>NC_081407.1:644808436-645140311 GCF_030272615.1 Cryptomeria japonica | reverse complement strand
AACTACTAACAACTCTTTGTTGCAGGTCCTTAGCAAGGGTTTTTGGATTTTTATTGTGTGCCTTGTTTTCATAGACTAGCAAACACTTCAATTGGTGCACTAAAATTGAATCATTGTCTTTTGTGTCTTGAGCAATAGACTCTTTTTGTTTAATCTTTAGAGGGCCTATCTTTCCATGTGGTCATTAGGACTACTAGTGAGAAGAGAACGACCCTAGTGGTAGCGAGGAAAACCCACCTCTTCCGAACCACTATAAACAACTGTATTCATGGTGAAAACTATGGATAACGTGTGCTGATTAGTTCATACCGACACTATGTCTCCCCATAAACCCATTTGATCAAATTTATTTGATCAGTTGTAGGGCGTAACCCCTACCGGCTGGGAGCCTTCTGTATTTACAGAGCTGAAAGTGCCACATGTATGGCCACACGAGCGGATGCCCTTACTAGCACCTTTTTGTTTTAGAAGCTCAAATCCTTCTAGTTGTTGGGGCAGGAGGTCAGACCTCTGGTAGTGGCCCACACACAAACGGTTCTTAGTAGAGATACAAAGTTCGCCACGGGGAGTTTTCGTGGGGACTGATGCTTGGCTAACCCGAGAAGTGAGTGCCGAGGGTGGAGCCAGTGAGGTCAAGCATCTAAGTATCCGCTTTGAATAGCATAGCCTCGGGGGTAAAACCCCATGTGGGATCAACAACTATTGTCTTGGCCAGCCATAAGAATTGTGCTTGACTTATTTTAAACATTCAAAACATTCAAGACCAAACAGTAAAACATTGTGTCTTTTGTGTCTTCAAGTGTATGCAAAAGATTTTGACATCAAACAACACACTTTTCTTGGAGTCATTTTGAGTCTAGATTGGGTCTTCATCAACACTGTGTCCTCTTGTCATGAAAAATAGTCAAACAGTCAGATTTGGTCACAACAAAACAACTTCACAGACTGGAAAAAATTGCACAAATTTTATAGAAACACGTCTGTGTCTGACATAATAGCGTCTGTGTTGTATAACTGCGTCTGTGAAGGGCAGAAACGTGTCTGTGTTCACAGAATCAACAGTGAAATTTTTGAAAAATCTCAGAAATACGTCTGTGTTAAACAGAACCACGTCTATGTCAGGAAACCACGTCTGTGAAGTATACAGGCGCGTCTGTGTTCAGAATTGAAAAAAAATTTACAGTCCAACAAACAAACATAGTCAGTTTCAGAATTCTTGAGCTTCCTAGGTCATTTCTCTAGGGTTTCATTTAGCATTCAACCTGTCTTTGGGTCTCACACAGTCCACCATTGCTATACATCTTGCATTAAATTTACATTTGTCTAAGCTTGAGTCAAAAGGTCACTTGCTTGTCCTCACTATACTTTGTCAACACACTACATACAACAACATTTTGCTAAGTGGTCCCTCATCAAGGTCTATCACCTTTGGGTCTCATTTGGTCTTACTTAGAGTCAAGGTCAACTTACCTCATCAAGATAAACTATCCTCTCTTTGGAAGTCACACCTACTCTACTACATACATACTTGGTCTTACACTTTGGACATTGCAAGTACACCTCAGATTCATTTACATTCCATCCAACTCTTGGTCTTCCATACTTTTTCCATTTTTCATCTAGTCTCACACATCTCGGTCAATACCTAGTTCATGGTTGAAACCTGTCTTCAAAAATCTAGGAGAGAAACTAAAGAGGCTCAAGAGTCCGCAAACATGAGTTCTTATGAGTATGAGAATGATATCTTTTTCAATTCTGATCATACTACATTACCTGACATGGATGCCTATAGAAACATTCCAAATGTTGAGAATATGGACACTACAAACAACAATGCTACACACAATGACAATATGGACAACTTTTCTGTACATTCAGCAGATGTGGAAGAATCCATTATGAATCCCCATTTCAATCGATTGGTTGAGGAAATAATGAGGAGGGATAGACAATACTTCTTACAAATGATGGCACAAAGTGGAGCCAAGATACCTCATGATTTTGACATTTCTCAAATAATGGAACATAGGCCTTTGCAACAGCCTCACTCCAACATGGATCAAAGAAGGCCTAATAGTGGAGGCAATAGAGGACCACATATGGTGCCTGAATCACCATCATCTTTGTTTCAAAAACCAGAGGTCCCACATACATATGGTCAAGCATATGATACTCACCTTCGCCGACCATTATGCAAGTCTTATGCAGACAGATATGCTCTATCACATACCAATGCTAAGGATTAACCACCAAAGAAATTGGATATTCAATGGCATGCTCAAAATTTGGACACAAGGAAACCCCGTGTCAAATTTGGGGGCAACGCATTAGAACATGACATGCCTGTAGAGTATGGTATACATGCACAAAATAGATATGGTGTTCCTCAACATGAGTCTATACCAAGTGGTCCATATACGTAGCATCACTATAGACCTCCTCCATATGAACATGTGTATGATTAATATCATCCATATATGCAACATGCTCCTCCTCCAGTTGGTGCCTCAAGCATGGGGTATGGTCCAAGAAGTCGATCTCCACCTAAGAGCAATTTGGAGCAACAAATTAGGGACTTACAAAAGAAAACGGAGGACATAAATACACCGAAGCCAACATACACAATGAGAGACATGTCGTTATCCATTTGACAAGAGCATTCCAATGCCTCCTTTTCCTACACACTTTGTGATGCCTAAATTTGATAAATATAGAGGAAAAGGGGATCCTAAGGCACACATAAGATAGTTTTTTATAGCTTGCATTGAGGTAGCAGCAGAAGAGACATATTTGATGAGATTATTCCTACAAAGCCTAGGTGATCAAGCTATGGAATGGTTCTCCCAACTCCCACCTGATATTAAGTCATGGGGTGATCTAGCAGGGGCATTTATCCAACATCTCTCCTACAAAATAGAGATAGACGTATCAGTCACTACTTTGTGCAACACCAAGCAAAAAGAGGGAGAATCTTTTGCATCATTTTTACAAAGATGGAGGAATCTAGCTAGCAGATGCTCTTGTGAAATCCCACAAAAAAAAATGGTAGAGATGTTCACCTAGAATGTTAACAAAGACATTGGTTATGACTTAAGAAAATCTTGTTTGTCCACCTTCAAGGACGTCCTTGAAAAAGGCTTAGAGATAGAAAAGGTCCTAATTGAACAAGGAGTCATTAAGATATTCAAAGAAAACAAAGATGACTTTAAAGGAAAAGACAAGCCAAGATTTTGGAATAAAAACAAGAACACAGTCAATGATGGTGTTGTTGACGCCAACATAGTGCAACCCAAATTCATCTTTTCAGGATCAAGTTCTACAAACAATCAAGTGAATACTCAAACAACTTCCAGATCACGAAGGAAGTACACTCCATTGGGAGAACCACTTGAGTCAGTTTTCAAAAAGCTAGTGGCAAATAAAGTAATCACAGTTCCAGATTTTCCTCCATATGAACCAAAGGTTAAACAAAATTGGTGGAATGATGATGAGTATTGTTAATTTCATAAGAGAAAGGGTCATAAGACAGGAAATTGTCATCGACTGAAGAACATCATACAAGATCTCATTGATAGAGGTGATATTGAAATTGAAGGACACTCATCTAATCAAGAACATGAGATGTTTAAGGAACCATTCCCAAAACATGACAAAGGAAAAGCTAAAGCCACAGATGACCAAACCAGCTATACCAGAACATCCTACAACTATGATTCAACCATCAATCACATCGCAATGGACAATTATGTCTCTACCATTATCATCAAGGACAAAACGTCTGAGAATTCTACTCGGAGACCCAAGATTGTCCTAAAAGGTGTTGGATCTTCTTCCAAACCTACCTCTGAATGTCATGTTACAACCCACTGAGGTAAAATCACTTTGCAAGGTGCTCCAACTAAAAACACCGCTTCCTCATCAACTAAGCTTGAGTATGACCTTGTAGAATAGTTAGGGAAGACACCCGTGCTCATCTCCATCCTTGAGCTCTTACGCATATCCCCCGCACATAAAGCCATTCTTGACAAAATCTTGAGAGACACCACCATTCCTACTGATCTGAACGTGGACCAGTTTCAAGCCATGGTGGGATACCTTTCCATTCCACATTCCCTTACATTCACAAAAGCTAACGACGCCTCTGTAAGTCAGCCACATAATGCACCATTACACATTGAAGCCTTCCTACACAAGCATCAAATAAAATGAGTCCTGATAGATGGAGGAGAAGGTCTAAACATTTGTACATTGAGCACAATTAAACAATTGGGATATTCTAATAAAGCTGTGAATTCTACAAACAAAATTACCATCAAAGCATATGATGATGAAGAGCATTCATCCAAAGGCACAGTCACCTTGCCTCTCAGAGTTGGGCCAGTTACAAAGGATGTGGTTTGTCAAGTACTTGACCTTGATCTCACATACAACATACTCTTGGGATGCCCATGGATTCATGAAATGAGCGTAGTCCCATCTACATATCATCGATGCATCAAGTTTCCACACAATGGAGTTGAAGTGACCATCAAAGCGGATCCAAATCCATTCATATATTGCAACAATCTATGACCTAGATTAGAAATAACAATCCCAGTCAATCGAGAAGCTATTCCTTCATCAGCATATGTGGATCCAGAATCCTTGAAAGCTTCTACATCAAAACAGGGAAAGCTCAAAGAAAAATTCAAGGTTAAAGACCTGGGATGTGGTGAGTATATCTTTCATGTTGAGCAACTCCCACTATCTCCTAAGGTATCTAGTCTATAGGAACAATCTGTAAACAATTTGCAAGGAATTGGGTGTGAACCACCTAGTGTTGTGGCTACTAAGTCTGAATGCAAATCTCCTCTAGTGGTGCAAGCATCTCTTGATATCAATAGTCCTAAGAGTGGTTCCATTGAAGAATCTATTGAGCGTATCGCCAGCCCTCTTGAGAACTCACATAGCTTTACCATTTCATCCACTCATTCCATTTCTACTCCTCTTCCAGACTTGGATCAACAAGAATCACAAAAGCCCTTACTCATTGGGGATCACAAATCAAGCTATGAGCAAAAAAATCTAAAAGTCAATAATAAAGAAAAGTCCGTTAGTCCAAATCAAAATCAAAAGCTACTGGACTCTGCAAAAATCAAAGTCAAGGATAAAAATCCTATGAAGCAAAAAGGACAAGAGTTGATCTCCCCTAATACCAAAATAACTAGGGGCAAAAGTTCTACAATTTCAAGTAAAAAAGAACACGTGTTGATCCTAAGTCTCCATCATGCTATCCTACTTTCACTTCTTTTCACAACCATAAGCCTTCATAACTCATCCACTTGTTCCACACATCCATCCCCTTTTAGCGATACATCATGGACCTTTAATGGAGCTTCCTCAAAGGACTTTGTTATCAGGGATGCCCAAACTTCTTCAGGTGACATGCATACGGGCTTACGTAGTCCACACATTACAAATTCTATCTCAATTCCTTTATCAAGGAAGACAGTCACTCGAGCTACATATCATTCAGTCAAGGAACAATATAGTTACAATCACAAAGTCAAGCCTCGCACATTTGAAGTAGGTGACTTAGTTCTCAGAGAAAATCCTAAAAATCAGCAAGACAAAGAGAAGGGCAAGTTCGAATCAAATTGGCTTGGTCCTTACATCATTACAGCAGCATATGGATCTGGTGCATATCAGCTTTCAACTACAAAAGGTGAACCTTTGGAGGATCCTATCAACAACATGCACCTTCACAGGTTCTACACATAGCTCTTCAGAGTATCCTAATTCAAAAATACAAAAAAAAAATTATAAAACAAAAAAAATCGTTACTTGGTGAAAACCTGGCAAATAGGCGCCTTGTGACACAAAAGACATTGAAAAATTGAAAAAAGTAAAGAGAAATAATTTTGTCCAACGGTGAAAACCACTTCGGTGGCACCCTAGGCAAGTACCATGGTGAAAACTGGGTCACCAGTGCCATGTGTAGAGACATTGCTCCTCCCTCCTTCAGGATTCACTTTCATCCTTTCACTTTGCACACACTCACAACCTATTCATTCATAATAAACTTACCCATTCCCATCATGGCTTCTTATTGATCTACCCAAGATTGGTTAGCCATTCATAATAAACCTCCCTTTTCACCTCCCTTTCCATCCATAATAAATCAGCTCCTATCTGTGGCTAAGGCAAATCCTACATCTAGTGATGGGTGTGGAACTGAGAGCATCGCACGTTCTGAGGAGTATAGTCTCTTCCAGTTTTCTTTAGTCTATCCATGCACAATCTGCAATAAAGTAGCATCTGCATCGCCAATCTGCAATAAAGTTCCATCTTCTTTGCAATAAAGTATCAGTTTCATGGATTCAGTCAGTTTCAGATGAGACATAGCAGCAACAATGGGCTTCAACAAATCATATCTTTCAACAAACTCAGACAACATATGGTTCAGTGCTATCTATCCTTTCTGTGAAAGTAAACATTGTGACCATAATCAAATAAGACATATACAAGTGATAAGAGACACTAAACTTGAGGACTACAGTGGATGTTGGTGTTGAGTCTTGGTTTTCTTTTGATTTTATCTTTTTTTTGGTGACATGTCTTTTAGCTTTTCCGAGATGTCTCTGACTAGAGATTCTATCTCCAGGATGTCTTTGACTAGAAAGGTGAGGATGGGGTATCGTCACCTATTTGTATTTGTTGTCTATGGATTGTCTCTTAGTAATGCTATGACTTGTCCAAGGATATGAGGACACTGTGAGTCTAGTGTGAATTGGAGCATTCCTTATTTGTGACTGTCTTATCTCCATGCAAATAGGTACAATGACTTTCTGGGTCGAACATATGCCTCGATTGTCATAACCTACTTGTCATAATAAATCTCAATGATGATAACGCACAAGAAGCTCTTTCACTTTCATATCTTCTATCTTCCATCCCCCATTCTTGATTGACTTCCATCATCCTTCTCGAGTCCGCGTAGCCTGCTATCACATGATTGAGTATAATGACACACCAAAAATATTTGCATTTCATATAGTTGCACCTGCATTATCACATGTTAGCATTCCATACATACATATAGATATCACCTCTTGCACACAACACATATTAGCACAATTTACATTTGCATTATCATATTCATCTGCACTTCATACATTCACATTTGCATCATGCATACACATATAAAACATAAAAGAACAAAAATACTGCATTACATCATATAAATATTTGCATCCATAACATAAAACAAACATCACATAAGAACATCTCATCATATAGGTACACACGCATATAGCTGCCGCAAAGATGAATCATCTCATATATATATCATAAGTGTCATAATACAATGATGTCAAAACAATCATATGGCTACAAAGCACCCGCAGGTGTCTACATCATCATACAAAAATGGTACAAAACGGATACATAGGGAGCCCTCTACAGCTATGATGAACTCCCTCCCTCGAAGCCGCCTGGCCTCGATGGAATTTGAGCCCCTGAAGGACCCACCCCAGGATCATCCCTCCTATCTCCTCTATCTGGTGGTGGTGGAGGACCCATAGGGAGCCCTCTACAGCTATGATGAACTCCCTCCCTCGAAGCCGCCTGGCCTCGATGGAATTTGAGCCCCTGAAGGACCCACCCCAGGATCATCCCTCCTATCTCCTCTATCTGGTGGTGGTGGAGGACCCATAACCCCACCACTCGATGCCTGTCTCCTCTGGCTCCCTCCCATAGCTATCGCTGTACGCGATGGTCTATGGAAGCTCCTCGCTCGCTGATCCGCTGGCACTGCACCATAATAGAGATCCCACCAGTAGGCAATCTCCTCCCTTGCTCGCAAGATGTAGACATATCCGGCCCCTGTGTCCTCCGCTACCTATCTCCTAGCCCTCAGTGCTATCTCAGCCTCTATATAACACTGAATAGCCTGATCCTGCTCCCGCTCAGTATCTCTGAGCCTCCTCCTAAGCCTATCCCTCTCCCTCTCCAACTCCTGGATCTCATCTTCCTGTCCCTGGCAGATCTCCCTCATCTCTATCAGCTCATCCTCCTCTACATCAGCCCCCTCTGACTCTGCCTGTGGCTCCCCCTGTATGTGTGCTTGCCCCTGTGCCTGTGCCTGTACCTGTACTAGTGCTTGTACTAGTACCTGTCCCTGTATCTATCCCTATCCTTGTACTTGCACCTATCTAGGACCCTATGCTGTTGGCACCTATAGCGGCAATCCACCACGACTCCTCACCACCCAAGCCTACCTCTCCTCTCCACCCTCCCTCCGTGGTGCAACCCTCCTCTCTCCAACTGCTCCCCTCCTCCTATGTCGGCCTCAGCCCCCATCACCTCCACCATCTCCATCTGAGGGCTCTCTCGGATCCGTCAGGTGTGGGAATGGATGCTCCACCCATTATGCTATGTACTTGGCATCCATGCCGGCATCCTCAATCTCTAGCCACATGTCCCAGAGTAGGGGCATCATCTCTACCAGCTGCATAACCGCATGATCATATGATAACAGGGGCCCAAACTGCGCCTAATCTCTCACAGTCCGTGCATACATGCCTGAGCCCCGTGGCATCTGCTGAATCCTGCCAAACTGCCTGCCAACCCTGTCCACTAGCTACCTCTCCAGCACATAGGGCATCCGCCCAATCAGATACCTGCTCCGAAAGGTGTAGGGCAACTCTACTGCATCATCCTCCCACTGCTCACATCCCAGGTATGGTCTCCATATGACCATGTCAATGTCATCTATCACCCACCGCCAATGCTCTAACCTGCCAATCCGTGGCTATGATGCGATCATGTCATACAAGTGAACAAAACTACATCTGTGACCTCTACCCCTAAAGTGTATCAGCCTCATCACTAGCAGATGCTCATAAGCCCACACTTGCAACAATGTCACCCTGCAGCCCAATCCCACTGATCCATGGTATACAAACTGATGTAGCTCATAGTAGAGGTGTGCCAGCACACACGGTCCCCAGGCATATCTAGTGTGCTGTGTCACCAGTGTCTCCAATGCTCCTCCCTAGCCTACAACCAACCCCTATGTCACCCTATCCGGACATAGGAACCCACTGATCGCTCCTCCTATCACTGCTGGCAGTGCCAATCCTGTAGCAGTCATAGTGTCCCAAGCCACATGTCCAGCCCTCATCTCCAATCCTGGGTCCTGGAACACTCATCGCAGAGCCTCCCTGTCTCCATCTCAATCATATGGGATCAGCTCCCCATCGATCAGTATCCTCAATATCCTATATACATCCTCAAGGGTGACTGTCATCTCCCCCATCGACAAATGAAATGTACATGTCTCGGAGTGCCATCTCTCCGCCAATGCAGTCAACAGTCCCATGTTTGCCCGAAACTCTAGCACATATAGAACATGTCTCAATCCCATAGCCTCGATAGTAGCTCGCTCCTCGACTATCAGCTCAGGTCGCAATCTCTGAGTCGACGGGAATCTCTCCCATGACTCCAGCATCGGCAAATACTCCTACAGTCAAGCAAATCAATCATGTCAGTTATAGTGGCATTCCCTGTTTATCACAAAATGCTACTTTTTATCTAAATGCATATGGCTCTCTATCCTAGTGACACTCACTGTTCATCACAAAGTGTTGCTTTTATCCTAGTGGTACTCCCTGTTCATCACAAAGTGCTGCTCACATTTGCACTGCCTGTTCATCACAAAGTGCTGCTCATATTTTAGTACTCCCTGTTCATCACAAAGTACTATATCTTGGTACTCACTGTTCATCACAAAGTGCCTTGATCTATCCTAGTCTTCCCTAGAGGACCTGCTTAAGTGTATCCTCTCAGCAGCATATCTAATCGACAATGTATGTTCATCACAGAACTGCCAATTTCACCTAGAAGACACAAATTCACTTTTTTGGACACAAACACGTTTTCCTAACATAAATGTGCATTTATTACATTACCTAGCATGCATTAATGACAACAATAAATGCATCAAAGTACAAGGAGGTTTTGTGGTACTTACTAGCTCTCCTGCCTTTGCTGGCCTCTAAAATCGGCGAATGCGATTGAATCTGTGAGCCATTGCCATCGCTGCTGACTGCTGCTGCTCTTTTTCTGCACTCTAATCTCTTGGAGGTGTGGATGACAATGAGGATGTTTTCCCCTCATGGTCTATCTTATATACTACCCTAGCCCTAGTCTCCTGTGTCAGTCTTCATTATCCCGTGACTCTGTCACTTTATCCGGTCAATCCATTCTATCTCGTCTTTCTTATCGAGAGATTGTTTGCGATCTTTTCAGACATTTTCATCCAATCTCTTGAGGGGGCATATCATTCCCATCTTGGGGCAACTCTGTATCAGTTCATCTTATCTTCTTTGAAACAACGCGACAAGCCACATTATCTCAAAAAGGGGTAAAATGTAGACACCTAAAATTGTCCAGTCTAATTAAATAAATATTTTATTTATTTAATTATCTAAGCTTAATTCTTCTATTAATTAAATAAATCTTTATTTATTTAATTAATTCATTTATCCTCTTCTAGCCTTATTTCTCATTTAAATAAATACATTTATTTATTTAAATTATCCTTTTCCTAAATTAAATAAATATCTTATTTATTTAATTGATCCCACTTCTTCTATTAATTATATAAATCTTTATTTATTTAATTAATTCATTAACCTTTTCTACCCATGACACATGTTATTTATCTCTCAATTCACACACTACCTACCCCTTTCATTATTTTATTATTTCTTTTACCTACCCTCTAATCATAGCCGACCTCCTTTTACACCTCTCAATCTTATCCCTCCATTTCTTATAGTGTCTTCTATATAAGGAGATGCTTCCTTCATTATCAAACCCTAATCATCTTTTATGCACTTGACTACACTACGATCCTACTTGCAACCACATTTCGTTCTTTGTTGAGCTCTTGTGCACATAAAATCTGAGAGCAAATATATCAAGCAAGAGCAATGGAGATAGGAAGAATGGAGATCCAAACCCTATTGGACATGTGATGGTATAATCTTTGTGATTTCATTTGATTTGCATTGTCTTAGGTAATCTTCATATGTTATGGTGGATCTTTGTTGTTGTTAGGCTAGGGTTTTGTGGTTGAACTCATTTAGCCTTTCAATATCGTTATTATTGTATCCATTTTCACCATATACACTTAGCACCGAATTGCCTAAGGGAAAAGTGTTGAAGAGAAAGAAACAGGACACTTCATTGGTCCTACCGACCCCTCCAACAAAGAGACCTAACACAAGGGCATCTGTTGCATCACCGAGTAAGAAACAAAAGACTGTTGCCATTCCTAAGGTAACTAGAACTTACAAGAAATCTACTCGGAGACTCATTTTTCCAAAAGAGTCGAGTGATACTAAATCTAAAGATGCAAATAAATTTCAGATTGTGAAAAGCAAGAAGGTAGATGTAGATAGTGTAGAAATTTTTTGTAATAATCTAAAGGACTATGGTGGATTTGGTGGATTCAGATTTGTTAAATATGAATCCAGGTCAGCTGATGAAAAGAGGCAAATTGAAGAAGCTGTCATTTGCACACTACTCAAATTCTGAGTGGTACCATTAGAAGTATGTAATTCTATTCCTAAGGAATTATATGCACATATTGAAACTAGATGGCAATATGCCCTAAACTCGGAGAAACAAATTAGAGAAAGAAGTTTGGCGCATCTTTTTCCTAATATGTCGGTTGATGAAATAAAAGAACATCTGACAAACAGCCAAACTCAATTTACAGTAAAACAAAAGGCCTTGAAATTGATGAATGGCCTGTATATAGAGCTAGAGAAGGAAACAAAAGAGTAATGGAAGACCATCTTTCAAAGAAAGAATGCTAGTGAACAATCTACAGTGGAAATAGTTGATGTCACCAACCAAGAACCTGATGTCACTGAGCAAGACCCTATAGACACCATTCAAATAGATGAAGATATCATGGATGGAGAGGTACCTGAACAAGAAATGATAGAAGGCAATGCTTATGCAAAACTTGTCTCTAGTGAATCTATTTTGGAACAAGTTCAGCCTTACAAACCGATCAATCAACTTGCTGCAACCGAAGCTCCTCAGGCTATAGGTGAAGGCATCGAAGGTCAAAAGTCTACAACAGAAGGTACTTCACAAGAACCAACCTCTCAAGAACCTTCTAGCACGGAAAATGTTATAGCCGAGACACCACGCACCGAGACACTGAAGGACACTACCGAGGCTAAAGAAACTGACAAAAGTGTTGTCTCTACTGAGCAACCTACCGAGGGTCCTCAAGCCTCTCAAGCTATAGTAGTGGTTCACCCAGTGAAAGGTAAAGAAAAGAAGTTGAAAAAGCATAGTTTCAAAATTGATTTATCAAAACTGATAGTGTTGCCCAATGTAGACATCTCCAAACTAAAAGGGCAAGAACTCAATGAATTCGGTGAACTGTGCAAAGTAAAGGCCAAACAAGAGAAGCAACTGGCCATTCAGAGGAAGAATAAAGTACTTCAAAAGGTAAAGACTTCACTATCAGATATGCTACCTTCAGCTACAGTATCAACCGATGCAGCCATCCATATTCAATTGGATGAACTCCTCAATCAAATTGAGACATCTGGAGAAGATGCATTTGAATACTTGAGCAAACTAAAAGACAAGGAGCTAACTACTAAAATGATAGAGGAAGTACAAAAATCAATTGCTGTTGGCAAGGTAAAACTTGTCAAATTTATTGCTGAGTTGTCCCCTCAACTCAAGCACATTCTTTCATTATTTCAGAAACTCTGCACATTTTCTTTATTTCTTAAGGACATTAAGAATAAAATAGAAGCAATTGAGAAAGAGATCACCGATCTCTCAAATAAGTTGACCCCTGAGTCAAATTTAGTTCAAAACTTTTATACTAAGCTACAACAGCTCATGGCTCAACAATTGGAACTGAGGAATGAAGAACACAAGATCAGGATGGACATAATGACACTTCAAACTTTATTCCTTCCTCATCTTTCATCCATCCAAGAACAGCTAAACCGAGCCAATTGTCTCTCTACTACAAAAGAATGAAGCACTTTAGATGGCTTAATTTCATTATTGGCTGATATTAATGCTCAGAATTCTTTAATGGACAATGTCAAGGATGCACTTTCTGTCCCCCTCACCAATGCCCAGACAAAGTACACATCCATTTTTGATCAGTTGCCACCTCCCAATGGTGACTAAATTTTGATGTTTTTCAAAAAGGGGGAGTATATCAGAGTATATCATCAGGAGTGTATAGTATTCAAAGTATCAAACAACCGGAGTGTAGTATACAAGGGTAGTATACCGAGCAGAGAATGTGTAGAATATGCAGAGTATCCAAGAGCACTGAACCAAGCATGAACAACGAAAAGAACAGTGATTATAGAGTTTTGTACAACATATTGATGAGGGGAGTATATTTGATTATACTATTTCAATGACTAATGTATATACTGCATGTTTAGTCAATTTTGTAATGTATACAGATTTTTTAGTAATGACTTTGAAAGTAGTTTTGTCAAACATCTCAACTAATGTCAAAAGGTGAGATTGTTACTACTTATCAAATTGCCATTAGTTTTATATACAAATTCATTCTATATTCTAGTCGGTTAGTATTACCGAATCATGCAGTCGGTACACACAGAGAAGTCGGTATGAACAGTCTAGTCGGGTACAGAAGGAAAATAGTCACAAAGCCCAGTATACACCGAGCTGTCTACCGAGTGTTATTTCATGGCTACCGAGTGGTAAAGATAAAACACTGAGTTGATATACACCGAGTCAAACGTGTTACCAGATTCATTGAACCTAGACACACATATGAAAACGTGTTACAAGATCGAGGCACACAGAACTGTTATCACATTGGAAATTGCACATACAGATTTTGTATAATTTTGAGGTCATCTAACCAATGAAATATTTTCCATGGTTATTTATTCAAGAAATCATGTTTGTAAGATCGAAGCAATGAATCGGATCACCGACATAAGAAGTCTATTTATACATCATGAATTTAGGGTTAAAAAGAGAATGTGATACATGAGAAATGAGTACGCATGTGTGTATGAAGCAAGACTTATGTGATACATGAGAAATGACAAAGTATTATGACTATTATAGAGACACAGAGGTCACTGAGAAGGTTATCAGAGAATAGTCGAGGAACAGAGTAAACAGAAGGGTTTACCAAGTTACTTTATGGGTTACCGAGGTATGCTATAGGCAAGGTAATCTTATTTTGAGCGCATAGAATCTGCTACAGCATTTCAGATGTAAATTTGCATATATTTGTAATGATTCTATTGTAATATTTTGAAGTTGTAAGAGAAACCTTTAACAGTGTAAAAGACTCTAACCAAGTCTATAAATTGTAAATCCTTTAACCAGGTGCTACACTTATATAGTGTTGTAAAATCCTTTAGCAAGGTAGATCTAACTGATCTTAATACTCCTAATAGGGTAAGCTATCAGAAGTAGCTAAATGTAGCTCTAACTGAGTATTCTTTATTATTGCAGCAGTGAAGTTGTGGGTGCCATCCCCACCACAGTTTTTCTCTCTAACCAAGAGTTTCTGCATGACCAAAATATATGTGTTATGGAGTGAATCATGTATGAATGTTATCTGTTGATTATAGTTATGTTATATGTTACTACACTATCCTGTTTATGTATAATAGTAAGGTTATTACAAAAGAAAAGTTTTGGAGTACTGATTCACCCCTCCCCTCTCAGTACATTAGCTTTCCATATTGGGCCTAACAATCCTATACCCATATCCTCCAAAATTTTTGCCTTAAGAATTGGATAAGAATCAAAATCACAATTTGGACCCATCATATTAAGTTCCTCCTTGGAACTTCCCATATTTGCCAAATGATCTACACCTCGGTTCCCTTCTCTATACACATGTGAAATGGTGAAGTTTGTAAATGTATCAATTAGTGTCCATGCTTGTTCAAGTAAATATCTTATCTACCAATTATCAATATTTCTCTTTATGCAAGCGTTGATAATAATAGTTGAATTGCCTTCAATGTGTATAAATGAGATGTTCAATTTTTTTACTAGTAGAATACCTTCAAGTAAAGCATATGCCTCTGCAAAGTTGTTAGTACTCGGTGGAATAAAAGCAGCTTTCAAAGATAAAACACATCCTGTGTGATCCCTTATGCATACTCCTATCCCTACATCACCTAGGGTTCCCTTTAGAGGAGCCATCAAAATTTAGTTTGAAATGCATTGAATCCAGAGGACACCATTTCACTTTATTTCTATCAATTTTACTAGTTCTCACTCTCAGAAGATAAGGTGATACAGGAATAGAGATGCCCTTCCAGCAGTTAATAACTTGACCATCCCAAGAAGTTAATTCGCTATTTGAATTGAACTGATTTGAAACTTGAGCATTAACTAGTTTTGATACTGATTTTTCAATATAATTGAAAACTTCAGAAAGAGGAGATGTTTACTTTTAAAAAATACGCTTATTTCTTTCCCACCAAAGTGACCATACTACTATGGATGGGATCACTTTCCAAATACATGCAAAAAGAGACGATGAGTATAAGACTGGCCATGACTGGAACAAATCCCATACAATCTCTAGAAGAGGTGTGCTAAAGGAAAGCTTATCAAGCACGGACATCCAACAATAGTGAGCAAAATCACATTGGAGGAGGAGATGATCTAACGTTTCACTATGTTCACCACAAAGTACACAAGCAAATGGATGTGCAATATTCAATTTAACAAGTCTCTCACTGGTAAGTATTCTCTTATGTAGAGCAAGCCAAGCAAACATCCCTGCCTTGGGAAGAATGCTATTATTCCAATAGAAATTGTAGGCTCTTTGTGAATAGGATTTAACAGACATTTGATGAATTGCCTTATACCCTTCCTTGATAGAGTACTTTCCATTCTTCACAAGGCGCTATATCAATTTATCCAAACCATTAAAGATAAAGATAGTGTGGTTCTTGAGAATCAAAGAAAATTTTACCTTTTGACCCGGGGAGATTGGGAGTAGAGCTGGCTTCTTCCAAATGACACGATTTGAAGGCTTCTCAAGATCATCTATGTAATCATAAAGGTGTGAACCCCAATGAGCAATAAATATAGGGATCACATCTACTAGGGACTCCTCCAAATTAAGAGGGGGGATACCACTCCATGAATCATGCCAAAAGTTGACTTCTTTGCCATTATGTACTTGGCATGATAAGTATCTAGTAATCACATTCCTAGAGTCCATCATGAAGTTCCAAATTGTAGATCCTGATAGAGGATCAAGGATAGTAAATATACATGAAGGGGTAGGAGTATCTAAATACTTTGCTTGCATAATTTCACACCATAAAGCATGTGGTTTTTCATACATATTCCAAACTAGCTTTCCCCCAAAGGCCTTATTCCTTTTTGACAGATCATGCAGACCCACCCAGCTCGTAGATTTGCTTGGAGTCATCTTGTTGAGAGACACAAGCAGGATATTTTTCTCTTCTAAAAGATTACCTTTCCAAATAAAATTCCAAATAATTTTCTCGATATGAGAGACAATAGATTTCGGGGCTTGAAGGACTGAAATGTAGTAGTTTGGAATTGTAGCCAAAATAGTTTTGACAAGAAGGATTCTGCCTGACAGAGATAACCATCTAGCTTTCCACACAAAATTTTTTCTTTTTAATCTATCAATCACATAATTCCAAAAAGAAGGTTTCCCTACTCCCATAAAGAAAGGGATACCCAAGTACGATGATGGAAGAGAATCCACTGGAAAGCCCAATGTCTGGATAATGTTGTTAGACACCATTTCAAAAGTATTGAATATGAATAGTTTAGACTTTTGTTCACTGATTTTCTGTCTAGATCCAAAAGTATATATGTCCAATATTTTCTTAATATGCCTTGCTTCTTGTATATTGGAACAGCCGAATAAAAGTGTATCATCTAGAAATAAGGTGTGGGTAATAGAAATTGAGGTATTAGGGATGCATACCCCCTTCCAGAAACCCAGACTCAACTGCTTATTGACCAATCTACTAAAAGCTTGTTCCATGATAATGAATAGAAAAGGTGATAGCGAGTCACCTTGTCGAACCCCTTGGGTGGCTCGAAAAAAACCAGAGGGATTACCATTAACAATAACTGAAAAATGTGCCCTAGGGAGGCAATTTTTTATCCATTTGCACCACTTATCGAAAAAGCCAAAGTTTTTAAGAACTCTCAAAAGAAAGGACCAACATACTTTATCATATGCTTTCAAACATGTCTAATTTAGCTATAAAAGTAGGGGACTGTGAAGAGTTAATTGAGTGCAGAACTTCATGGGCCACAAGCGCACCTTCTGATGTTTCCCTACCAGGAACAAAACCTCCTTGTTGAAGAGATATTACTTTAGGTATCAAGGATTTTAACTGGAGATAGATAACTTTTGTGAAAATCTTGTACACTGAATTACATAAGGAGATAGGCCTAAAATTTGCAAAAGATTGAGGGTTATTGGATTTGGGGATAAGAGCAAGATGGGTTAAATTGAAGTTCTTGAGAATAAAAGCTTTTTGTCTTGACTCCTCCAAAGCCATTAAAAGATCAAAGCCTAAAATATCCCAACACTTTTGAAAAAATAGTATGGTGAAACCATTAGGGCCTGGAGACTTGTTAGGAGCCATAAAAAATACCACCTCTTGTAATTCAGCAAGAGAGAAAGGTTGCATCAAATAAGCATTATCATACTATGAAATCAAACAAGGAATGGAGTCTAACAATATGTCGACACTGGACTCCTCAGAAAAAAAAGGAGGGGAGGGAGCAAGAAGATTTTTATAGAAGAGTTCACCCTCTTCCCTAATTTCTTGTTCATTAGTTAATTTTTCTCCTGAAGAAGAGGCATTTATAGAAAAGATAGTAGATGTAGCTTGCTTAATATTTGCAGAAGCCTGGAAGAATTTAGTATTTTTATCTCCTTCTTTTAGCTATAATTCCCTTGATTTTTGTTTGTAGTATTCCTCCTCTCTAGAGCACAATTCCTCCCAGTAGCTTTGTAAATGCTTCTGCTTTAAGAAGATTTCTAGATTAATCCCAGTAGAAAAGATAAGTTCATTGACGTCCTTTAATTCCTTCTCTACCTTTGTTTTTTCTGCAAAGATATTTTTGAATACTTTCCTATTCCAGACTTTGATATTTGCTTTTACAAACTGCATTTTCATATAAAGTTGAAACATTTTGTTCCCCCTGCAGAAGGGGGCACTCACCCACCATTGATGAAGTAGAGCATGAAAATGTGGGTGTCGAAACCACATTCTTTCAAACTTAAAAGAAGATCTATGATGAGAAACTTCATGTTTATCTAGACATAATTCGATAGGAAAATGGTTAGACCCAGAGAATGATAGAATTTTAGAGCTAAAAGTATATTTTTGAAGGATCCATTCATATGAAGTGAAAAACCCATCCAATCTACTTGCAATTTGAAGGGAAGTTCTCTGGTTTGTCCATGTAAATTGACCATTAGAAGGTGAAATGTCAAAAAGGGCGTTATCAGGCACAAAAGATCTAAAGTCTTCAATCACCTTAGGTGCTATAGGATTGCCTCCCTGTTTCTCATTCTGAGACAAGATGGCATTAAAATCACCTCCTAAGATGATTTTTTGAACTCCCTGTTGTTGAATCTGACAAGTTATAGTATTCCAAAGAGTATGTTTATCTTGAGGAGCTATTGGGCCTTAGATATTAAAGAGAACAAAGGATAAATCAAAATTTTCAATAAGAATAAGATGCCAATTTGTCCCTTGACTCAAATTTTTTGCTTTGATTGTCCTGGTAATCCACAAGATCAGAATACCACCTGAAGCCCCTACTATAGGAATATGTATGAAATCCCATAAAGTCCATTTTTTAAAAATCTTTTGAGTGGCTTCATCTGAAAGCTTTGTTTCTTGTAGTAAGATGATGTCTGCTTGGGAGGAATCCAGCTCCTGCTTGATCTGCCCCCTCTTGTCAGAGGCATTCAAATGTCTGACATTCCAAGATAAGATCCTCACTGCATCCGAGAAGAACAACATGTTCTTCTCGGTCTTGTGTGGAGTGAAAACTTATCTACACTTGTGGTTTGGATACCTGCTGCAATCTCTTCTTGGGTTTTAAGAATCTTTGGCTTCCGTCCTCTTTTTTTAGGTGTTTTATATAACAGAGGAGATGAAGAAACCATTTGAACAAGAGAGAAATGTTGAGCAAAATCAAAGTCAAGCTGTGTGGAAGGCTAAAAGGGCTGATATGAATTATCTTCAACCATAAGGTGTTCAACATGACTAGATTCTAACAAGGAAGAGGGAATGGGTGGTGAAGTATTGAGAGCAAGAGGCATAGCATCAACAACAATGACACCTTGAATTTCTGGAAATTCCTCAAGAGAAATTTCATCTATCAAGTTCGATGCAACAGAGATAAGGATATCATGTGCCCTTAATTCAATATTTGGAGAATCCATTGAGGATCCAAGAATGGGAGGACTGCATTGAATCACATGGAAAGGTTGACAATTAAACATCAAGTTGTGAATTAGGTTGACCTTTGCATTCTATGATATATAGAGTTCCTGGAGTTGAGTATCTGAGTTTCCCATAGAAGTTAAACTCAAAAAAGAAGAAGTGGGCTGCCTAAAGAGAGAGGAAGCAAATATTATCTTGTACAGCCAATCAACTAGGATTGAAGAGCAGTGAATCTTAAAAGATACTTTCTTGTATCTCCCCCCAATTTTTTGCAGAGAACTTAAACTAGAAATGGCTATCTGATAGTGAGGAGATTTCTTCAAATTGTAGGGCTTTGTTCTTTTTTCTGCTGGAAGTAAAGCATCAGTCATAGAGCCCAAAAAGGATTGAGAGAGGATCAGAGAGACAGGAGAAACATCTTGAAACAACTGAGCACCCTGGAAAGGTCTTGCAATATTATCAACATTGTTTAGAGGTACGGAGCTCTCTATTGAGTTAATTACATTTGCTGTCCCATTTGTTGTAGAAGGAGGAGATGGAGCCGATTGATAAAAGGAGCATTTATGGTAATCAATCACAAAGTCCTTGCAGACCCTAACAACATCAATGCCCGAACCTTGACACTGTGAATTAAAATGACCCAATTTATCTATACGGTCATCAATATCTCTAGTACTCTGTATGAAAATGTCTTGATTCTATTTCCCTATGGAGGAAGTCATTATAATGGACATGGGAAGTGTCTTTGTGAGGTTTAGCAATAAGCATACCCTGACGGTTAAATGGGCCAGTTCATATGGGATAAGATCGTGCTTGATAAAAATGCCCATTTGGTTAGCCAAAATTTCCACAATATTTGGATCACGATATTCAAGAGGGAGCCACGGGAGAGTAATCCAAAAAAGGCATGAAAAGAGGGGGAACTGACTCCATGCTAAAATTTGGAACCCACGCCAAAGTGATAATACCAATACCCTTACAGAACCATCCCTTAAATCTATGAACATAATTTCTATATTCTTTAGAATAAAAAATGGCAATAAAAAAAAGAGACTTCTTATCCATCAAAAAAATATCCTTCAAGCCCAACCAATTCTGTCTAGCCCAAAATGAAAGTTGCATAAAGGAAATAGTAGAATGAAGTTTACCAATGAGGGCTATGGCACGTAGCAGATCTATTTGAGGCTGAATAAGGTGGTCCGGCAAAATGATCTTATACACACCTTCAGATTTGCCTGATTTTCTAGTGTTAGTAGCAATCTTGTTCTTTGGCAAGATTGGAGCCCGACTACCCTCTTTAGCTATTTCTTTTAGACATTTCCCGTTACATTCTACATCCAAGTTAAGTGCTTGTGGATCAGGAAGTAATGAAGAAGGGGTTTTCTTTCTCCAGCTCTATGTAATCTATTTTGGTTTGAAGGGTGCTCCTTGATGCAAGCTATTTATTGGGAGATTGTTTGGGGTTGAAAGGAATTTGGGGTTTATCAACTGGGTATTGTTTGGCCAAGTCACATATAATGGGAGATTAGTAGGATTAGCCTATGATTCAGATAGAGAACAATGTGAGAATGATGGTGTCCCCTCACAAATGTCAACTGAGGGTTGTGGTGTTCGATCTAGTCGGCATGCAAACCAATGTCGTAGGAATCTTCTTTCTCTCCCCTTATCCTGATGCCTACTTGGAAACTGCTAGACTCCATCAAAAGAGCGTCTATTCTTTGATATATCATCCTGTAGCTACCATGTAACCCGCCTAACTCCCACAGGTCCAAGTCCTAGTAACCCTGGTTGCATGTTTCGCTGCATCACTATGAGTTACTCAATGCTCAACTTCCTCTCATGGTAAAATTTTTTTTTACCCTTCGTTGCTGGTGTTGGGTTTCTTTTGCTATTGTGGTTACGTTATGCTATTGCCATGGTTTTTTCTCATCCTCCCTGGTGAGCCTTGAACCATATGATGTGTCATGTGACCACAATTTGCTTCAATATATTTTGTCAAACAGTTCGTTCCATTTGCTTGTCCATCTCTTCATATCTCGGCATAGGCTAACATAATTTTATGTATTGCTAGCATTCCATGAGCTCATATTTGATTTAGGATTTCTATCAAATGTTTCACAATACTAAATTTGTATGAGGCATTTTGTCAAACAGGTCACAGCCCGTTTCTACAATTCCACATTTTCAGGCCCGTATTTTCATCGAGATGTTTGATCTTCTCTTCATCATTTTATTTTTATTAAATAAGATGATATGAAGATTGAATTCAGTCGTTGGCTTGATTAATATCATTTTGCAACAATGGTAAAATAATCATCACAATAGTGTAGTACAATACAACACCGTTGCTGGTCTATCTAGGCTTTCTAACGCTAGTCGCCACCATGAAATCTCAGTCTTAGCTTGATCTCCTTAAATGCTATCTCCAACTCTAAAATAGCTAATTCTTATAGGTGCCAAAATCTCCTTAATATCTTGTGATTCCTCCCAAAAGCAATGGCACCTGGTATTGTAGCCTAATGAAAATCTCCCCAATAATGATAATAGCAACTCGTTTCTGTTCTGCTACATTAAATCTTCTGTTGTGACCATCAGGATCCATCCGCCATGGCTATTCCTACAGTTGGAGTTCTTTTGAGATTAAAATTAGGCTTTCTTCTACCTCCAATGTTACTTTCTTTTATTCTGGCATTTCAAAAACTCAAATTGAAACAGAGAAATAAATGGAAAGGATATGCAAGGCATATGTCCCACTCAAGGACTCTATACTTGCCTTTAGCAAATCTGTAGATGACTTGCATAACAGACTGGACATATATGATCATGAGAAGTCAAAGAGACTCTGATATCTTAAAGAACTCAAAAGCCAGATCACATCACAGGTAGACATACTTCAGAGAGTCCACTCCAATGCAGAAGCTATTCTTGCAACCCCTGAAACCTACACACTGGACTCAATGGAAGAATTTCATTCACAATTGTTGTCTACATTTGAGTATACTGAGAACATATTGGAATCATGGGAAAATGCTTTGTCACAGATGAAGAAGAGCTACAATGACATTTTTATGAGATTAGCTAATGCATGAACTTTTAAGTTATTGTTGTATGTGTTGAACACTTTGATCCAAATTTTCTATATATATATATATTTTACTTTTTCAATTTGGCATTGTTATCAAAGGGGGAGTAGAAATATGTATGTGTGTTTTTGAAAATTTTGTATAATGTATGCATTAAGGGGGAGCATGAGTAAATGAGTAAATTTTGTTGTGTATGCACACTTAGCGGTATTATTGTAAAATTTTCTAAGTGTTGCCATCAATGCCAAAGGGGGAGATTGTTGGTTTGATGATGATTGTAATGTACTCATCATTTGTTGTTATTGGTGAAACACTCTCACACACACATATGATTATATTGATTACCGGTGTAGATTCAATTGTTTACACTGTCAATCGGTATACTTAGTTGTTAATTTGTAACCGGTACTTTGTGTCAACCGGTATGTGCATAAGAGACAGTTTGTGATTATACTAAGTCAACATCAAGATGAAGATCAAGATGGATATCAAGCGGATATTTAAGGACAATGGTTCATATGTTTTATTCAAACCGGTATTTGATTGTTCCAACTGGTATTTGTTAATTTTTGTGATGAGTTACTAGCGCCGACTACTTGGCGGTAATTTTTGTGATGAGTTATGGTCACTTGTCCAAATACACCGCACCTAGGAAATTGTGTTATGATTTCCTTAGGCCAACATGAAATCTGAATGTCTATATATCGACATCTCAGTAAATCTTTCACTACTGATGCTATGCATGAAGAGTGAATGTTTTTTGTTGAAGAGTGAAATTTTTTATATTATGAGCAAAAGGAAAAAGAGTTAAGTTGCAAAGTATGTAAAAGAGCAGTGTTGAATATGTTTAGAAGGGTCTGATTAAGCAAGTATTATGCTACTTAGAACAGATCAAACCATTCTTGTTGTTTTCTAACCATTACAGCAAAATCAGATCCCCTAACCGGGTAAGCTCTAACAAGCTTCATTGTATAAATCCTTTAATAGGGCGATCCATTAGTTTGGATTCAGGAATCCTCCACTGAGGTTACTCCTAACAAGGTATAAACTTATAATCAAGCTTTGAGATCTCTAACAAGATTCACTCCTAGTATAGCACTTTGTAGACCTTAACCGATCAATTATCTATTACTAAAGATAGTTAACTAGTGAGTTCCATCTCACCACGGTTTTTACCTATTTGGGTTTTCCACATATGAATAATTGTGTTATGGTGGATGCTTTACTTTTTGTGGATGTTGTTATATCATTTTGGATTGCATGCATTGTGTTTAAAAGCTTTGTTAAGTTCATCTACTGGTTAGTGCTTGAAGTAGTTTTATTTTTGGTGTCACTGATTCACCCCCCATCTCAGTGCTTTTCAAGTCCATCATAAGATTGTAATATCTTATTAAAGATTGGGATATAGGATATGGTATGATTGTGTTTGAATATTGAAGAGAAAAAATAAGCAAACCCTTGTGCGAATCATGCAAACATTAATTGAAGGTTGAAGGAAGGTTATGAAGGTGTTTTGGCACTCATGTTTAGAGCTTAACTGGTACTAAATCCAACATTGGAGATGCTATTTTGAGAAGTCAGTGTGACTCCTATTTTGTGATTGAGCAGTGAGTTCTAGGAAGTTGGCCTTTCTGCATGTGTAGAACTTATTTGTATACACTTACTATCTACAATAGTATCATCTGATTGTGGGTAAGGTTTCCCACCATGGTTTTTCCCTTACCAGGTTTTCACGTCAAAATCTTTGTGTCATGTGTTGTGGATGTTGTTTCTCTTTATGTTTCATGCATTAAGTTAAACCGATACTGCTATAACTGTTAATCTGTTTTACCGGCATTAAGTTTAAGCTGGAATAATTTGCATTTGGATTATAATTTATATACAATTGGTTCGCAACTGATTCACCCCCCCTCTCAGTTGTCCTTCCCGGGTCCTAACAACCTGAAGAAGCAAAAGAGATGCCTCAGGTACATGTGTTTATTTTATTTTATGTTTAGAAGATATAATTTATTGCTATCATAGAGAATTATATGATAACTTGTATCAATCTTATGTTTGTGAACATATATAGGTTGTCTATGAGAATCTTGATGACATCCCTGCTCTACCGAAGGCATATTCTAGGACTCCTCCCCAACTTAAGAGAAAATGTGGAGATGAGGTAATCAAGAATTCAATTTTAGAGTATAATTACTGTTCAATGTATATTTATTTTTATGTTAACTTTTTTGAATGTGTATTATATAATATAACTAATTTCAATTATGGTTTGATCTTTCTTGTGCGAGATTCTCCAGAGCCGAGAAGTGCTGCAAAGAGGATCTATTTTGATGATCCATGAGTATTTTAGGATGTGATAGAACATTTTAGGATACTTGCATGTCTAGTTGGCCTGTATATTTTGTATATGGACATACATGTTGCTTGAGTTGGGATTTATGCCATTGTGTATATGGACATACACTTGTAATTATTCGATATTTTGACATACACTTGTAATTATTCAATATTTTGATATATAGAAATTGAAATTCAATATAACTTGTTCCTCATGTGCATGGCTTCATTCTTTTAAACTTTAATCTTAAATTCAATAATTAACTAGGTTAAATAATGAACAATAGAATGTTATTTGTATAATCTTGAGATTCGATATAATGTGTTCCATCTAAATCTTAAGTGTTAAATTTGGTTGCCTCTGGCAACTTCACCAAATTTAATGACCATATTGGTATTGTTATTAATCATAACATGGATACTTAGTAATTGTATACACATAAAATTCGCTATGAGCAATTAAATAAATATTTAATATTTATTTAATGATTATTCTTCTATTAAATAGTTAATGTGAAAAGATTAATTTATTCAATTCATTTGATATTCTTCTATTAATTAATTTAATTGAAACATTTTATTAATTAATTCATTATATCCATTTCTTCTAACCAATTAATTAAATATTTAAAATTTAGTTATCTCCTATCCACTATTCTATAGTCTCATCAATAAAATAATTTTTTAATTATTTAATCTCCCTTTTTCAACTCACCTCATCTCCACATCATCTTCTTCTTTGCCAACTCATCAATCATGTGGCTAAAGATATTAATATTTTTAATATTAATAAGCATCATTATCTCCAACTTCAAAATTCATTCTTCAAATAATGTGTATGTACACACATTTCTCAACCTCCCTATATTCTCTCCAACCTTCCTACATCTTTGGAGGGAGTTGAGTCCACTTGTCCTCTTATCCCTAAATATTCTCCAACTATCCTATTTTCTCTCAAGTCTTCTCCTCATTCAAGGTGAGCCTTTTGACACTTGGCTTCTCCTTCCACCTTTTTCACCATCATGTAGGTGTAGGAGGAACATCTTCCACCTTTATATTGTTGGCATTTTGATGATGTTTTGATTGTCATTGATGGACACACACTTTCTTGATGTATGAGTTATGCTCAATCGGTAATTGTTCCAACCGGTATTGTGTATTATTGAATGTATAGTCTTTAGACTATCGGTATTTTGCAGAAGATGTTTACCGATCACAGATTGACTGAAGAGCTCAAGCTGTATGGAGATCCCAAGCGGTTCGAGGATCACAATAGGTATGAAGGACCCAAGAAGTAGTTAACTTTTGATCAGAACACTATGATCTACTAGTGTTCATTTTTGACAACCGGTAATCGGTATATTGTACTAACTGGTATTACTCTGTGATGAGTTACCAACCGGTATTTCTATAATGTGTGATGAGTTATCATCCACCAACACTTTGGTGGTGTGTTTGTGCCATGTTACCAAATGTGTCTAGATGCACTAAACCTAGGAACTTGTAGTCTAATCCTATTGGACCAACATGAAATCAGTTTCCTTTATAAGGACATCATGTCTAGGGTTTGCATGTGAGATGTGTGATAGAAAAGGTTATGTGCGATCAATGAAGAGAAGATTAGGTCTGTGTGAAGAGACAAAGTGTGGAGATATTTAAGACTGAAGTAATACTGAAATGAATTAATAATGAGCTATCAAGGATCTAACTAAGCATATTGTACTATTATATAGATCATTCACTTGTTGATTACTAATATCTTCGACAAGTCTGAAACCCTTAACTGGGTAGGCCCAACAAAGCCTTTGTAAATCCTCTAACAAGGTCGTTCACAACTATGGATCTGAAATCCTTTGACAAGGTAGTCTTTAATAGGACTTATCTCCTAATAGAGATCTAGATTCCTGACAGGATCTGTTCTGGTGAGGAACATTGTATGACCTTAACCAGTTTGGTTTCTATTCTGCAGATAGTTACTTGTGAGTTTCTGCTCACCATGGTTTTCCCATTTGGGTTTCCATGTCAAATATCTTGTGTTATGGTGATTGTGCTTTTGTGGGTGAATGCTTTGTTTTCTATTTGGTTTGCATTTATCTTAACCAGTTTATTAGTGAATCTGTTGCACCAGTTATCTGCTAAACTGTTTAAGAGTTTGTTTACACTAATTTTGGTATACTAATTCACCCTCCCTCTTAGTATTCATCAATTGGTATCAGAGCCAACCTCTCTATAAGTCTAACCACTTGGAAGGAGATATGGGGAATACATTGTGAGGGAACTTACTCATCGTCTCACTTAGACTGAGAGAGCCTATGATGAACTCAAAGTCAAGTATAAAGCCTCTTTGGCCAAAAGAAGAGAGCATGCTGAGAAACTGGTGGAACTCACTGAAAAATAGCTCTTCTGATGAAGCAGACATGGATGCCCTAGTTGAAGAAGTTGAAAAAATAAATGAATCGAAAGCCAACCTGAGAAGAGAGTTGGAAGGACTGACTATTAGAATGAGTCAAGAGCTTGAGAACAAAAGGAAAGATGAAGATCTAGTAAAAGAAAGAGATCATGAGATCTCCAAGCTAAAGCAAGAAATTAGGTTCCTTGCCACTCATCTCCAAGAGAGTAAAGTGGAAAAAGAAGAAATGCAAGGTGAACTAAACATGGCTATTTCTGAGAATGCAACCTTGATGGAATCCAATGTTGCTATTTCCAAGGAACTTACTGAGTCAAAGGAGATACTGGCCAAATTCAATAAGAGTACTGTTAAGCAGGAACAAAAGCTGGAATCGGCAAAACCAGTAAATTATACCATTGGACTTGGTTTCTTTGGGTATGAGGAAGGTGAGACCTTTGGAACAAAAGCTGAAGGATCAAAGAAGCAACCGACATCCAAGGATAAAGGTAAGCAAAAATTTAAACCTATTTTCTTTAATTGTCTCAAAGAAGGACATATTGCCAATGTGTGTAGAAGCAAGGCCTACAACAATTTTCCTTATTTTCTAAACAATAAGCCTAGATCCAATAGATTCAATGGAAACTGTTATGCATGCAACAAGTTTGGGCATAGAGCATTTGAATGCAGGTCTATTTTACACAACACTGAGAGACATCCTCCAAGGACTCAAGGAGTTATCCCAGAACCTTCTGTGAGCCAGAATCTGACCTGGTACAATACCTATGACCATCGGTCAGGTGGTTATCAAGTGGCAACTAGTTGGAGAGCAACCTGTTTGATCTATCGTGGTAGCGGTCACATTGCTGCAACATGCAGAAGGAAGAATGGAAGTATGAATAATGGACCATGGAGAACACCTGGAATGGTATGCTATCATTGCAACAAATTGGGACACACAACCAAAACTTGCAGACTGAGAAAGAACCTATCAGATGATATACCGATCACTCTAGAAGGGAAGATTGATACTGAAACCGTTCAAGTGGAAATGAATAAAACTTGGAAATAGAAATTTGAGGAAGGATCACCGGATGAGCTTGTTTCTGCACCTAGTGTGGAAGTCTCTAAAGTGGAAAATTGAGCTTCAGAAAATCTTAGGGGGAACATATCGGTGAAATATTTGGAACCCCCAGTTTATATCGGTAAAGACCTTAACCAGTATATGTTACCTGTCAATCGATAAAATATTTGAAGCTATAAAAGGCAAAATTAGGATTTGTGCCCTAGTGGTGATGTATTTATTATGGTAGGTGAGAAGTTATTTAAAAGGGATTTTCATCGTCATTATCACTTATCAGTTTTCGTGAGAAGAATTTTTAAGAGCAGAGCGACAAAGAGAGATTCATCTAGCGATTCAAAGTGAATTCAAAAATCTTGCAGAGGAATCCAACGATCTTTTTCAAATCTATTAGTGAAGAACACTAAGCGGTGATCTAGCAAATGAAGTGGTGTATTGTGAGCAACATTGGAAAACCCTAAATTTTGGATTGTGAAGGTATTTCTCAAATTTATTTCTTATCAGGATTCTGCATTGCACTCTAGTTCTAGTGCACCTATAGATTCAGCTGAATTTCTTCAAAATAAAATGAAATACAATGCCCTATCCCAAATACCCACCGGAGTTATTGTCGAGGAAGACATTTTAGGGTATATAGATTGTAAGTTGGAAGACCTAGGATCCCTAGTAATCCATTCCCAGCTAAGTCTGTTATGTGGGAATGATAAGAAAATCAAACCTGGGTATAGTATCCTTGAAAAGATAAAACTGCACAATGCAGTATATTTTCTGGAAGAGTTCACAGAAGATCATATTCACATCATCCTCAGCAGAGTACATGGTGATAAGATGTATCTCGAGCAGACGCATGACATCACACCAGAAGAAATTCATGTTGTCACTAGTTTCTGTAATATTGGAGAGGTGCCAACTCTACGAAAGGTCACCAAAACTGAAAATGACAAAGCTCACCGGTTCTGTGAGTGACCAACGGGCGATGACCATCAACACCATCTTTGATGATCTGGTGAAACATGCTTGCATGGTGATTGGTTACCGGATGTTTTATGCCAGTAGAATGAACTTTGTCCCTATTGCTGTGGTGAATGCTCCTTATAGAATGATCAAGGAAGACACTACATTTGACCTCTATACCTATCTATAGAAGCAATTGTTGTTAAATCCAAAGTCCATCAAACAGGACAATTCTTTAAGTTTCAGATTTGGCTAGCTTTTGGTTGGTTTATTCTTCTACTTTCAAGGTTATTTCCCTGGAGTAGGTAATGTGCAATGGTCTATTGACCTACCAGTTTCTAGGAAAATCAAGGAAAGTATTTGTTAGGATTCCCAAAGATACTGAGAGGGGGGGGGGGGGGGTGAATCAGTATCTGACCGGTATAAGAATTTAGTTGAATTATAACATGAAAAGCATATCAAAACTATGTACCGGTAAACCAAAAATAATGCAGTAAATAAGAGCAATAACCACAACATAAGAGACACACCATAACAATATTTTTAGTGAGGAAACCCAGTGTGGGAAAAACTTCAGTGGGATTTGTGACCCACAATATTTGCTTACTAGCCAATAAGGGAACATTATTGTTTACAATAGGGGCTTGCACATACAGGAAGGCCAAGTGCCTAGAGCTCACTGCTTAGTTCCAAAAGAAGTCTCACTGACTTACAAAATTGGATTATACAAATCTAATGTCTTGTACTAATTTAGATCAGCATCTACTATGCTAGATTCAGTACCGATTTAAGCTCTACAACATACATAAACCCTTATCCAATATCTGCCTTACAATTCGCATATTAGGTTTGCATTAATTATTCAATCTTCTCACTAAATTATCTACAATGATCTCATACTTATATGAGTCATATTACAATCCACCAAGTCAGCTTACAAAAGATTATACAATTAAATACAAAATATATTTAAACAAAATTCCTGTTGGCCATGGTGCCGGTAATCAATCTTTTTGGTGTCGGTGATCTGTGTGTCGGTGTTGAGTCTGCCGGTGCCGGTGCCTACCGGTATCATAGGATTGTAAGGTTTTCATCAATGACAATACCTTCAATCACCTAAAATTTCTCATTGGAGTGTGCATTTGCCAACAATCTCCCCCTTTGGCATTGGTGGCAACACTCATGAGAAAAATCCAAAAAGTGTTCAAAAATGTTGTCCAAAAAAAATCTACCAAAATATCTTACCAAAAATCTGTTGTCAAAAATGTATGCTCCCCCTGAGCTGATGATGTCTTTGTTCTGATCATTTTTGTCATTTCCACTACTCCCCCTTTGACATCAATGACAAAGGTTGTCATTCACTGTCAGTGGAGTGTGGTTCTTGCCTAGATCCTTGTAACTGGTGGGTTACAATCTGGAAAAGATCTGCCAATACCAAATTTAGACTGTCACTGAACCTTTTGCTATCCTGTAATGCCACTTCTGTTCTCTGAAATGTACTGGTTAGTATGTTAATTTTCTCTTTCGGTGACTTAAGTCCAGGAACCAGAGCCTCAGAAATTTATTTTCTCAAAGAAATGAGGTAATCTAGTTTAGGACCTAGTTTGCATTTTAAATTCTTTGCCTTAACCTTTATCTTTTCATTATTTTTTTCTAACTTCTCAATTTTCTCTTCAAGATCTGCAATGTTCTTTTCAATTTCAAACAATAAATCTGATGTTCCTATTAAATTGTCAGCAATATTGTTAATTTCTTCTTGTAGTTTTCTAATCTCCGAATCTATGTTCTCTGTCAAAATATTAGTTTTGCAGGTATCTCTATATAGTTTCTTGAAATCCAAAATTGTTTCCCCTATTGCCGGTAATAAGGTTTCCGTTTGTTCCTAATTTTTCTTCACTATTTCCTCAAAGAATTTTTCTTTCTCCTTATTCATTTTCTCTTTGAATATGTCCTCATTTATTTGATCATCTGTCAAAATGTTATTGGTGATGTATTTAGACAATGTGTCTAGTTGACCTAAAGAATCTTTGTTGTCCAAAATGCACTTGGGTGCTATCAATTTAAGAATAGGAATTGTGTCATCAATAGCCTTATAGGCTTGTGTATTACACAGTGATTTTCTTAATAGAATCCAATAATACCTCTATCACGTTTGTTGGTCTGAACTTTGTCATTGAAGTACCAGATGTCTGCCCAACTGTTTTCATAATTTCCATGGTGCCAGTTGTAGTAATAACTTTGCTTGTTTTGACCTCTGGTAGGTCAGTTTGTGTTTGCATTTCTACTAGCAAAGGTTTAGGCTTTTCAACTGTTGTCGGTGGCACTGTCTCAGTTTGAACCTTTACCTCGGCCTATTTTTGTTCCTAGTTCTCAACGTATGCCTCAGAGGGTTTCTCTGTGCTTTCTACTACCATTTTTTCTGATGAAGTCTCAGTATGCACCATCAGTTTCTCTATATTTACCTCTACACTGTCCGTTGCCGGTCTCTCTGATTATTTCTCAGTTTTATCTACCAGTGCTTCTAATGGTTTCCCAGTGGTGTCTTCTGCCGATTTCTCTATCTGAGTAGGTTTTTCTGTTCTTATATTTACAGTATCACTAACCCCAATTTCAACATCTGTAGCTGTTGGCTCAGTAGCCATATCTTTCTTCTTATCCTCAGTGGTTTCTTTGTTCACCACAATATTTACCTCTTGGGTATTGATATTCATAGTGTACAAAATTTTGAGCTCAGGATTTGTATCCTCTTGAGTCTCCATACTCTCTGTAGTCGGTTGTGTGTCAACGGTTTCTACTGGTGGAGTATCAGAAAGAGGTGGGGGTAAGTTATTAATTATTTTTAGGTTAGGAGGTCCACCTACCTTACCTTTCCCATTATCCCTGTCCTTTTGGTAGACTCTGATAGTCTTAGGTCTTTTAAGTTCTTCTTGTTCCTCTTTTGCAACAAAGAATATATCCCATTGATCTGGAGTCTCTTTTGAAATTTCATTCACTCTTCCTACCATCAGTGCTACATGTTGGTGGCTGGTTGAAAATACTATCTGGTTGGCCTCACTGATTAATTGATCTATTTCTTTAGGTGAGTTTACTGGGTGCACTACAAGTAATTTTTCAATTTTTATCTTTTTATCTAACTCAACAATAGCTACCCTTCTAGCTTCTACTCTTTTGTATAGATCAGTGGGTATTTCATCAACAATTTCCATAAAAAATTTCTTGTATATGTCCAAGTGTAAAATTACACTATTTTCTATGCTTTCTTTATCATCAGTGGAAAGTTTGTTATATAGTTTGCTAATGTTTTTCAACTTTTCATCCTTTGTTATTTCACTTAAAAGTTTGTCCAGTGGAGCAATATCTTGTTTTACCTTCTTCTTCTTTGGAGTTAACTTCTTAACTGGAGGCCTAACTACCTGTTGTTTTTGTCTTGTTCTCCTGGGTGTAGGTGAGGGTTTTCTTTTCCTTTCTACCCTTTTGAATACCATCGGTATCTCACTATCAAAAGCAGTTGCAATCGGTGAAAGATGAGCTTCCAGTTGAAGTCCTTTCAACTCACTTTCATTGATACCAGTTTGCTTCAATACATCTTCCTTAATTGCTTTAGCTTGTCTAGTGCCTTTCTTTACTGTTTGTTCAACTTTCTTAACTCTTTTCTTAGACTGAATGCCACTCTCAATTCTTTTGCATTGCCAAAGACTTTCTCAGATGGTTCCTTTGGTGCTTCAAGGAGGGCTTTTGCATAAGTTTCAATTGTGTTATCATTTGTTTCATATCCCATTTCAGTTACCCATATAGTTTTAGGGACAACTGCCTCCATCTCAATTTCATGTTTCTTGATTACAAAGCATATTTTCTTTTGATATTTGTCTACAATTGCTTAAGACAGCCTAATTCTTTTCTTCATTCGAGCCTTCAGTGCTTGAAATTGTTCATTTATATTTTTCTCTCTATTTTCTCCCATGTTGTTTAATGTATCCAATAGTTGCTTTCCTACCAGTATATCAAAGCCAAAGTCTTTTCTACCAATATCGAGTACTTCCTTAGTAATGTACAACATCAAACATACAAGCAAATTTCCAAATCTAAAAGTTCCTTTCTTGTCTCCTTTGATTTTCTTCAAATTTTCTATCAATTCATCTTTAAGCCATTCACACACATCTATTCTTGCATTATCATTCACCATGTTATATGCACTTTTAATACATAGGCTAGATACTGAGTTTAACCTATTAGCATGTGTATCCTTATAGCCAAGGATCATACTGACAAATCTAACATTTATGTCCTTTACATCATTGACTCTTAGAGACCTCTTGTCAAATGTTGCACTGGTTAGGTCTATTATAGTGTCATTTGAGATCCTTTTAGTCCTATCAGACCTGCTACTAGTGGAAGGTAAGCATGTTACTACCCTAAGTACTTCTTTTGTGATCTTATGAATTGAATCCAACCAAAAGAATTTGCTGTGGACTCTTCTTAGGACTATTCTTATCACATCTTTAGGAAAGTTAGGAATACTAAGAATATCCACAAAACCTAGGGTTTCTACTACCTTGTGTTCTAGTTTGATATTACCATTTACATCACAAATCACAGTCCTATACATGTTCTTGATTTCATCATCTCCTAATTCCTCTATATAACAATGTATGTATATCCTAGGATCCTCTGCATAAACTACTCCCTTAGGTATTTTTGAAAATGCACCTATGGTATCATCCTTATTAGCATTTTTAGGAACAAGTTTGAATACGGGTCTAGGACACTTGATAACTTCAATCACAGTAGGGTTTGCAATAAATTCAGGTGTGGATGAGGAAGCCATAGTTATAAATACCTCAATCTGCCTTAAGGATGAAAGCTTGGATGAACTACTTCACTTTTTCACTAAGGATGCCTTTGCTCGAGAATTTTCGCGCTCTCAAAGATTTGAATGCTCAGTGAATAAAAAAGGAGCCAAAACACTTAATTTATAATGTTATTTTCTCCAACTACCACATTTAATGCTTGCCAGTTAACTCATCTGCTGGTAAAGAAGTAATTCAATTTCTCACCATCAACCGAGGGTATATTGGCATGTTTTTTAGTTTGTTGCTAAACCCCCAAAGGATTTCCTTTTAGTTTGATGAAGAGTCTCCTTCCGGTGGAGTGATACTTTGTTCTACCGGTGGAGGAGTATTCCTATCAACATTCTGATCTATCTTTCTGATCCATTATTTTGAGAATTCTTGCTTTACTTCTTCAACATTTTCTTTACCTTTCAAGTTGGGTCCTTTGTTATTTGCCGGTGATGTCTTGCTTCTACAAAATTTTGCAATATGTCCAATTTTGTTACAAGCATAACAAGTCACATTGTTTTTCTGAATAGCTTTCCCATATCCCATGCCGGTTTGTGTTCTGCATTGATTAGATAGATGTCCAAATCTTCCACAAAAATAACATCTTACATTCATTCTGCAATTTTCTAAATTGTGACCAACTTTGTTGCATTTAGAACATTGACTGGTGGGTGTATTAGTGTTCTGATAATTTCTAGATCTACACTGATTTTCTCTATGACAATACTTGTTATAGTTAAAGCATTTCCCATTAAATTTGTAAGCATTAGGTTGTCTTACCGGTTTACTATGATCATGATTGTTTGCAGTACCGAAGCTTTCACCAACTTCAAAGCCAAGGCCGTTTGCATCACCATTTGGTTTCTGATTCTTTAGCATGTCATCAAGTTCTTCTGAACTTTTCTTGAATTTTTCCTTGTGTTGATTTGCAGCAGCCAGTTTATTCTCCAAGATTCCTTTCTCTCTCATGAGTTCAATTCTATCATTTTGTGTATGCATCAAATCTGTCTTTAACATATCATTTTCATGACTAAGTCTTGTGTTTTCATTTCCAACATCATTTAGTCTTCTAACCAAGTCTTCTTCATTCTTCTTCAGATTTTCAGTTTCTTTACAAAATCTCATAGTCATATCTTGCATCTCATTCTTCATTGTACTATTTTCTTGTCTCAGTTTGTTTACCAGATCATTAAGAGTTTCTTTTTCATCTTCATCATTCTACATCTTTTCACAAAGTTCTCTTCTCTTATTCCTTTCTATAGTGAAATATTCTTGAAGTCCTCAAATAATATCCTGTGCAACCTTTAGATCATCTTCAAGTTTGATATTCTTCACTTTTTCTGCATCATAGTCTGAAAGAGTTGTTTCCAATTGCTTTCTCAAGTTTTCCATCTCTACCAGTGTTAAGATCTTCCTCAAGATGTTAGGCTTTTGAAAATAGAGGACCGGGCTCTAATACCAATTGTTAGGATTCCCAAAGATACTGAGAGGGGGGGGTGAATCAGTATCTGACTGATATAAGAATTTAGTTGAATTATAACATGAAAAGCATATCAAAACTGTGTACCGGTAAACCAAAAAAAATGCAGTAAATAAGAGCAATAACCACAACATAAGAGACATAGCATAACACAGTATTTTTAGCAAGGAAACCCGGTCTTGGAAAAACCTCGGTGGGATTTGTGACCCACAATATTTGCTTACTGGCCAATAAGGGAATATTACTGTTTACAATAGGGGCCTGCACATGTAGGAAGGCCAATTGCCTAGAGCTCACTGCTCAGTTACAAAAGAAGTCTCACTGACTTAAAAAATTGGATTATACAAATCCAATGTCTTATACTACTTTAGATCAACATCTACTATGCTAGATTCAGTACCAGTTTAAGCTCTACAATATACATAAGCCCTTATCCAATATCTGCCTTACAATTCACATATTAGGTCTGCATTAATTCTTCCATATTCTCACTAAATTATCTACAATGATCTCATACTTATATGAGTCATATTACAATTCACCAAGTCGGCTTACAAAAGATTTTATAATTAAATACAAAATACATTTAAACCAAATTCTTGTCGCCCATGGTGCCGGTAATCAATCTTTTTGGTGTCGGTGATCTGTGTGCCAGTGTTGAGTCTGCCAGTGCCGGTGCCTGTCGGTATCATAGGATTGTAAGGTTGCAATCAATGACAATACCTTGAATCACCTACAATTTCTCATTGGAGTGTGCATTTGCCGACAATCTTTAAGCAGTAGGAACTGGATATCCTGAGGTTCTTAACAAGTATTTTGATGAATTCAAGTGGAAAATGAGCTAGAGAATGAGGACATCTGGTGATATTGTGAAGAAGTATGAAGATGACATCTGCTTCACAATAAGGATTGATGACTACATAATGGAAGCAATGGAATCGAGAAAGGAAGTATTTGAACCAATGATGTATGAAGTGATGCATGACATGTTGATCGGGTATGCCTCTACCCTACTTGCCTCACCATTGGATGGTAAGAAAAAGAGAACCGACACCTACTTAGAGAGGGTAACACCGGTTGAAGAACCAAAATAGAAAAAGGACAAAGTAGTGCCATCGGTATCTGCACCGGTTACCTCTGCTAGTCCGAAAGTGACCAAGCGGTCACCAGCCAAGAAGAAACCTAAGGTTATTCCATCAAAGGTATTTGAGAGGAAGTGGAAAACCAAAACCAACTCACTGGAGTCAGGGGACATTGAATTAGAAATTCAAACAAAGAAGACAAGGCAATCAAGCAAGAAGGTGAAGTCTATCGGTAATGTTACTGCAACTACAACACCAGTAAATATAGATATTTCCTCTTATAAGACAATGACACATTGTTAGAGGACTCTAAAGAATATTAAGAGGAAAGTGCTTGATGATTTAAAGGAATATTTTGATGATTTTACTGATAGTGATAAAGAAGAAGTAGAATAGGAAGTCATCAAATATTTATGTGTTAATGATCGGTCGCCATCAGAGATTAAATCTATTACTCTAGATTCTTTATATAATTATTCAGATAATAAATGACGCATTGCCATTGAAAAGGAATAGGAGATCAGGGAGAATTTTTTTACACAATACTTTCCTGATGCCTCAAATTCAGAATTATTTGAGATAATGGATAAGAACAAAGGCATCTTCTTCATGAGAAGGAGAAGACTCAGGCTACTAGAAGGAAAAGCTTCTGAAGTGGAAAAGGATACTCACATTCATGTGAAAGCTGTTGTCAATATGCACAGAGTATCTGAAGCTGCTAAGTAGGCTGAACAAGAACCTGACCTATCATCAGGCAACCGGATGAAGTATTTGATAGTGAAGGTGAAAGAGTGATAGAACAACCTATTGATGTTGATGCATTAGATAATGAGGATGTCACTCCTGACAAAGAGAAAGAGAAACAGGATAAATAAAAAGAAGCGAAAGAGAAACGGGACAAGGAAAAAGATTAAAAAGAGAAACAGGACAAAGAGAAAGCGGAGAAAGAGCAAGAGGAAAAATCAAGGAAAGAAGAAATCAAGAAGAAAGAGGAAGAGAAGAAGAAAGAGGAGGAGAAGACAAAAGAAGAGGAGAAGAGGAAGGAAGAAGAAAGAAAGAAGGAGGAAGAGAAGAAAAAGAAGGAAGAGGACAAGAAGAAAGAAGAAATGAAGAAGAAACAAGAAGAGGAGCAAAAGAAGAAAGAAGAGGATAAGAAAAAAGAAGAAGAGGAGAAGGAAGCAGAGAATAAAAAACAAGTGAAGACTCCTAAGGCAACCAGTGATCCAACCAAATAGGTTGATACCACCAGTCCTATTGATCTAACTCTTGCAGATGAGTATAAGCTACTACGTAGCATCAAAATTGCACAGGAGAGACTGGAAGCATTGCAGAGGAAGAAAGAACAGGATGTCATACAAACTACGGTTGACACCCTTACCAGTCTAATTCCCAGTACCAACCTCCCCAGTACCAATTCCTCTGTATCCAAGCTTAAACTTTTGTGTACCATAGTGGAAGACCAGGTACAATGCTTGGAAGATGTTGTTGAAGCCATCGCAAAGAAGAACCATGAAAAGGCACTCAACACTGCCTTAGTCAAGAAAATGAATGAGCTCTGGACACAACTACTAAAGCAACAAAATGATATCAATATTGCTATAGGTGAATGTAAATTATTGTAGAGTAAAATCTACCAACCCTATCTATTTTGTGATGATGTGCTTAACCAGAAAGCTAAACTCCAATCGGAGTTCCAGAGATATATCATAAATTTCAAGATGCCATATGATTCATTCACTAAATATGGACAAACCGTTCATCGTTATCAATAGCAAACTACCAAGATGGACTTAGAGATCAGCAACCAGTCTAAAGATTTGCAGGAGCTACAACTACTCCTATTTCCTAGACTGCAGATTCTTCAGAAATGTTTACTCAACCTGGAGGCTCTCATGGTAGCTCAAGAGATGAGTACCATTGATGCAATGGAAGAATTGGTATTTTAGATGAAGACTGAAAGTGAGGTTGCTACCTCATTACTTGAGTCATGGACATTGGCCATGAAATTTTTTATGTAGGACTTTAAATCTGTTTTTGATAAATTTCATTCCTTATTATCATGAACATTTACTCTATTTTTTATATATAAGGAAGCAGGGGTTACTTTGTATTACTTTGTCATTGTTGGCAAAGGGGGAGTAGCGTACATTAAAATTTTGGTTAATGTTACCATTTCATATACTTTCATGTTACCATTTTGGGAAGTAGTGTACATTGTAATTTCTGCAAAAGAGATAGTGTATATGCTTAGGGGGAGTAATTTTGATTATGGCATTTTTGTTGCAAAAACGCTTAGATCTCAAAATTTTCCTAAGTGTTGCCATCAATGCCAAAGGGGGAGATTGTTGGCATTTTGATGATGTTTTGATTGTCATTGATGGACACACACTTTCTTGATGTATGAGTTATGCTCAATCGGTAATTGTTCCAACTGATATTGTGTATTATTCAATGTATAGTCTTTAGACTATCAGTATTTTGCAGAAGATGTTTACCAGTCATAGATTGACTGAAGAGCTCAAGCTGTATGGAGATCCCAAGCGGTTCGAGGATCACAAGCAGTAGTTAACTTTTGATCGGAACACTATGATCTACCAATCTTCATTTTTGACAACCGGTAATCGGTATATTGTACTAACCGGTATTACTTTGTGATGAGTTACCAACTGATATTTCTATAATGTGTGATGAGTTATCATCCACCGACACTTTGGCGGTGTGTTTGTGTCGAGTTACCAAATGTGTCTAGATGCACTAAACCTAGGAACTTGTAGTCTAATCTGATTGGACTGGCATGAAATCAGTTTCCTTTATAAGGACATCATGTCTTGGGTTTGCATGCAAGATGTGTGATAGGAAAGGTTATGTGCGATCATTGAAGAGAAGATTCGGTCTGTGTGAAGAGACAAAGTGTGGAGATATTGAAGACTGAAGTAATGCTGAAATGCATTAACAATGAGCTGTCAAGGATCTAACTAAGCATACTGTGCTATTATCTAAATCATTCACTTGTTGATTACTAATATCTTCAACAAGTCTGAAACCCTTAACTGGGTAGGCCTAGCAAAGCCTTTGTAAATCCTCTAACAAAGTGGTTCATAACTATGGATCTGAAATCATTTAATAAGGTAGTCTTTAACATGGCTTATCTCCTAATAGAGATCTAGATTGCTAATAGGATTTGTTCTGGTGAGGAAGTCTGGTTTCTATTCTGCAGATAGTTACTTGTGAGTTTTTGCTCACTGTGCTTTTTCCCATTTGGGTTTCCATGTCAAATATCTTGTGTTATGGTGATTGTGCTTTTGTGGGTGAATGCTTTGTTTGCTATTTGGTTTGCATTTATCTTAGCTGATTTATTAGTGAATCTGTTGTACTGGTTATCTGCTAAATTGTTTAAGAGTTTGTTTACACTAATTTTTGGTATACTAATTCAGCCCCCCCTCTTAGTATTCATCATATCTCTCACATCTCAACCTCTTTCTCATATCCATCTAAATTTCAAGATTCAATCAGGACCGTTGATCTCTACCACCTAAGCTTATGCACTAAAAAATCTATAAATAGAGGTCTCCTAATCCATTTTTGAAACTAATAGCTAATCTTATAGTCAATTAGGAGTCTTTATCTTTGCATCTGTGAGTTCATTTGTTTAGCATTTTTAGAGTTTTTGAGAAATTTAGCATAAATCATTATCATAGCATAGCTTTTGCATATCATATCATCTACCAATCCATTCCACACTTGCCATCTTGGAAGCAACCAGTGCTTGTTTGAGAGAAAAATCACCTGCAACCAAGAACAATGGGGTTAGGACACAATGAGACATAAATCATGAAGGTATAATCTTTTATTTAATTTTATTTCATGTTGTTTCATTGGTTGAAGCTTGAGTTATATTTGCATGATGGACTAATGAGTTTGCAGGCAATTTCTCTAAGGTGAAACTTAAGTTGATACAGTTTTGGCGCCCACCATGGGGCTCAGGCCTCGCACATCATTTTTCTAATATCCTGTCTAATTATTGCTAGAACAGAATGAATTAATGCTTTTGTAAACCTATTTCATGGCTGTATGAAATAAGGTAGAACTCTTACATCCTATGTTAGCACTTTTGACACTCATGTTAGTGCTTTTGTTCAATAGGTTAGTGTTTTCATCACTCAGGTTAGCGCTTTTGTTCAATAGGTTAGCATTTTCCTTTCTTAGGTTAGCACTTTTTGTTAGAGAAATCATGGATTCATTATGTAGTTTAGCACTTTCATTGCACAGGTTAACACTTTTGCTTTGCGGGTTAGCAGTTTTGCTTCACATGATAGTGCTTTTGTTGGTTTAGCATTTTCATACATTCTGTTTGCAAATTTTGAAATTTTATAATCTATCAACTAACAGATCTTTCCAGGTCTGATCATCCAAGACCAAATTTTTTAAACTACTGACTTGTGTGCATGTAGGTTTTATTTTGAGCAACTTTAATGAATTTTCTTACTTACTTTAACTAGGAGTCTTTTGGGAAGTTAAAAAATCATATATTTTTCACCTAGTTTAACTAACAGGTTAATGAATAGCATGAGACTTGCATCATGTGTTTTCAGTAAGGTAGTAGCACATAGGTAATCTAAAGGGTAAAGGAACCATTGTCTATTGGTGCTTGTTTAAAAGTAGTAGGCGAGTATGCTCTCACCCTAATATGGTGATCAGAAAGTTAGACCTACTTTTATTTTATGTTTTACCTTTAGAGGGCCTGCCTTCCGAAGCTTCCTTAAGGGGGCTAGTGAGAGGGGAATGACCCAAGTGCAAATAGACTAATAGTATTTCCTTCCAATCCACTTTAAATAAACCACACGTCTATGATGAAAGTCATGGAGAACATGTGTTGGTTAGTTTAGACTGACACTATGTTTCCCCATAAACCTTATAGAACGCAACCTCTATAGGTTGGGAACCTTTTGTATTTATAGAGTGTAAAGTACCGCATGTATGGCCACATGATCAGAAGCCCTTACTAAAAACCATCTTGTCTAGTTTCCAAAATCCTTCTAATTGTTGGCGCAGGAGATCGGACCTTTGAAGTGACTCACACATATATAGTTCTTACTAGAAATATGCAGTTTGCCATGGGGAGATTTCATGGAAATTGGTGCTTGGCTGCCCCAAAGAAGTGAGTGTTGAGGGTGGAGCTAGTGGGGTCAAGCACCTAGATATCTGCTTTGAATAGTGTAGCCTTGGAGAAAACCCCATGTGATATTCAACAATTATTGTCTTGGCCTACCATAGGATTTTTGCTTTCTTGTGCACTTTGATTATCCAAACATTGTGTCTTTTGTGTTTGCAAAATGTTCTCAAAATGGTCAAGAACTTGAAAAATCATCATACTGAAATGAGGGAAAAATCCGACAACTTGCTAGAAAACTGAGAAATCCATTGAACACTATGGAAATCACACTTTTACTGTTAGGATAACTAGTGAACAACTGAGAGCGGGGGGGGTGAATCATTTGTTAATAGATTATAACTTTTAATCCACTTAATAACCTTTAAACAGATCAAGTACCAGTAAAGCACATACAGATGTCGATAGGAACAGATACCGGTAAACAATACAACTTAGCAATTAAACATATAATCAATGCAAAGCAACCATACCACATAACACCATGATTTGTACATGAAAAAATTGGAAAGGGAAAAACCACAGTGGTAAGCCTACCCACAGTTAGATGATACTTCTATAGAAAGTATGTGATACAATGAGGGGCCTGCACATGCAGAAAGGCACACTGCTTAGAGCGTACTGCTCATTACAAAAGAGTCTCACTAACTACAGAGGTTAAAACAACCTCAAGATAAATGGACAACAATCCAATAAAGTGAATTGCCAGAGATAGCATCTACCATGCTTGATTACAGTCTTGGTTAAGCTTAATACCAGAGGCCTTTGACCTCTTCCTTAATCCCAACTCAATCACTTATGATCAATCAAATCTCATTCGCATATGATATTGCAGTCCAAGACCAAGATACATAATCCCCATGATCTACAATGAGATCTTACATCATTTTATACAAATCCTAAGGCCTAAACCAATTAGGTTGGCCACCTAAGAGATATTACAATAAGATCATTACATAATTCCATATTACAATGATATGCCATGGCGGCCTAAGACTAAAACAATAATAACAAATCCATAAATCCTCCTGAAACATCCCGGTAACATGTAGAGTACACGTTAGCATGATACCGGTCCATAACCTAACTAGACCTATTTTGGGTCCACCACGCCAAAGAAATATCTTAAAGTAGTTGAAGCACGATCAAAGAACATCTTTAGCATCCTAAAATCCATCTAGAAGCCGCACCAACACCACTTATGCATCCTGTCATGAGTCCTCAATGAAAGCTCTATCGGTAAAGCCTTAAACCAATGCCGATAAGGGTTTACGAGAGTGTATGATAGTATCCAATACTAAGCTAATACCTGTAGGGTCCTAAAATTGTGACACTTGCAATTTCAACTGCATTTGGGTCTTCATGATGGCGGCGCAACGTTGAACCTAAATGGAGACCTCGAAACCTGTTTACAACATCAAAAATTGCATATTTCTGCACCTTGGCCTGATCCTTCCTTGCACCCTGCTATCCCGGGAGGTGGGACCATGGCGCCCAGCGCCCTAGTCCTTGGCCCTATTTTGGGCCCGGTCTCTTGTTGGGCATCGGGTCTTTAAGTTTGCAATTCGGAAAATAATGCTTCTAGGTCGGCCTAAGGTCGGAAAAATCAGTCTCCTAACCCTAATTGACAAGTATATAAACTACTTATTCTCTCCTAGAAAGGAAGGAAGGAAATAAGCAAGAGCAAGGCGCGGAAGCGATATTCAAACATTCAAACATTCAAGCATTCAAACATTCCTTAAGCAATTGAGCATTCTAAGTCTCCATTCAAGGCTAGGTGTTGCATTCAAGACAAGGATTCAACCATTGAAGAGGAGATCATTTACAACATATAACATACAACATCATTACACCTTTACATGTAAGAATACAAACATTCTTACAACAAGGTTGCAGGTATGCGGCTGTAATTGAAGATCTGGAATCCTTGTGCAGAGACGAACATATCCACCTTCATTTCGTGGATTTTTCGGAGGACTGTGTGCACTCCGAGCACCATCGTCCCGTCAACTTTCATTCAAATTTGCAGAACAACATCGTCTTGACATTTTACTACTAATTTTAGGTCCGTAGCTTCATCCTGTGTCCCTATCTCCATTTATAAGTGAATCTTTCTTACTTTACATGTATTCCTAGTTCAATCATTCTATCTACATTCTTTACAAAAGAGGGTATCCTTGATGTCTTAACCCTTGAAACTCATTTAGAATCCAGTCTTGCATTGTGTGAGATTGGATCTTGTGGGTTTCAAGCCCTCTTTTGAATGTAAAGTCTCTCCTAAGTGAAAACCGTCAACCCTAGTGACCCTCCTTTCTCTCTCCTTGAAGTAGGGGGGGGGGGGGGGGAACACCTAGGGTTCGATTTTTTCCGCTTTACATTTTGGTGAACCCGACGTGAACATCCTAATTCTGATTATTCATGGTTAGATCTGAAAAATTTTGCTTCCTTAATTACATTTCCATGTTTGATCTTTTGCAAATTTTATAGGTTAATTGCATAAAAACCCTAAAATTTTCTTTTTAGTAATTGAGCTTGTGAAATGTTTAATTGATGCTTGTTTCAGATCTACCCTTCTATTGCAGATTGTCAATTCATATTTGTGCTTTAATTCTAAAAATTAAGTGGTTAAGTGTCAAAACCCTCTTGATTAAACCTTTGACTGACGATTTCACTGATCAAAACACCTCCAAATTGGCTGTAACTTTGGATTCCGCAACAAAATCACAATACCTCTCATCCCTAAAAATTTGGAAAAAAGTTGCAAGGACCGTGTGCACCCCGAGCGCCATTGTCCCCAACATTTTTTCTGAAATTTTGGGAGCTAGATCTTACTGTATTTTTCTACTAAAATCTAGAATCTTGGCTGATTTTATCAATTCTAACACTTTCAAAATTAAAGTCAAAATTGGTCTAGTGATTGCTTGAATTAAGGCTTATAATCATTCAAAAATTGTTGAAATTGAAATTTGTGTTAAAATTGTGTTTCTTACAGTCCTAAATCTAAAAAGTGTGTTGGCATTCATTCGAAATTTCAGTGCTTTATTCAAATTCTTGGAGTTTGTGACTTTTGGAATTAAGTGTTTAATTGCAGCAACTTTGATTTCCGCTTTCAAATGTGAATTTTGCATGAAATTGAGTCAACTTTTAAATTTCAAAGCCTGCATTGCTTTCAGTATTCCCTCTAAAATCATAAAATTCAAAATTTTAGTTTCCCTCTCTTTTTCAAAATTCAAATTCTGCATTTTTCAACAATCTTGGTAGGGTTCAACTTTGAGATTGCAACTTTAATTTGGCCTATCTACAGATTGTAAAATCACTCAATTTTTTCAGATTAGCTTTAAAATCATCATAACTTTCATCCCTGAAAATTTTGAAAAAAGTTGCGAGGACCGTGTGCACTCCGTTCGCCATGGTCCCTGACATTTTTTCCTAAATTTCGGGAGATTGTCCTGATTGTATTTAACAGCTTAAATCTAGGAGATTGGCTGATTTTATTGAAATTTGCTACCTCTAAAATTCAAAATCTTCTCTCTCTCTTTAGTGCATGAGTTTTACAACAATAAGCCCTACTTACACTATTCCCGTTAGAGGAAGCCTTAGAATTAAGTCCTTCCAAGGTGTAATTACCGAGGAGATGGAACCTAATTTGAATGGCCCTTTTAACGAGGACATGGGTAATTCCTCTAATCCTCTTAATGATGAAGAAGCTCTCCATGAGGTTCCTGTAGAACAACTTTCAAAATTGGATAACCAATTTGATGATTTTCAGCGATGGATGTCTCAAGAATATCCCGATTGTCAAGCTCTTTCATTAATTGAGGGTCTAAAACGTATGGCTCAAAGTGATAAGAATGGAATTGATATTTTACGTAGTATTGCACACATTGTGGATTTGAATGTGATGCCTATGAAGAGTTGTGCTGAAACTTTGGGTTATACACAACCTCCTACTCAAGTCAATCATTCTATTCCTTTGACAACTTCTATTGCTAGTATACCTACTTTTACATCAAACATAATGACTACTTCAATACAAGACATTCCACCTATGATCACCAGTCATGGGGGCAATCCTTCTTCTTCAATCAACCCTCTTCCTTCATTCAATCCGACTTCTTCATTCATTCCTTCAATGAATGTTCCTATTATATCTCCACAAATGAACATGACGGAAGGGGGCAATTCATTTAACCATTCCATTCCTCCTTGTAGTGTTCCTCCTTTCCAATCATCTCCTATGACTAACTATCATAGTGTCCCACCACCTTACTCTCAATCAATACCTTCTTTCAATAACATAATACCTCCATCACAATCTAACACGTCTAATATGAACTCTTCGACTGAAGCGACCATTAACAATCTTGCACAAACTGTCTCTTCTTTACAGCAACAAATTGCCTCTATCAATCAATCTAAGTTTAGTGTGCCCACATTTGATGTTGCGAGCCCACTTTCTCTTGACATTGTTCAAGCTATCCCCCCTAAACATGTTGAAATCCTGCAATTCGAGCTTTATAATGGTAAGGGTGATCCTCTAACACATGTTAAGACCTTTCAAACAAAATGTACTGATTTTGCTTATGACCAAAGTTTGCTTGCAAAATTGTTTACTAGAACATTAAGAGATAAGGCTCTATAGTGGTATTGCTCATTGCCTTCCTATTCTATTACTTCTTTCGAACAACTTGCAAATGATTTTATTCAACAATTTCAAAACAATATAAGTCCTAAAGTTACTTTGATTAATTTAATGCATTGTAAACAAGGTGTTAAAGAAAAAGTGACTGATTTCATTGGTAGATATAAGCATTTGTATGCTCAAATTTCTTTTCCAGTACCTGATAATGATATTCAAAGAATCTTTATTTCTAATTTACAAAAAGATATTAGAGAAAAACTTATGTTTTCTGAGTTTACTTCTTTCCAACAATTGTGTGCAACTCTTCATAATTATCAACTGACTATGAGTCAAATGGAACAAGCAAATCCTATGGCTCCGAGTGATAAGGGTGATAGTAGTCAACAACCATTTGGGAAGTTTAAACCGAACAGAGAGTCCATTAAATTCAATGAAAACATCATCAACAACAATGTGAACGCAACATTAGGTGTGCCTCCTATTTCTAAGTTTTTCAAGAAAGAAAGAGAGTTTACTCCTTTGAATGAATCATTGCATAGTATTATGAATAAGTTATTGGAACAAAATGTGCTTACTCTTCCTCCTATAAAGCAAATAGATCCTACAAAGATTAATTCACCCTATTTTCATAACAAATCTTTTTGTGAATTTCATCGTCAACCTGGGCATGATACTGAAAAATGTTTTGCTTTAAAGGGTAAAATTCAAGATTTGATTGATAATAATACTATCTCTGTTTCTGGTGTGATTGATAAAGGCAACACATCTGTAGCTCCTCCTAACCAAAATCTTAAGATTTTTAGTGATCCATTACCTTCTCATACCTCTAATGTGATTGAGACTAATGATTCCTCTTTCTCACCTGATGGTCTTGTGTCTATGACTCCGAATGTGATTAACTTTGTAGAGCAGCAGAAAATCCCTAAAGAATTTTCCATCACATTTGATTCCAGTGAAACTATCAGGGCACCTGATGGTCCTTTATACAGAGTTGCAAAAGTCAAGAATACACCTTGCCATGGAGTGCTTATTGATCCTTCTTGTATGGTTAATGTCATTACTGAAGAATTTCTTTTTACTTTGCAATTGAATCAAGTGATCTATGATGAAACAAATGTGGTTGTGAAATTATTTGATGCATTTTCTTCTCCTGCAATTGGTTCTATTACATTACCTATTGAGGTCCATAACAAACCCCTTGATGTATACTTTGCTATTATTCCATCATCCAAACAATTTCGTGTGAAGCTAGGCTATCCATGGCTATCTTCCATGAAAGCTATTGCTTCTCCTATTCACAAGTGTTTGAAATTTCCACATAATGGTGAAGTTGTTACTGTCAATCACAGTCTCTTTAAACCAACTGAAAGAACTTCTAGCGTTCCTATTGATTATTTTTGGCCTAAACAATTCCAATCTCTTCCACCGCGGAGTGATCATCTTTTCAAATCTTATCAAAAGTGGAAAAAAGATATGATCCTATCTCTAAGCGAACCTAGAACACCCAAACTTGATATTCCTATCATTCTTGAGAAGGAAGTTCTTCCTTTGAAAGATAAAACTAATGTCTTTCCTCAAGAAGATTCCCAACGCATCCCTGTGGATGTGACTATGTCTATGTCTAAAGGTAGACCTATACCTCCTCGTTATGATGGACTTGGTCTCCTTCCTAAACCAAATATTCCTCCTTTATATGGAGCAGTTCCTCCTCCTTCCTCTTATAGAGAAAAGAGACCTTCTTCTTCTCCTATTATTCAACCTAAGAGACCACAACCTAAACACCCAAGTGATAAGGATGAGAACATTCCTCCTCCTCAATCTTCTCAACTTCCTACTAAGACTAGATGAAATCATTTTGCGTGTGAGCGCCGACGAAAGCATCGTCTTAGAGCTCAAGTAGCTACTTCTCAAACTTTGCAATCCCCAAAAACACCTTCAGCTAGTATTATTCCATTTTCTCCTTAGCCAAAAATTTAGCCAATCTCCTAAACATAAGATGCATGATGGTCTTGATCCTCTGCAAGTTAAAGATCCTATTTTTATAAATCTTGATGATGATATAGATGAAAATGTTATTCATGATGAAAATGTTACTTCTTTTCATTCTGATAGTGAATATGAATATGTTGATGTTGATAACCATTTATCTAATGAATTTTCTAAAGCACTTATCCTAGCTCCTAGACAAGAACAACGTGGCGTGGAACATGAACATAGCCCTTGTTTGGATCTTGTGATAGCTCCATCTATTGTGTTGGATGTTCCTCCTCTAGCGTGTTTCCTGCCTTCCCAAAATACTGATTAGCAAGATTGGGGGGTGGATGACGTGCTGGACTAGTTTCATTAGCATAGCAGACTCTCTCCTCCTCTCTTGATCTCTTTTGTTACTTCTTCTATGTGTTATTCTCATTCTTCTATTTGTTGTCCTTAGTGTTCTCTACTTGAGGATGATGCAAAGCATTGAGATCTCTTTTGGTCTCTCTCATGTTGACTCAAAAGACACATGTGTTACCTTCTTCTAGGTGACCTTCCTTGATTGGGGAATGAAGAACAATTATGCATACATACATATGATATACATGAATTATCATATAGCATACTGAGCCCGATGAAAGTGAAGTCACCTCGTGCTTTGTGTTTTGTGTCTATTATCCTTGGGCTTATCTCACACTTGGGGGCTAAATCCTTGTGATAACGTGCTCCTTTCCCTTCTCATTTCTTATATGTATCACTACCTTAAAGCAATCACCCTCGATGAGGTGTGTGCGATCACTTTAACGTAGGGGGACATACACCCCGTTCATATCTTTTCAAGATACTTGAAAGTTTCTTGGCGAACTTAGCTTTGACTTGAAAATTTTTGGTATTTTTCTTGCATGACTCATAGTGAGGGAACCTTACTACTAACAGTTATGGTTCTCCCTCATGATCTTCCCTTTTACTTTGTCAATCAAAGTCGTAAGATCCTTAGTCCACTGGGGGCTTGGTGTATCTTTCCTCCTTGACGTGGTGAAAGTTTTTCAATGTTGTTTCCTTGTACTTTACCGGAAGTATGGGCGTACACTTATACTCTCGCTAAAGTGGGGGCTAAATGTAGCGTCCTAAAATTGTGACACTTGCAATTTTGACTGCATTTGGGTCTTCACGATGGTGGCGCAACGTTGAACCTAAATGGAGACCCCGAAACCTATTTACAACATCAAAAACTGCATATTTCTGCACCTTGGTCTGATCCTTCCTTGCACCCTGCTGTCCCGGGAGGTGGGACCATGGCGCCCAGCGCCCTGGTCCCTGGCCCTATTTTGGGCCCGGTCTCTTGTTGGGCATCGGGTCTTTAAGTTTGCAATTCGTAAAATAATGCTTAGAGGTCAACCTAAGGTCGGAAAAATCAGTCTCCTAACCCTAATTGACAAGTATATAAACTACTTTTTCTCTCCTAGAAAGGAAGGAAGGAAATAAGCAAGAGCAAGGCGCGGAAGCGATATTCAAACATTCAAACATTCAAGCATTCAAACATTCCTTCAAACAATTGAGCATTCTAAGTCTCCATTCAAGGCTAGGTGTTGCATTCAAGACAAGGATTCAACCATTGAAGAGTAGATCATTTACAACATATAACATACAACATCATTACACCTTCGCATGTAAGAATACAAACATTCTTACAACAAGGTTGCAGGTACGCGGCTCTAATTGAAGATCTGGAATCCTTGTGCAGAGACGAACAGATCCACCTTCATTTCGCGGATTTTTCAGAGGACCGTGTGCACTCCGGGCACCATCGTCTCGTCAAATTTCGCTCAAATTTGTAGAACAGCATCGTCTTGACATTTTACTGCTAATTTCAGGTCTGTAGCTTCATCTTGTGTCCCTATCTCCGTTTATAAGCGAATCTTTCTTACTTTACATGTATTCCTAGTTCAATCATTCTATCTACATTCTTTACAAAAGAGGGTATCCTTGATGTCTTAACCCTTGAAACTCATTTAGAATCCAGTCTTGCATTGTGTGAGATTGGATCTTGTGGGTTTCAAGCCCTCTTTTGAATGAAAAGTCTCTCCTAAGTGAAAACCGTCAACCCTAGTGACCCTCCTTTCTCTCTCCTTGGAGTAGGGGGGGGGGAACACCTAGGGTTCATTTTTTTTCGCTTTACAATACCAACTGACCAAAACATGCTCCAAAAGCACGCATCACATGTAACCAATCACATTCCATTGATCCAAACATGCCAAAACTGTTCAACAGATAATCTCTTCTGTCGGTAACACTAGATCTTCTACCGGTAACCAAAACCTATCTGCTGGTAACCATCCATAATGGCTAGTGTTGACATCAATGACAAAACATCAATGCAACACATAATAAATTCATCCATACTGCTAACAATCTCCCCCTTTGGCATTGATGGCAACACTAGATGTGAAAAACATCTAAGTACCAAGAAGTACCAAACAAGTCTCCCCCTGTGGAAGGCAACCAACAATCTGTGTGAATGATATCCCTGTAAAGTTCTAAATAAATCTCTTCCCGTAATGTATACAACTCCTTTTTCTTTATTTTCACATCAATATCTCTCCCCCTTTGACATCAATGCCAGAAATCTGACAAAAATATCAAAGCAATAATGTAAACCTCAAAGCTGATTACTCCCCTTAAGTAGTAGCACCACTCATCAGTGCTAGAATGAATAATGTCTTTGATAATACATACCGGACTGATGACAAACTTCATCAATGAAGTCTCTGTCGGAGGGGTAGAAACCCCTAACCTATCTTTGAAATACTCAAATGATTCCTTAGGCAACAGTTTAGTGAATATGTCTGCAATATGTTCTTTAGTGTTCACATAAACCAATTTGACTTCCTTTTCTTCTACCTTGTCCTTCAAAAAGTTGTACTTTATTGATATATTCTTAGTCTTAGAGTGAAATACTAGATTTTTAGACATGTCAATAGTTGTAGAGCTATCATAATATATAACTACTGGTTCACTACAATTTACCCTGATATCCTTCAACATTTGCTTCATCCACAAGACTTGAGTGCAATTAGTTGCTGCTACAACATACTCAGCTTCTGTAGTAGATAAAGAAATGCATGACTATTTTTTGCTAATCCATGAAACTAGTTTCTTTCCAAGAAAGAAAGCTCCACCAGAAGTGCTCTTCCTGTCATCAGTATCTCCTACCCAATCCGAGTCAATATATGCACATAAAGTGAAATCATCATTTTTAGAATACCATAAACATATTCTGTTGTTCCTTGTAAATACCAGAATATTCTCTTTACTGCACATTCATGATTTTATTTAGGATTAATTTGATATCTTGAAACAATACTTACTGCATTCATAATATCAGGTCTAGTCTGAGTTAGATATAATAGACCACCAGTCATAGATTTATACCTTGTTGGATTTATCGGTGTAGAAGTATCCTTGATAGATAATTTCTCACTTGTCACCATAGGAGTACTTACCAGTTTGGAATTATACATACCAAACTTCTTCAACAACTCCCTCAGATACCTAGTTTGACAGATAAAAATGCCTTTGTCAATTTGAGTAATCTACAAACCTGAGAAAAATTTCATCTCACCAATCATGGACATTTCAAATTCATTCTTCATGTTGTTAGCAAATTCCATGCACAATTTATCTTCTCCAAAAATGATACCACCAACAAATACTTCAATAATCAGAATATTATCATCAGTAATCTTATAATATAAATTACTATCAGCACTGCCTTCAGTAAACCCAAGCTTCAAAAGATATTTATCGAACCTTGCATACCAAGCTCTAAGAGCTTGTTTCAAACCATATAAAGCTTTCTTCAATCTGTAAACCATATCTTTATCATCTGTCAGTGAAAATACATTAGGCTGCTCAATGTATACTTCTTCCTCAAGCTCACCGTTAAAAAATGCACATTTAACATCCATTTGATAAACCTTATAGTTCTTATAAGCTGCATAGGCAAGAAATAGTCTAACAGCTTCAATTCTAGCTATAGGTGCAAATGTCTCACCATAATAAATTCCTTCCATTTGAGAATACCCTTTACAAACCAATCTAGCCTTGTTTCTTATAACTTGACCATCCTCATTTAGTTTATTCCTAAAAAAACATTTAGTTCTAATAACATTCTTATTTTTAGATCGGGGAACTAAAGTCCAAGTTTCATTCTTCTCTATCTGATCTAATTCATCTTCCATAGCCTTTAACCAATGTTTATCCTTACAAGCTTCAATAATAGTTGCCGGTTCAATTTGAGAAATAAGACATACCTCTTCATTATCCACTTTCCTTCTAGTCATTACTCCCTTGTTCTTATCTCCAATGATTTGATCTTGAGAATGATTTAATCTTACATACCTTGGTGTCTTTTGAACTTCAGATTCACTGCTTTGATTATCAGTCATAGTTGAACTTTTTGATTGTTTCGGTGTAACTATCTCAGCTTCCTATACTAGTTGAGGCATTTTTGGTTCAGTTATCATCATTTCCACTGTCGATTCCTTGGCATATGATATAGAATGATTTCTATACTGCTCATCCACTTTCACATTAGCACTCTCAACAATTTTTTGTAATCTTTTATTATAACATCTATATGCTTTTCTATGAATTGAGTATCCAAGAAATATCCCTTCATCACATCTAGGATAAAAATTTCCAATTGAATCATCTCTTTTGATATAGCATTTACTTCCAAAAATTCTAAAGTAGGTGTATGTCCAAACTATAGTTCATAAGGGGTCTTACCGGTTTCACCTTTGATGTGAACTCTATTGAATGTGTAGACTGTTGTACTCACAACTTCTCTCTAGTAGATATGAGGCAATTTGGCTTCCATCATCATAGATCTTGTTGAATCCAAAATGGTTATGCTCTTTCTTTCCACTACTCTATATTGCTGAGGAGTCCTAGGTGCAGATAGTTGTCTCTTGATTCCATTTGTCTCACAATAACTGTTAAATTCATGAGAAGTGAACTCACCTCCTTGATTTGATCTTAGACATTTGATTTTCAATCCAGTTTCAGTTTCAACCTTTTCTTTAAAGATCTTAAATTTCTCAAAACCTTCAGACTTCTCCCTTAGAAAAGTCACTCACATCATTCTAGAATAGTCATCAATAATTAGCATGAAATACCTGTTACCTTGAAAGCTTATAGTCCTTGCTAGACCAAATTAGTTAGTATGAATAAAATCAAGTACATCATTAGATTTATCATGTATTCTCTTAAAGGAAATTATAACTTGCTTACCCAAATGACATTCCTTATATATTGGATTATGAGGCTTCATAATCTTAGGTATATCTCTAACAGCTTTAGTTGAACTGATCTTAACAATACAATAAAAAATAACTTGACACAACCTCTTATGCCATTACCAATTCTCATAAATATGAGCAATTAAGCATGTCTTATTACCAGTGTTCAAGTGGAAGATATTACTTCCAATATGAATACCAGTTGCAATCTCCAAACCAGTCTTGTTAATGATTTTGCATTTTCTATCTTTAAAGTGAAGGTGGAAACCCTTATCAACCAATTGACCAACACTCAAAAGATTATTCTTTAAACCTTCTACATAATAGACATTATCAGTATTATTCTTGTCATCCAAAAAAATAATACCTCTACATTTGATCATACATGCCTTGTCATCTCCAAATCTGTCTTGATCGCTATTGTATTCTTGTAGGGACAAAAATTTCCCTTTATCTCCAATCATATGATGTGAGCATCCACTATCAATTACCCATTCATCCTTATCTTCAACTTTTTCTGCTAGGGCCTTTTCTTCATACTTGATATCTAGTTCCGGTTCATCTTCCTTCAAAGCATAGAACACCCATTCCTTCCCGTTGCCGGATCCACTAGCAGAGTCTTCTGTCGGTTCATCTCCAGAGTCATCAGTTACTCCTTCCTCATCTATTATGTAGCATTGTTTACTTTTCTTGAATCTATATCTTTTATGGTTAGGCTTAAAAGATTTCTTAACTCTTTCCTCAAACCTTGCATTCCTTTAAGGACATCTAGATGCAAAATGAACAATCTTATTACATGCATCTGAAGTATTTTCCATTGTTCTTAACTCATTAATTGCAGTTGCCTTCATCTTGTAAGCCGGTGGAAGGGCTTCAAGACTTTGGAAACTATTTCATCTTCACTTAGAAATCCTCCACAATATTGAATTCCCATAGCAATCTCACTTACTCTTTCCATAAATACAACAATTCTCTCATTATCTTCCATTTTCAAGTTTTCATATCTTACCCGGTAACCATCAAGTTTAGCAATTTTGACAATAGGGTCACCTTCATTCAGAGTTTTCAATTTGTCCTACATAACCTTTGTCGATGATTTATCAGTCAATCCCATGATCTGTTGATCAACAAGTGCACACAAGAGGGCTTCTCTAGCTCTGCAATCATTTTCAATATTCTTATCCAAGTCTGCAGGAGCAGGATTGCCAGATGCCGGATCATAAGGTGTGTATCCTTTCTCAGTGATCTCCCAAATATCCTTGCCAAGACATCTAAGATGAGTCTCCATTCAAATTTTCCATATCCCATAATTTGTTCCATCAAGCTTACGGAGTTCTCTTCTAAAAATAGTTTCTGGTGGATTATAAGTGTTAGTTGTCATAGGATCTACCACAAGCGGTTAATCTTATGCAAAAGAGGACCGAGGGTGGAGCTAGTGGGGTCAAGCACCTAGATATCCGCTCTGAATAGCGTAGCCTTGGAGAAAAACCCATGTGATATTCAACAATTATTGTCTTGGCCTACCATAGGATTTTTTCTTTCTTGTGCACTTTGATTTTCCAAACATTGTGTCTGCAAAATGTTCTCAAAATGGTCAAAAACTTGAAAAATAATCATACTGCAATGAGGAAAAAATCTGACAACTTGCTGGAAAACTGAGAAATCCATTGAACACTATGGAAATCACACTTTTATTGTTAGGATAGCTGGTGAACAACTGAGAGGCGGGGGGAGGGTGAATCATTTGTTAACAACTTATAACTTTTAATCCACTTAATAACCTTTAAAAAAATCAAGTACTAGTAAAGCACATACAGATGTCGATAGGAACAAATACCGGTAAACAATACAACTTAACAATTAAATAGATAATCAATGCAAAGAAACCATACCACATAACACCATGATTTGTACATGAAAAACCCAAAAAAGGAAAAATCATAGTGGTAAGCCTACCCACAGTCAGATGATACTTTTGTAGAAAGTATGTGATACAATGAGGGGCCTGCACATGCAGGAAGGCACACTTCCTAGAGCATACTGCTCATTACAAAAGAGTCTCACTGACTACAGAGGTTAAAACCACCTCAAGATAAATGGACAACAATCCAATAAAGTGAACTGCTAGTGATAGCATCTACCATGCCTGATTACAGTCCTGGTTAAGCTCAATTGTAGAGGCTTTTGACCTCTTCCTTAATCCCAATTCGATCACCTATGATCGATCAAATGTCCTTCACATATGATATTGCATTCTAGGACCACGATACATAATCCCCATGATCTACAATGAGATGTTACATATTTTTAGACAAACCCTAAGTCCTAATCCAATTAGGTCGGCCACCTAAGAGATATTACAATAAGATCATTACATAATTCCATATTACAATGATATGCCATGTCAGCCTAAGATTAAATCAATAATAAAAAATCCATAAATTCTCCTGAAACATCTCGATAATGTGTAGAGTACACATTAGCATGATATCGGTCCATAACATAGATAGACACCAGACCTATTCTGGGTCCACAACACCCAAGCAATGTCTTCAAGCAGTTGAAGTACGATCAAAGAACATCTTCAGCATCCTGAAATCCATCTAGAAGCTACACCAACACCACTTATGCATCCTGTCACGATTCCTCAATGAAAGCTCTACCGGTAAAGCCTTAAACCAATGTCGGTAAGGGTTTACAAGAGTGTATGATAGTATCCAATACCAAGCCAATACCAACTAACCAAAACATGCTCCAGAAGCACGTATCACATGTAACCAATCACATTCCATAGATCAAAACATGTCGGAAGTGTTCAACAGATAATCTCTTCTGCCGGTAACACTAGATCTTCTACCGGTAACCAAATCATATCTGTCAGTAACCATCCATAATAGCTAGTGTTGACATCAATGACAAAACATCAATGAAACACATAATCAATTCATCCATAATGCCAACAATCTCCCCCTTTGGCATTGATGGCGACACTAGATGTGAAAAACAACTAAGTACCAATAAGTGCCAAACAAGTCTCCCCCTGTGGAAGACAACCAACAATCTGTGTGAATGATATCCCTATAAAGTTCTGAATAAATCTCTTCCCCTAATGTATACAACTCCTTTTTCTTTATTTTCACATCAATATCTCTCCCCCCTTGACATCAATGCCATAAATCTGACAGAAATATCAAAGCAATAATGTAAACCTCAAAGATGACTACTCCCCCTGAGTAGTAGCATCACTTATCAGTGTTAGAATGAATAATGTCTCCGATAATGCATACTGGACTGATGACAAACTTCATCAATCAAGTCTCAAATGATTCCTTAGGCAACGGTTTAGTGAATATGTCTGCAATCTATTCTTTAGTGTTTACATAAACCAATTTGACTTCCTTTTCTTCTACCTTGTCCTTCTAAAAGTTGTACTTTATTGATATATGCTTAGTCTTAGAGTGAAATACCAGATTTTTAGACATGTCGATACCTGTAGAGTTGTCACAATAGATAACTACCAGTTCACTATAATTTACCCTAATATCATTCAACATTTGCTTCATCCACAAGAGTTGAGTGCAATTAGTTGCTACTGCAACATACTTAGCTTCTGCAGTAGATAAAGAAATGGCGATAAGGGTTTACAAGAGTGTATGATAGTATCCAATACCAAGCGAATACCAAATGACCAAAACATGCTCCAGAAGTATGTATCACATGTAACCAATCACATTCCATAGATCCAAACATGCTGGAAGTGTTCAACAAATAATCTCTTCTGCCGATAACACTAGATCTTCTACCGGTAACAAAAACCTATCTACCAGTAACCATCCATAACAGCTAGTGTTGACATCAATGACAAAACATCAATGCAACACATAATCAATTCATCTATAATGCCAACATTTACAACATAGAACAATGCTTTTGATCAACAATACAACACTTTTAAACTCTAGGATCATGCATTTGTTAAAAGAGATATCACTTTTGCAACTGAAACAACACATTTACACCCTAGGTTCATGCTTTTGTAGCACAAAAACAACGCTTTCATTCAACAAAACAATACATTTGTTGCTCAAAACAACTCTTTTGTTCAACTGGTTAGCGCATTTGTTTTCCCGCAACTACAACAGTGAGCATTTCCACATATCAAACTAAAATTCCAACATTAATTTTAGATACCCTTTTTCGAGGAGGTTCATGTTCAACTATCATAGATCTTCAAACTAGTCAAACAATTAGTTTATCAATCAAATAGGCTATTTCCAAAGGTTTTTATAAGCATAAACAACAAACAAGATATTGATTCAATCATCTCAAGTGCAAAATAAACATCACTATCAGTTTCTTCTCAGGATACATCAAATCCTTTATCACAAAACTAGAACATATCAACCTTTGTTCATTATCTTGGATATATCATTCCTATTTGGACCTAGGTTTTATCGAAATCAAGATTGCACTCACATTGGAATCAGACAACTTGTAAATCATTAGATGCTTATATGACTTTTAGATATCGCCTCAAGAAAAGAAAACCAAGTTGGAAAGCTATCTTGAAGAAGAGGAAATTCTTATACATCAATCAATTTTTTTGTTGAAATATAGAATATTCCTACACCATTTTCGTAACTATTTACGTGGTTACAGAATAGAGTTTGACAAAGAAACTTTACAAAGACATTCTTTTCAACAAAAAGATGCCTTATCACAACACACTAATAGGGGTGGTAAAATCAACTTAGCTTATCTTTCTAAACCAATGGTCACCTATTGAGTTGCATTTAGAAAATTAAAACTTGGGAAGTTTCAAATAAATCACATGCTAGTTTGGACTAGAGCTCAATGTTAGACAGTTCAAATAATCGGAAGACAACTGAGAGGGGGGGTGAATCAGTTGTCATAGATTACCGAAAGCATTGGCAATTTAAACTTTAATACCAGAACCCAAGACAATAATACCGGAATAGCAGTTAATCCAATTAAGCATAAACAATAAAAACAGAATAAAAGCCATCCACACAACACCAATATTTATACGTAGACAACCTGGTAAAGGGAAAAAACATGGTGGGAAGCCTACCCACAGTCAGATAATACTTCTGCAGTAAGTATTTGAATTACAATGAAGAGGCCTGCACTTGTAGGAAGGCGAACAACCTAGAGAACATTGCTCATCACAAAAGGAGCCTCACCAACTACATATAAATCTAGACTACAATCCAGAGAAGTGTTGAACTGCAAAAGATAGCATCTCCTATACTTGAGTACAGTTCTATTTAAGCTCAATACCATAGGACTAAATCCTCTTATACAAACCCAATTTGATCTCCAATGATCAACCAACTCCTCTACATGAATGCTATTACATTATTCGCACATTACATTCTTTGACCATGACCTCTTATATTAACCATGATGATCTACAATGAGATCTTACATCTATTTATACAAACCCTCAACCATAAACAATCAGGTCAGCCACCAGAAAATAAATCAATTATATACAAACCATGTCAGCATTAGACCAAACAAGTAATAACAACACATAAGACATCTCAGAAATACAATAGTAGGTCCTATCCACATGTTACATTAATGTTAGTCCATAACCTAGATCAACCGTGACCAAGTATAGGTCCACACGCTTCAGCAATAATCTCCAAATGCCAAGTCTCAAACATGATCACCAACAACATCCTAAAAATCCATCAGAAGTTGTACCAACACCACTTATGCAATTCATCAAAGATCTCCATCAAAATCTCTGCTGGTGAAATCCTCATTGGAACCAAAAACCAATCTTCTAAGAAATTAGGATAGCATTAAATCACTAGACCAAAACCAACTGACCAAATATGATTATGAGTATCATGAACAAGCCAATTCCATCATGAGATTATGCTAGACCCTACTGGATCAAGCCAGATCCAAGTCAACCAGAAACCACTCAACCTACTGGGACCAGAAGGGTGTCGGTAAAGAATCCAAATAGCTAGTGTTGACATCAATGACAAAACATCAATGCAACACATAATCAATTCCGCCAAATGACCAACAATCTCCCCCTTGGGCATTGATGTCAACACTATATGTGACAAACATTTAAGTACCAAGAAATGCCAAACAAGTTTCCCCCCATGGAAGACAACCAAAAATCTCCCGCATATAGCTTTGAATATCAATATCTCTCCCCCTTTAAATAATATATCTCCCTTTGAAATTTTTATTTTTTCACATCACTATCTTTCCCCCTTTGACATCAATGCTAGAAATCTGACAGAAATATCAAAGCAAAAAAACATAAGCTTCTGAATCTCAAAGCTGACTACTCCCTCTAAGTAGTAGCATCCCACATTAGTGCTGGAATGAATAATATCTCTGATAATACATGTTCGATTGATGCTAAACTGCATCAATCAAGTCTTCACCGGAGGGGAAGAAACCCCCAATCTATCTCTCAAGTACTCAAATGATTCCTTGGATAAAGGTTTGAGAAAATATCTACAATCTATTCTTCAGTGTTCACATAAACCAGTCTAACTTCATTTTCTTCCACCTTCTCCTTCAAAAATTTATATTTGATAGATATGTGCTTTGTCTTAGAATGAAATACCATATTATTTGATATATCAATAGCAATAGAGTTATCATAGTGAATAACTACTGGTGCAATTTATATTTGATAGATATGTGCTTTGTCTTAGAATGAAATACCATATCATTTGATATATCAATAGCAACAGAGTTATCATAGTGAATAACTACGGGTGCATCGCAATCCATCTTTATATCCTTCAACATTTTCTTCATCCATAAAACTTATGTATAGTTAGTAGCAACAACTACATACTTAGCTTCAAGAGTAGATAAAGAAGTACATGATGTTTCTTACTGATCCATGAAACCAGCTTCTTTCCAAGAAAGAAATCTTCACTGGAAGTACTTTTCTGGTCATCACCATCTCCAGCCCAATCAACAGTTGTATATGTACATAAAGTAAAGTTATCATCCTTAGGATACCATAAGCCATATTCTGATGTACCTTGCAAGTATCTAAAAATCATTTTCACCGCCATCTCATGATTTTCTCTAGGATCACTCTGAAATATTGAAACAATACAAACAACATTCATAATGTCAGGCCTAGTCTGAGTCAAATAAAGTAGACCTTCAATCATAGATTTGTATCTTGTAGGATTTACCAGTACAAAAACATCTTTTCTTGTCAATTTCTCACTTGTAACCATAGGTGTACTTACCGGTTTAGAATCTCCCATACCAAATTTCTTCAACAATTCCTTAGCATATTTAGTTTGACCGATAAAAATACCTTTGTCAATCTGAGTAACCTGAAAACCTAAGAAATTTTTTATCTTACCAATCATAGACATCTCAAATTATTTCTCCATATTCTTAGAAAATCCTATGCATAATTTATCTTCACCTCCAAAAATAATGTCATCAATAAATACTTCAACAATCAGTATATCATGATCCGTGATTTTATAATATAAATTACTGTCAGCACTGCCCTTAGTAAAACCAAGCTTCAAAAGATATTTATCCAACCTTGCATACAATGCTCTAGGTGCTTGTTTCAATCCATATAAAGGTTTCCTTAACCTACAAACCATATTTGTATCATCTAATAGTGAAAAACTAGCAGGTTTCTCAATATAAACTTCCCTATCAAGATCCCCATTGAAAAATGCACATTTAACATCCATCTGATAAACCATGTATTTTTTATAAGCAACATAGGCAAGAAATAATCTTATAGCTTCAATCCTAACTACTAGTGCAAAAGTCTCTACATAATCAATTCCTTCCTTCTGAGAATATCCTTTACAAACCAATATAGCCTTATTCCTTATAACTTGACCATCCTCATTCCATTTATTCCTAAAAACCCATTTAGTTCCAATAACTTTTTTATTTTTAGGTCAGGGAACCAAAGTCCATGTGTTATGTTTCTCAATCTGGTCTAATTCTTCTTCCATAGCTTTTAACCAATGTTCATCTTTACATGCCTCAATTACTGATATCGGTTCAGCTTGTGAAATTAAACAGACCTCATTAGTTTCTAGTCTTCTTCTTGTCATCACTCCATTGCTCTTATCCCTAATGATTTGATCTTCAAAATGATTCAATTTCACATACCTAGGAGTCTTTTGAATTTGTGTTTCTCTTCCCTGGTCTTCAGTTACTATAGAATTCTCTGATGTTTCTGGAGTAATTGGTTCAACACTCTATACTAGTAAAGGTGCTACCGGTTTAGATATAATCATTTCCACTGTTGGTTCCTTCTCATAAACTCTGATTTGACTTTTTCTTAGCTCATCTACTTTGACATTAGCACTCTCCACAATTTTCTGCAATCGTTTATTATAACATCTATATGCTTTGCTTTCATTAGAATAACCAAGAAATATGCCTTCATCACATCTAGGATCAAATTTCCCAATAGTATCATCTCTCTTGATATAACATTTACTACCAAAAATTCTAAAATACTTAACTGTAGGTGTATTGCCAAATCATAATTCATAAGGTGTCTTACCAGTTTCTCCTTTGATATGTACTCTGTTGAATGTATAAACCACTGTACTCACTGCTTCTCTCTAGTAGATATGAGGTAGATTATCTTCTATCATCATTGTTTTAGTAGCATACAAGATAGTTTTGTTTTTCCTTTCCACAACTACATTCTGTTGAGGTGTCCAAGGAGCAAAAAATTGTCTTCTTATACCATTCTTGTCACAAAAGTTATTAAACTCACCAGATGTGAATTCTCCACCATGATCTGATCTCAAACATTTAATCTTCAATCCCGTCTCAATTTCCACTTTAGCCTTAAAGATTTTAAACTTTTCAAATGCTTAATATTTTTCTCTCAAAAAAGTAACCCTCATCATTCTAGAATAATCATCAATGAGTAGCATGAAATATCTATCACCATGAAAATTTTTAACTCTAGCAGGACAACACAAATCAGTATGAATAAGATCAAGAAAATCATTTGATTTATCTTGTATACTCCTAAAAGAGGTTCTGACTTGTTTACCCATTTGACATTCCTTACATACTAGATTATAGGCCTCATAATCTTAGGTATATCTCTAATAGCCTTAGTTGAACTAATCTTCACAATGCAATCAAAATTCACATGACATAGCCTTTTATGCCATAGCCAACTCTCATCAATCTATGTAATTAAACGTTTCTTCTCACCGGAGTTCAAATAAAATATATTACCTTTTGTCTATGTACTGGTTGCAATCTCCAAGCCAGATCTGTTAATAATTTGGCATTTTCCATCCTTGAATTGTAATTGAAATCCCTTATCTACCAATTGTCCTACACTCAAAAGATTATGCTTCAAACCTTCAACATAATAAACATTGTAAGTATTGTTCTTACCATCCAATGATATAGTTCCTTTTCCCTTGATCATACATGCCTTGTCATCTCAAAATCTAACTAGTCCACCATCAAATTCTTGCAAAGATAGAAACTTCCCTTTATCTCCAGTCATATGATGTGAACAACCATTGTCAATTACCCATTCATCCTTGCCCTCAATTTTAGTAGCAAGTGCCTTCACCTCAGGTACATTCTCTTCCAATACCAGATCATCTTCCTTGATAGCCAGGAACACCCATTCCTTTCCATTGCTAGATCCACTAGCAGAGTCTTTTATCGGTTCATCATCTGAATCACTAATGCCTTCCTCATCCGCTATGCAACATGATTTATCTAAGTTTTTCTTGAATCTATACTTTTTCTGATATCCAGGATTAGGCTTAAATGATCTTTTGACTCTTTCTTCAAATCTTGAATTCCTTTTAGGACATCTAGATGCAAAATGACCAATCTTATTACATACAAAATATTTAAAAGGTGTTTTTCCTTAATACTTACTTCCAACCGGTCCTTTTGGTACTCTTCTAGCAAATAGTGCTTCAAGTTTCTCAAACTCACCATCTTCTCAATTCATATCTTCTAATTCCTTTTCATATAAAGCTTTCCAGTCTTGTTTATTGGTTGCAGATGTAGATGCATAAAAAGCAGGTTCAGTCTTCATAGCTCCAGAAGGTCCAAATTCCTCAAGCTCAAAATCAGATAGTTTCCCAACTAAATTATCTCTGTTAACAGATGTATTAGCCATTGTTCTCAACTCATTGATAGTAGTAGTCTTCATTTTGTAAGCCAGTGGTAGGGTTCTCAGGACTTTAGAAACAATTTCATCTTCACTCAGAGTTCCACCACAACATTGAATTCCCATAACAATCTCATTTACCCTTTCCATGAATGCAGTAATCCTTTCATCTTCTTCCATCTTCAGGTTTTCATATCTCACCTAGTAACCATCAAGTTTAGAAATCTTCACTGTAGGGTCACCTTCATTAACAGTCTGCAACTTATCCCATATAGCCTTTCCAGATAATTTATTTGTTAATCCCATTATTTGTTGATCAGAAAGTGCACACAATAGGGATTCTCTTGCTCTACAATCATTCTCAAGCTCCTTGTCCAGGTTAGTCAGAGGAGGATTGCCAGATCATAGATTAAAGGGTGTGACATCATTCTATGTGATCTCCCAAATCTTCTTGCCAAGAAATCTCATATGAGTCTCCATCTGAATCTTCCATACTATGTAATTTGTTCTTTCAAGCCTCAATATATCCATTCGAAAGATAGCTCTAGAAGAACTACATGAACTTGAACTATTAGTCGCCATAGGATCTCCTTCAAGTGGTTAAGATTTCTATAGATAGGGCCAAAGCTCTGATACCAATTGCTAGATAGTTCACAAAACCTGAAGACAACTGAGAAGGGGGGGGTGAATCAGTTGTCAAAGATTATCGGAAGCATTAGCAATTTAAAATTTAACACTAGAACCCAAGACAATAATACCAGAATAGCAGTTAATCCAATTAAGCATAAACAATAATCACAGAATAAATCCATCCACACAACACCAAGATTTGTACATGGAAAACCTGGTAAAGGGGAAAACCATGGTGGGAAGCCTACCCATAGTCAGATAATACTTCTGCAGTAAGTATGTGAATTACAATGAAGGGGCCTGCACTTGCAGGAATGCCAACAACCTAGAGCACACTTCTCATCACAAAAGGAGCCTCACTGACTACATATAAATCCATACTACAATCTAGAGAAGTGTTGAACTGCAAAAGATAGAATCCCCTATGACTGAGTATAGTTCCAGTTAAGCTTAATACCGGATGACTAAATCATCTTACAAAAACCCAATTCGATCTCCAATGATTGACCAACTCCTCTGCCTAAATGACATTACATTATTCGCACATTACATTCCTTGACCATGACCTCCTATATTAACCATGATGATCTACAATAAGATCTTACATTTATTTATATAAACCCTTGACCATAAACAATCAGGTCAACCACCAGACAATAAACCAATTACATATTACAAACCATGTCGGCCTTAGACCAAACAAGTAATAGCAAAACATAAGACATCCCAAAAATACAAGAATAGGTCCTATCCACACGTTACATTAATGTCGGTCCATAACCTAGATCAACCGGGACCAAGTATAGGTCCACATGCTTCAAAAATGATCTCCAAATGCCAAGTCGTGAACATGATCACCAACAACATCCTAAAACTCCATTAGAAGCTGCACCAACACCACTTATGCAATTCATCAAATATCTCCACCAAAAGCTCTACCGATGAAACCCTCGCTAGAACCAAAAACCAATCTTCTAAGAAAGAAGGATAGCATCCAATCACCAGACCAAAACCAATTGACCAAATATGAGTATGAGTATCATTAACAAGCCAATTTCATCACCAGAATATACCGGAGCTTGCCAGATCAAACCAGATCCAAGTCAACTAGAAACCACTCAACCTATTGAGGCTAGAAGGGTAACAATAAAGCATGCAAATAGCTAGTGTTGACATTAATGAAAAAACATTAATGCAACACATAATCAATTCCACCAAATGGCCAATACTCAACACGAGTAGTTAAGAAGACAAAAATAAATGAAAGACAACGATTCAATATTTCAAGCATTTGGGTACACAGATGTTGATGAAGAAGCGGTTAATAACACCCTTAGAGGCCTTGAATAATATTGTATATTTAACAAACTAATGGAAAAACTATTGGAAAAACAAAAGAAAAAGTACATTCTAATGTTGGCAAATTCAGGAGCTAAATTGCCATAAGATTTTGACGTAGAAATTTTGAAAGAAGATGCATGAACAAGTCATAATGAAAACATTGATTATCCCAATGATCATGATGTAAATCGAGTAAATCATGAGGAAATAAGAGGAGATAGAACAAGAAGAGACCATGATGATGCAAGGAACTGAGATGAAACAAGAGGAGAGTGTGATGACTAAAGAACTTATGAGGATTCAAGGAGAATCCATGTTGATAATCCTTTATTAACTCTCACTCAATAAATAAAAACTTTGAAACAACAAATAAAGGATATGCAGAATGGAACAAGTTCCAAGAAATATTCATTGGAGGATATATGTCCATATTCTTTTGATACGAATTTAAACATGATACCATTCCCACAAGATTGTGAAATCCCTAAATACGATAAATATGATGAGAAATCTGATCCTCAAAATCACATTAGGGAATTTTGCACCATGAGTATGGAGTTTGCACACAATGAAACTTACCCAATGTGTCTATTTCCTACAAGATTAAGCCGACAATCAATAGAATAGTTCTCAAGATTACCATCTGGGATTAAATCTTTTGAAGAACTTGTGAAAAAAATTATCTCACAATACTCCTACAACATAAGAAATGCGATAAAAATGCTAGATTTATGCAATATCAAACAAAGGAATGGTGAACCTTTTATGGTATTTTTACATCAATGGAGATGACTATTTAATAGATATCCAAGAGATGTACCAGATCAAGAGAAAATTGACATATTCATTGACAACCTTACCAGTGAAATGAGTTATCATCTCAAATTGCAATGTCCTCCTACTTTTGCTAAAATGATTGAGTGGTCTAAAGATAGAGGATGCAATAGTAAAGAAATGAGATTTAAAACTCTACAACAATTCCTACAAAAACAATCACAACAACAACAACAATGGTAACAATAACAATGACAAACCTAAATTTTGGTCAAAGAATAGAAACATACCAATGGAGGAAATGATGATAACAATGCTACCAAACAACAACCAAGATTTAACTTATCAAGTCAAGGGCCAAACAACAACAATCAAGAGAACAATAAACCCAAGTCTTTCTTCTCCAATCCATGCAAGAAATTCACAAACATTGCGGAACCATTGGAATCATATTTGAAGACTCTTGTTGCAAATAAATTGATTACCTTACTAGAAGCAAGAAATTATGAACCTCAAGTCAAACTGAATTGGTGGAATGACAATCATTTTTGCAACTATCATCAAAACAAAGGAAACCAAACCAATGATTGTCAAAGATTGAAGCCCCTTATTCAAGACTTAATTGATAATGGAACTATCACAGTGGATGGTCATAAAATGAATGAATCACATCTAGTATTCAAAAATACACTCCCAAATTATGAAAAAGATGAACAATCCAATTCAAAGGATGACAAGGGAAAAACCAAGGTAAACTATACTTACACATATGATGATGTGGTAAATGTCATCATTGTCAAAGACAAAACACCTTTAGAACTGATCAACACCATCACTAGAAGAAAAGAAAAGTTTACATTTCTAGGTATAACAAATTAATCAATATCCACTTCACGACAATACAACTTAGTGGAACAATTACAAAATATACCCACCCAAATATCAATTTTGGAGCTCCTAAAAGTTAAACCTATGCATAAGGAAATATTGGAGAGAGCTATAGAAGAAACAATGGTCTCAAATGACCTGGATGTGGATCAATTTCAAAACATGGTGGGATGCCTCATAGCCCCTCATTGCTTATCCTTTTCTAAAAATAATGACACATCCTTACAAAACCTTCATAATTCTCCCCTACATATTGAAGTCACCATTCATACAACCCATGTCAAACATGTACTCATAGATGGTGGAGCTGGCTTGAACATTTGTGCATTAAGTTTAATAAAGGCTTTGGGATATTCACAGAATGCAGTGGATCCAAAGAAGAAAATAACTATCAAGGTTTATGATGAGGAATAGTGTTCTTCTAAAGGGACTATGGTGTTGCGAATCAAAATAAGACTAGTAGAAAGAGATACATTGTGCCAGATTCTAGATTTGAATCTATCTTATAACATTATTTTGGGAAAACCATGGATTCATGACATGCAAATAGTTCCTTCTACATACAATCAATGTGTTAAGTTTCCTCATAATTGACAACACTATAGCAATAGACTCCAACCAATATTGCAATAATCTAAAACCAGCATAAGATGCAAGAGTTCCACATAATAGAGAAGCAGTCTATCCCACCAAGGAAACTCAAGAAAAATTATGGGAAAACTTTGAGAAAAATCTCGAATTAAATGATAAAGAAATGGGGAAGTACGATTTACCAATTTCACCTAAATCATATGGAAAACCTACAAATTCTCAACCACAGATCCCACATAAATCAGTTGAAATGTTTGATGGAACATTTGTTAGAGTTGGAACACTTTCAGAGGAAACTGAAGATGAGGACATTCTTAGTTGGTTGTACAAAGATGAAAATGAAATTATAGCAACAATTGTAGAAGTTAGTATTCCCATATATCAATATGGAAATGGTTACAAAATCATGCCAAAGATGGGATATGAAGGAAAAGGACCACTTGGAAAGCGTCAGGAAGGTATTTTAGAACCCATTTGTCTTCACACACAATCTAAGGAAGATAAATCAGGACTCGGGTATTCTAAATCAAAACAAAACCAACACAATTATCAACACCCAAAGTGGAGAAAGAAAGCAATTCCTAAGGAAGAACCATGGCAAGAAAGGCTACATCAAGCATCAGAAACAATAGCCAACAAGAAGAAACAAGAAGAACATGAGAGGCAATAGGAAGAGCTTGCTATCAAAAGGGAAGAAGAATCTTGTAAACAAGTCCAATAAATACAAGCAAGCACAAAACCTGATCAGGACATTCCAGAAACAGTGAAATAACAGATTGAAAAAATCAAATAACTATTCTCACCATATAACATCTCTATCAGATATAGTGGTGTAATTCTAGACAATGATTTAGAAAAAGATTCAAAAAAATATGAATGGGGTCCAGATCCATTATCCATTGTATCAAGTGAAGAAAATGATGAGGAACAAATTGCTGGTACAAGTGAAGCCACACTTTTCACAAAACAAAGAATAGAGATGGAAACAAGGGAAGAAGAAATTAGGATTTAGAGAAAAGAGACATATGCAAGGCAACAAAGAAAAGAGAATGAGAAGGATCAAGAAGTGACAAAACAAGAAACACAAACAATCACTCATCAGTTATCAGAAGATCAATAGAATATCAGATCTATATCAAACATTGAGCAAGAAACACCAAGATATGGAAGAAATCTAGAAGAACTAATAGAAAGTCATGTAGGAATGACTATTAGTTCAGAAGAAGATGAATTCAAAAGAAGGCAAAAGCTAGAAAAGAAAACAGTAAAAAAATCCTCTATGCCATGTGCACAAGTATGTCAACTTCAAGCCACAAATGAATCTGATGAAATTAACCTAGAGGGAACTTGTAGTACCAAATATGTATGTGTTGATATAATCCATTCATCTAAGGGAAAAACGTTAGATGATGAGTCACATGAGAGCTAATCATAGAATAATCATCCTGACTTCATTAGAGCTAATTGGAGAGCACTTGTGAGAGATTATTCTCAAGAGAGTTCTATCTATGAAATTACATACTCCACACCAAATTATTACTATTACCTCATGAACTTTGAAATACCCAACGATGAAGATTACTATGACCTACCCTTGCTTCATCCAGAACTAATTGATTCGGATAACTTAGAAAATATTGAATTGGATGTCTTTTCCAATGATCATGACTTAACCGTATATCTTAATGCCATTGAACCAATCACACCTAAGATATCTTCCATCAGTGAATCAAGTAACACTTTGTAGTCAAGAGAGTGCCAAACTATCTAGTTGCAAAAGTGAAGTAAAACAAGGAAAAAGACCTAGTGCTGAAAACCATTTTATGGCAACACTAGATCAATCAAGAGGAAAAATAAAACACGTATCTAACAGTGAAAACCTCCTTGAGGCACCGAAATATGGAAATTTTGATACCCTCCTTGCATATTTTAAGAGAGATCTGACATATTAATAGAGCTAGCAAAAGCAATAAAGATTGGCACATCGAAGGATCCCAAGGTCCTTCATCCCGCTCCATCATTATCAGATGAGGAAAAGAAAGACTACATAGAGTTCTTCAAATAAAGGCAGATAATTTTTTCTTGGTCCTATGTAGACATTCTAGGACTTGATCCAGATCTTATCATGCATCATCTCAATGTGGATCCAAAAGAAAAACTAGTTAAGCAAAAGTTATGGAAGATGCATCCAGATATCACTCTACTTGTCAAAATGGAGCTAAAGAAACTATTAGATGTGGGTTTCATAAGACCTGTCGCTTATCCAAAGTGGGTCTCAAGCATTGTTCTAGTTTCAAAACTAGATAAAAGCATAAGAGTCTGCACCGACTTCAGAGATTTGAACAAGGAATGTCCCAAAGATGATTTCCCACCGCCCAACATTGATATAATTGTAGACTTATCAATAGGTCATGAGATGTTTTCCTTAATGGATGGATTCTTGGGGTCTAATAAAGTAAAAATTGCCCCTGAAGATCAAGAGAAGACAACATTCACTTGTGCATGGGGTACCTACTATTGGAATGTCATTCCATTTGGGCTTAAAAATGTAGGAGCATCTTATCAGAGAGCTATGCCAACAATTTTCCATGACATGATACATACATTTATGGAAGACTATGTAGATGACATACTTGCAAAATTGCATACAAGGAAAGAACACTTGAATATCTTGGGCAAGATCTTTGACAAGATTGAACAATATCAGTTAAGATTAAACCCAAAGAAATGTGCATTCAGAGTTACCTCTGGAAAAATTCTTGGGTACATTATATTAGCTCATGGAATTTAAGTAGACCTTAAAAAGGTTAAAGCTATCATGGAGATGGAGTCACCTAGGAATATAAGTTAATTGCGTTCTCTACAAGGGAGATTGCAATCAATTAGAAGATTCATTTCTCAGCTAGCCGATAAATGCCATCCCTTCACTCACCTATTACACAAGAATGTTCCATTCAAATGGGATCATAAATGTGAGGAATCTTTCATGCAAATCAAGGAATATCTAGTGAATCCTCTAGTACTGGTATCACCAATCAAAGGGAAACCATTGTTACTTTACATCTCAACGACAAATGTATCATTAGGAGCTCTCTTAGCACAACATATGAATAAGGAAAAGAAACAATATATTACATCAAGAGAACACTTGTAGGCTATGAATTGAACTACACATCAATTGAAAAGACATGCCTAGCAGTTGTATTTGCAACTCATAAATTGCAACATTATATGTTGTCTCATTCTGTGAAATTGATAGCAAAAATAGATCCACTGAATTATTTTCTAAGAAAGCCAACTTTGACAGGTAGATTGGCCTAATGGGTCATGATACTAAGTGAGTTAGACATAGAATATGTTGATCAGAAAGTTATCAAAGGACAAATCATTGCTGACCAGTTGGCTGAAGTACCCCTGCAAGATGATACACCATTGCCCATTGAATTTCTTGATGTAGACATTTTGATAGTTAGCAAAATTTTTTGAGAGTTATAATTTGATGGCTCCTATACACAACATGGATCAGGTGAAGGAATCTTGTTCATCACACCTCAAGGTCACACAATTCCAAAATCATATAGAGTGCGATTTCTATGCACAAATAACATTGCAGAGTATGAGGCATTGGTTATTGGGATCAAAATGACCATTCAATGGAACATCACAAAGTTGCATGTTTATGGAGGTTCACAACTCATAATCAACCAAATAAATGATGATTATCAAACCAAGGATGACAAGATGATGCCCTATAAACAACTAGTTGAAGATTTTAAATAGAACTTTGAAGAAATATCATTCACCCAGATCACAAGAAATGAGAACAAAACGATAGATGCAATGGCTACAATAGCATCTCTTTTGTAGAACCAAGAGAATCAACAATGTTATGAATTCCTGGTGGAAGATATCTTGCATCCTACTGTTGAATCGCAAAATACCCACATGATTTTCCACATATTCAGAGCCAATCAATCCTTATATAACCAAACTTATCGATATATAAAGGAGAATATCCTTCCCCCTGACCTATCCCGCAATCAAAAAAAGAAATTTTATCCATCACTCATCCTGCTATACTATCATTATTGATACCTTATATAGACGAGGTCTAGATAGCACTCTACTGAGATGTCTGAAACAAGAGGAATCTGAGAAAGTTCTCAACAAAGTCATGCAAGTATTTGTGGTTCACATTCAAGTGGTTTAATGCTGGCTAAGAAATTTTTTCAATTGGGTTACTATTGGCCTACTATGGAGAGAGATTCATTTACATATGCCGAAAAATACAAACAATGTCAGATCCATGGGAACCTCATCCATGCACCAATAGAAGAACTGCATCCTATGGCAAGATCATGACCATTTTCTCAATGGGGTCTTCATCTAGTGGGTAAGATAAATCCTCCATCTTCTAATGAACATAAGTTCATTTTGACTACTACTGAGTATTTCACTAAATGGATTGAAGTAGTGCCTTTGACAAAGGTAACAAGAAAGCAAATATCATCATTTATCTTGAACTGCATAATCTGTTGCTATGGAGTTCCTATCATCATCATCATTGATAATAGGAGGCCACTTAAGAATCAAGACGTGAAGGAACTATGTGAGTGATTCCATATCCAACATAGGTTTTCTACACCATATTACCCATAGGGAAACAATCAAGATGAGGCATCAAATAAAATATTCCTAAAGATCCTGAAGAAGACAATCAATGAAGTTGGTAAATACTAGCATATTCAGTTAAATCTTTCTCTATGGGCATACCAAACCAGTATTCTCACACCAACGGGGGAAACTCCATATTGTCTAGTCTATGGATCAAAAGCTATATTACTAGTAGAAGTAGAGATACCTTCTCTACAAGTATCCTTGAAAGGTCTTATCCCAAAGGAAGAATAACGAGTCTCTAGACTTCAAGAACTTGAGTTGATTTAGGAACATTGCCAAAATGCTTCATATCATTTAAAATCATACCAATAGAGGATGGAAAGAAGTTACAACCATAGAGTTAATCCGTTCATTTTTCAGATTGGAGATCTAGTTCTAAGGGAAAATCCATGCAATCAGCAAGATCGAGAAAATAAAGGTAAATTTGCGCCAAAATGGTTGGGTCCCTTTGTCGTGGTAGCAACATATGGTTCAGAAGCATATAGATTATCTACACAAGAAGGTGATTGGTTCGATGAGCCTATCAATACTATGCATATGAAGAAATTCTATGCTTAAAAGTATCAGTTGAAAATACCAAAAAATAGTGAAAAATCAAAAAAAGTGTAAAAATCATAAAAGCAACAAAATTCCCCAAAAATAATAAAAAGAAAAGTACAAAAAATAGTATAAAACAATAAAACAAAACAAAAAAATATCAAATATGGAAAAAATATAATAAATTTAGATGGTGAAAACTTGGTAAACAAGCACTATCTGAAAGTGGGTTCCTCCATCTATGAGATTGCTTTCCCCATCTATCCATCCTAGCCCATCTATCCATCCTATTGCATCCATCTATCCTTGCATATTCATTTCATCTTTCAAATCCATTTCTTTGAACCATTAGCAGGAAATATGTAGCTTATCAACAATTATCAATCTTTGACATACTTAGCATACTCATTGTCTTGGATTTTATCAGAATCAATCATATCTACATTGTATCACACCATGTTTTGGATCATCCATCATAAATTTTTTTTCCGCTGGTGGAAAATCCTAAAACCTTTTGCTAAGGGCATCTTTAAAAGCTTCAAAAAATCCAAAAACATTCAAAAACTTAGATAAACTAAAAACACTTTGAGATAGACGACAAACAATAAGGCAACAAAGATCAAGACATTTGTAATAACTGGATTGTGAAATTTAGAATGCAAAGATTCAACCAGAAATTAACGAATGAATATCAATGATCATTCATCAAGATTATTATATCAATTAATGACCATGAGAATATATATACAACATACATGATTCAATGTTTATATCTTGATATTTGCTGATCATGTACCATATGCAACTCAATGATGTCTATGAATAGAGGAGCTATGATGGGGCATGATTATTTTCTTTGTTTGTTGTCTGCGGTTTATCTCTTAGTAAGGTATATACTCATCTAAAGATATGATCGTCAAAAGTTCATGGAGGACGTTCAAAGTTATGCATGAAAGGGGATAATCCTTATTTGTTATGCAAGAAATACTCACATCAACTTGATTCATCATATCAAGTTGCTTGTATTAACTTGCTATAATTAAATCCATGTAAGAAGCACTCAGGTCATCTTGAATCATTATGTAAAGTTGCTTGTATTTTCTTACAACATTTAAAAGCTCAATGATGAAATCAAGCATTGTTACAAGAAAACATGTGAGAAATGGTGGTATCATTTAAGTTAGTTCATTGTCAGTTGCATTATAAGCATTTCATCTCATTTCATTTGAGATCAACGGTCAAAATAAAGATTGAGTATATTTGGACAAACAAAAACAATTTCCATTGATCATGTTAAGGTGCATTAGGTTACATTTAATTATCTAGGTTCATTTCATCTTTTCAAATAATTAGGTTTGAATATCATTCATCATCATCATTTATCAATTGCATTCATTTTAATTGCATTTTTTTGCATTAGTGTCATTTGCATTGATCATATCATTACTAGTTTTATTATATTCATTTATCATTATCATCTTCGTATCTAGTTATCATTAGCTTCTTTATAATCATTTATCCATTAGGTTCATTTAATTGCAATTATGCATTTAGATTCATTAACCATATTATTACATCATCATTGTTCATATCTCATTATATAATAATCATAGGCATTTACATTTACATCCATAACCATCATATTGCATTCAAAATCATCAAAATCAAATGCATTTCATTAGTATCATTTCATCATTTCATCATCATGTGCATATACATCAAGGAGTAGAAATAAACATCCATTACATACATAATCATTATAAGCATTTTCATATTGATCATTGCATTTCATCATTTAAATCATTACATCATAGAAACAACATCATCATCAAATAGATCATACAAGTCATAGATAGAATCATTTTCATCATCATATAGATCAAGTAAATCATAAAAATGATCACATCATTCTATCATCACATCATCAAGATCATCATCATTTCATCAAGGCATATAGATCATCATAACAATATCCATGAAATCACTCCATATATGTCATATAGGTCATCATCATCATAGTAACATGTATAATCAATCATGAATCATAAGAATCATATAGAGTCCATGTCTGCTTACCATGATAAATAATAAAAAGTCCAAGTATACAATGATATCAAAGAAATAAATCAATAACATACAATGTCTCATGATATAAAATCAAGTCTCAAGGATTCCCTATGTCACTCCCACTTGGCTCTCTCTGTCTCTGTGGATGTGGATGAGAAGATTCTCTAGATGGCCCTACTCCTTGATCCCTCTGAGGAGGCCCTAGAACCCCACCACTGCTAGTATCCATCATGATAGTAGTCACATAGATAATTTTTCTCTAGCTCTTTGAGACTAGGTCCTCATATAACTGTTGCCAATGAGTTGTCTCCTTCCCATTCTAGAATAATTCCCTAAAAATGTCATCTGAGAGTGTGCTAGATCCAATCTCCTATATATGATCAAGTGTAGTCTACGCATTTGGATATCTCCTCACAATTCTATCCCTCTCAATAGTGAGCGCTTGTACTTGTGCTTTGAGTTGATCAATCTATGCTCTAAGATTTTCCATGGTCTCCTAATGTGGCACATCCTGCTGGGTATATCCTAGATGGCCTCATCACCACCCATCTCTCCACCCTCTCCACTTGCTGGAGTTTGAACCTGAGTGGATCTCATAATCCACCGATGAATGAGTGGTACATGATCCTCTGAGTCATAATCACCCTCATCCCAGCCACCTTGTGCTTCTATCACCCCAGGATCTAGATGGATCTTCCCAAAATCAATCCCCCTCTCTCAAACTCTATTGAATCCACCACCTCTGCCTAGTCCTGGAGAAGGTAATCGCCTTGTTGCATCCCTCCAAATATGACCTGTGTCTCTCCCTGCCATAGGAAGTGGCCTCCCTACCTTTTCTACCCTGCCAACCTATCCAAAAGGTCCTCAAAATCTAACCCGACCTCCTCTCCATCCTTGTCTCCCTCCTCGGCCATCTCCACCCTCATCCCCCTCATCTCCTCTGGCCTCTTGGATAGGTCTGAGCTCTCACCTTTGTCTTTGTCACCTAAGAATAGGATCATCTGAATATGACTCCTCATCTCCTAAGTTGGGAGGAGGGTCTGCAGAATCAATGATGCAAAGAAATGGGTGTGCAAGAAGGTACTGTGCCTAATCTGTTGTGATCTTGACATCCAAAATGTGTGGTCTCAAATTGTAAGCAACAATGAGAACAACCAAAAAATTTGCGTGTGCTATATCAAAAGACAATGAAGGACCTCAATCTTGTCTATCCTTGTATCGACGCACATGCATCGCAACACCAGAAGCCATGTGTTGAATGATACCAAATTGTCTCAAAATGTGACCCAATAATTGCCTCTCAATAATAAAAGGAGTGCGATCGATTAGATATCTAATCTGCAAAATCAATGGCAAAATACAAGTGTCCTCCAACCAAGGCTCACAATGAATATAAGGCCTCCAAATGATTGTATCCATGGAATCTTGTACCCATCTCCAATACTTGAGTTTACCTAGCTTAGGCTGAGTAATGATACCTCTATACAAATAGACAAGAGGCTAACCATCACCACAAACTCTATCATGCACTAGTCGAGTAACATCAATGTGCTCCAAGCATGAGACTTGAAGAAATTGTTGGCATATGATGAAGTGGTGATAATGTATGCTGTCATTGATGTCAATAAGTGCTCAAGCAGGTGAACCGGTATGCATTGGTATGAAGATCGGAAGAAGTTTTGGTCAACTAGGATGGAGTGGACTGGTGTCGGGGTTCACTAAGTGTGACTATAGGTTGGTAGTCTTAGTTCATCTCTAGGGTTATCGGCTTGTCTTATGCGGTGCAACCGATGATGTTTTGTGACCAGTTAGTTAAGGAATAAGGATAAGGTTCAAGATACTACATCAGTTGTGTGCACTTGAAGGATTTCTTTGTGGTTCTTGCACATGAAGATTGAATGCATTTAATGCCTACCTCGAGAATGAGCATTTTTCTTAGCGGTGGGTAAAGAGCACATGATGGGTTATTTATTTTCAAATGGGGTGAAGATTAGACAATGCAGAATGTCTTGAGATCTATTTTAGATTGTTTCATTCCATGTAATGTGTTTGGATGGTCAGGATTGGACCACTTGTAAGTGTAAACTTGAAATAGTTAGGGTTTAGGGTTTATGCTACCGACAAAGTTGTTGTCTATAAGGTCAATGAGTTTTGTTATTGCAGTGGTTGGAAAATGTTGTATTTGTGTTTGCATGTTGGAGATTTGATACTTGCTAAACCAGAGTGAGGAATCTATAGAGTGTGATTGCAGAAGAGAGGAACTGAAAAGGATCTGCCTTAGCAAGAAGTGTTTTTATCAGATTGGTGTTTTACATGTTGTCTTCTAACCATTTCAACAAAAGGTAAATCCCTTGACCGGGTAGCTTTAACAGGCATTGTTGTAAATCCTCTAACTAGGTGGCTCAAGGTTATTGAGTTATTTAAATCCTCTAGCGAGGTAACTCTTAATAGGGTTTTAACCTTTAATAGGGTATATAGCCATCCCTTAACCGGGTGATCCCTAACAGGATCGGTTCCTAACAGGACCTTTATTGTAAAGTCTTTAACTGGACTAGACTCCTAACAGAGTAGACTTCAAAAGAGTTAACAAACAACTTGTGGGTATTCATTGTCACCATGGTTTTTCCCATTTGGGTTTCCATGTGAAAAAATCTGTGTTATGGGTTGTGAGATTTTCATGTGATGATTGTGTGGTTTTGATTAAGTTAGATATGCATACATTGTTAAATGGTTATGATATTACTGGTACAACTCATGCATGATTATATCAGTGAAGTAGTTATCAAGGTTTGAGATCTATTGAATGTTGTCTGAAGTATTTTTGTTTAACTGGTATAGCTATGATTAAGTTCAGTGGTGAAGACAACTGGTTAGCTTTGTTTTGATATGACATAGTGTTGAAGCAGTTTTTTTTGTGTACTGATTCACCCCCCCTCTCAGTATCGGTTAGGACCTTAGGAGTTCATCATTATTCATCAATTGGTATCAGAGCTCATCCAGATCCTTGGTGATACAAGCTTAACCACTTGAGGCAAAATATCCTAGTTTAATGATGAAGAGGGAAGGTCCTAAGTTCAATAGGGACAACTTTAAAATATGGAAGGATAGGATGAAGATATATATCAAGAGTTTGGGTGCACAACACTAGAACTATGTTGAGAATGCCTATGTAATCCCCTTTGGCAATCTAACTGATGATCAGAAAAGAAAGATACAAGAAAATGGGCAAGTCATGGAAGCCCTTATTAGCAGCTTGTCCAATGTAGAGTTCATTGACGTATAAGATAAGGACAATCCAAAAGAAGTATGGGACAAACTAGAATCCATTTATGGTGGTGATGAACATGTCAAGCAGGCTAAGGAATAAATACTCAGAGGAAAGTTTGAAGATATGATGATGGTTGAAAGAGAGAACATTTAGTAGTATGGCATAAGAATCAAGATAGTGGTTGGAGAGATCAAGAGCACTAGTGGAACAATTGATGATGCCATTGTTGCTAGTAAATTTTTGAGATCACTTTTACCAGTCTATGCAATCAGGGTTTCTGCTATTCAGGAGCTAAGGTCTATCGATAAAACCAAGGTATCTTTAGACTCTATTATTGCAAAGTTGACTACATATGAATTGAATGGCTATGATGGTAGTGTTCAGAAGACCGAGTTAGCCTTTAGAGCATCTTCTTCCTTTGCACCAATCATGAAAGGAAAAGAGGTCAGTACCAGTTATGAATCCAGGCCAAGCAAAGATATGATGATGAGGAGATTTTGATGGAGTTTAAATCTCTTCTTGCCAAGAAACTTCCAAAAGGCACTAGAAAATATAGAGGTAAGTTTCCTCTGAAGTGTTTTTCCTACAATAAGATAGGACATACAGCTGTTAACCATCCTAACAATGACAATAAGGATGAACCAGAGAGTTTTAGGAAGTATAAAGGAGTAGGTAGGAGAAATTGTCTTGTTGCAGTGGATGAAGGTGTTACCGATGAGGAATCTGAGGATAAAGAGAATGAGGACATAGTGTTTGGGTTGTCAAGGAAGAGTTGTCTGGCCAGAAAGCCCTTGTCTCACATATGGACAACTCTAACGAGTGGATCATTGATAGCAGGTGTTCTCACCACATGACCGGTGACCGGAGAAAGTTTCTGTCTCTTAAAGAATATGATGGTGGTATTGTCCGATTTGGCAATAATGCACCTTGCATGGTGAAAGGAAAAGGATCCATCTCACTAAATGGAAAGAGCAGTGTGGATGATGTCTAGTAGATGGAAGGCCTTAAGCATAATCTTTTGAGTGTTGCTGAATTGAATGACAAAGGACTCATACTAGAATTCAAAGGTGGAGTCTGTAGAATAATTGGAAAGAGTGGTGAAATTATTTCCACCAATAAGCAGACCAGAGGAAACCTATTTCAGCTGAATGCCAAGATTAGTCAGTACCTGATGGAAAAATTTGATGATAGTTGGCTATGGCATAGGAGACTTTATCATATAAATTTTGACAATATTGTAAAGGCTAGTAAGATCAAGGCAGTAAGAGGATTGCCTTTGCTAAATAAACTAGAGAATGCCTTGAGCAGATAATGTGAACTTGGGAAGATGTCTTCCTCAATATTCAAAGGTAAATAATTTTCCATGGAGAACTTTCTTGATCTAGTGCACACCGATCTGTGTGGTCCAATGAAAACTAGAAGCATTCAGGGAGATCGATACTTCATGATTCTTACTGATGATTGCTCAAGAATGATGTGGGTCACATTCTTGAAAGACAAATCTGAGGCATTTGGAAAGTTCAAAGCCTTTAGGGAATTGGTGGAGAAGGAGAGCGGTAGAAGGGATAAAATGCCTAAGGACCGATCAGGGAGGTGAATTCACTTCTGATGAATTCAACAAGTACTATGAGGAGAACTAGATTAAGAGGCAATTGTCTACCCCAAGGACACCACATCAGAACGACATAGCATAAAGAAACAATAGGAGTGTGGTTGAAGCGGCCAAAACTATGTTGATCCAAGGAAATGTCACTCACACATTTTGGAGAGAAGCAGTGAGCACTGCAGTCTATAGCATGAACTGGGTACTCATTAAGAAAGGTAAAGACAAAACCCCCTATGAGTACTAGAATGGGAGAACTCCCAATGTGAGTTATTTCAAAGTGCTTGGGAGTAAATTCTATATCAGGAGATGTGAGCGCCTGAGTAAGTTTTATGCTAAGTGTGATGAAGGAATATTCTTGGGATATTCCACTAAAACCAAAGCTCTTAAGTGCTACAACAACAGGACTCAAAAGATTGTTGAGAGTATCAGTGTCAGGGTTGATGAATCCCCTGAGAAGCCTGAGGAATCTAACAACAAGGAAATAGAAGATGAACTGCGTTTAGCCTTCTGGGAACCGGTTAAGAAAGAAAAAAGTGACAAACACTGGAAAGACCTCAGTGTTTATGTACCAGTAGAAGCTTTAATAGGTGAAGAAGAAGATGAAGCGGAAAAAGAAGAGGAAAAGCAAGTGGAACCTGCTACGATCATTCCTAGGTATGTAAGACTGCATCATGATCTGAAGCAGATCATAGGAGACAAAGATGCAGGAATACTTACAAGGAGAAAGGTGAAATAAAATTCTTTCATGATTTCAGAATTTGAGCCCTAGATGACTAGAGAGGCACTTATCGATGAAGACTGGATAAAGGTAATGGAAGAGGAGTTGGACCAGATAGAGAAGAATGCAACATGGTCCTTGGTACCCAGACTAGAACACAAGAATGCCATAGGTACCAAATGGATCTTTAGGAACAAGCTGAATGAAGAAGGCACAATGGTAAGAAACAAGGAAAGACTTGTATTCAAGGGATATGCTCAAGAAGAAGGAGAAGAATATGGAGAAACCTTTACCCTAGTGGCTAGAATGGAAGGTGTCCGAATGCTACTTGCATTTGCAACATTCAAGGGATTTATGGTATACTAGATGGATGTGAAGTCCGCCTTCTTGAATAGAATCTTGGAGGAAGAAGTGTATATTGAGCAACCAGATGGGTTTGCTTTGTCAGAAGATAGTGACATGGTGTGCAGATTACACAAGGCCCTATATGGATTGAAACAAGCACTAAGGGAATGGTACGAATGGTTACACTCTCATCTTGTGAAGATAGGATTCCAGAGAACAAGTGAGGACAATACCATCTACCTAAAATTTGAAGGTGGTCAGATTCTGATATATGAAGTATTCGTAGATGATATAATCTTCGGTGGAGATGATGATATGAGTCATGCATTTGCAGATGAGATGAATAAGGAGTTTGAGATGTCTCTAATTGGAGAGATAAATTATTTCATTGGTCTATAGATTCGGTAGATGAAAGAGGGTATCTTCATTACCCAGTCCAAGTATATCAAAGAGGTATTGAAGACCTTTGGCATGGAGGAGAGAAAACTAGTTGGAACGCCGATGGTGACTGACTGCAAACTAACAAAGGAGGATGACACAATGTTGGTGGATGAGAAGGAGTATCAGTCAATGATCTGTAAGTTGCACTATGTGGTGCATAGCAGACCAGATATTGCTCATGCAGTGGGCATAGTGGCCCGTTTTCAGAAAAGTCCAAGAGAATCCCACTTGGTAGCGGTAAAGAGGATTCTTAAATACCTGAAAGGGATAGTTGATTATGGATTGTGGTATCCATACAATAGCGACTTTGATCTCAAAGTGTTTATCGATATAGATTGGGCAAGTAATGTGGACGAACGAAAGAGAACAACTGGTGGAGCATTCTTCCTTGGTGGAAGACTAGTCTCATGGATGAGAAAGAAGGAGAGTTATATTTCCCAGTCTACAGATGAAGTGGCATATGTGGCAACATTTATGAACTGCACTTAGGCAATTTGGATGAAGCATGTACTGAATGGCTTCAAAGTGATTATATCTGAATTGGTGAGAATATTTTGTGCTAATACTAGTGCAATAAATATTTGCAAAAATCTAGTATTTCATGCTAGGACCAAGCATATTGAGTTTAAGTATCATTTCTTGAGAGAAAAGGTTCAGAATAAAGAGGTTGTGTTAGAACATGTTTCTAGTAAGGAGCAACTAGCAGACATATTCACTAAGCCCTTACCTAAGACTACATTTACCTATTTGAGAGGTGCATTAGGGGTTCTACCCCTTCATGAAGTAAATTAAAGATGTGTGCTCCACATCAGTCAGGTACTATCATGTCAGATCTTACAGGATTGATGTGTTGAAGGATGCTACTCAATAGGGGGAGCAACATAGTGGAGCCCAAAAGCTTGTGTCTCCACTTTGGCATTGCTGTCAAAGGGGGAGAAGATATATGTTTGAAGGTCAACATGCAAAGGGGAGATGAAATAAGTGGTGTGAGAAGTGATTGAGAAAAGTGCACATTGACCAGTCTAGGTGGTGGTGGTGATCTTTTAAGTTGAACTGGTATATGTTATTGAGAATGGTGCAATGATACACTGAGTATTGCCATCAATGCCAAAGGGGGAGATTGTTGGCATATGATGAAGCAGTGATAATGTATGTTGTCATTGATGTCAATAAGTGCTCAAGCAGGTGAACTGGTATGCACCAGTATGAAGATCAGAAGTAGTTATGGTCAATCGAGATGGAGTGGACCGCTGTCGGGGTTCAGTAAGTGTGACTATAGATTGGTAGTCTTAGTTTAGTTCTAGGGTTATCGGTTTGGCTTGTGTAGTGCAACCGATGATGTTTTGTGACCAATTAGTTAAGGAATAAGGATAAGGATCAAGATACCACATCGGCTATGTGCATGTGAAGGATTTCTTTGTGGTTCTTGCACGTGAAGATTGAATGCATTGAATGCCTACCTCAGGAATGAGCGTTTTTCTTAGCAGTGGGTGAAGAGTGCGTGATGGGTTATTGATTTTCAAATGCAATGAAGATTGGATGATGCAGAATGTCTTGAGATCTGATTTAGATCATTTAGTTCTATGTAATGTGTTTGGATGGTCAGGATTTGATCGCTTGTAAGTGTAAACTTGAAATAATTAGGGTTTAGGGTTTATGCTACCGTCCTAGTTGTTGTCTATAAGGTTGATGAGTTTTTTTATTGTAGTGGTTGGCAAAAGTTGTATTTGTGTTTGCATGTTGGAGATTTGATACTTGCCCAATCAAGGTGAGGAATTTGCAGAGTGTGATTGCAGAAGAGAGGAACTAAAAAGGACCTGCCTTAGCAAGAAGTGTTGTTATCAAATTGGTTTTTTACCTATTGTCTTCTAACCATTTTAACATAAGGTAAATCCCTTGACCGGGTAGCTTTAACAAGCTTTGTTGTAAATCCTCTAACCAGGTGGCTCAAGATTATTGAGTTATATAAATCCTCTAGCAAGGTAACTCTTAACAGGGTTTCAACCTTTAATAGGGTATATAGCCATCCCTTAACCCGGGGATCCCTAATAGGATCGGTTCCTAACAGGAACTTTATTGTAAAGTCTTTAACCAGACTAGGCTCCTAAAAGAGCCGACTTCAAAAAAGTTCACAAACAGCTTGTGTGTATTCATTCCCACTGTGGTTTTTCCCATTTGGGTTTCCACGTGAAAAATCTATGTGTTATGGGTTGTGAGATTTTCATGTGATGATTGTGTGGTTTTGATTAAGCTAGATATGCATGCATTGTCAAATGGTTGTGATATTATTGGTACAACTTATGCATGATTATATCAATGCATTAGTTATCAAGGTTTGAGATCTATTGAATGTTGTCTGAAGTATTTTTGTTTAACCAGTATAGCTATGATTAAGTTTAGTGGTGAAGACAAGCGGTCAGCTGTGTTTTGATATGACATAGTGTTGAAGCAGTTTTTTTTGTGTATTGATTCACCCCTCCCCTCTTAGTACTAGTTAGGACCTTAGTAGTTCATCATTATTCATTAGTGTACACCTAGTAGACAGACTAGCCTCACCATCATACACAACTTGATGTAAATCATGATAAAGATATGCCAACATACAAACACCCCATGCATAACAAGTACGATGATACATCATGCTCTGTAGAATGCCTCCCCATCCAACAACAAATCCTCACGATCTCCTATCAGGATATATCAATCCACCAACCAATCCTGCAAGTATCATTGGGAGAGTTTCATAGTGCATGATCATGTCCTGCCATCGAATATCTCCACCGTCAATTCTTTGATCTCTAAACACTTCTTTGCATGCCTCAGTCCCACTAAGATCTTGGTAGTCATATTGGGCAAGCTCACCAGTAACAAGGATGTGAAGGATCCGATATACATCCTCGAGTGTCACACTAATCTCACCAGTGGGTAGGTTAAACGTGTTGTGCTCGCTAGCAATCTCTTAGCTAATACAATCAATAGACCCCTATTATACATAATATCTAGGATGTATAAGAGGTGATGTAAACCACATGCATCAATATGTCCAATCTCATCCTGAGACAACTCCATAACCAAATGGTGCATAGTCGAGATTTTTCCCGACACTGGAGAATATCTAGTTTCTCTTGTTTAATCAGATAAGTTGTCTATCAATCATATATCTTATCAAATCAAACATTCAATCAAATCTTTTCTATCAAGCAATTCATGCTATCAATCAAATTATTAACAAATCAAGCTCTTTATCAGAGACTAAATCGGTCTCCTTGCGCTTCTCTCAACTCATCAATCAACAAACAAACAACTATCAATCAAACAATCAAATCTATCGACCAAATCAATCAAATCATTGATCAATCATCATCAATTATCTATCAATCTATCAAATTCATACACCAAGACATCTAATCAATTTCATTTGATTGAATTTCAACATTGTCAACACCAAAAAGTTCAATTTTCAACAAATGCGCTATCTTCCTGAACAAAAGTGCTAACCCAATTGACATAGGAACTAAAACAAATATTTACGCTAACTCATAAAGCATTTGCATGAACACATAATACAAAGGCGTGACTTTAGACAAATGCACTAACCTACAAATGAAATGTGAGAACTTAATAGACACAAACGCTAACCCTATGAATGAGCTAACGTACATAAAAGATGCGTGAACAAAAATGATAAATGCGATAATGAAAGCCCTAAAATAGTTAACAAATGTGAGAAAACCAAATGCGAAAAACGGTAAAAAATTTCAAAGAACCCTAAATCATTCGTAAAACATGAAAACTTGTATGGAAAATTGAAAACTAAGCTCGGGATAGGTCACTCATCGGTGGGCCGTACTCAATGGATCTCTGGTATCATCAGATGCACTCAAATCGATGGCTCTCGTATTGGATCATCAACTTGCCAACTCAGCACTCCAAATTTCTTTTTCTCTAAAAGTTGAGAAAATGCAAATGAGGATAAAATTGACCAAGGTTAATTTTATTATTACCTTTTTTATTTTTGAAGGGGTAATAAATGTTTCAAGTGGGGCAATTTTATTTATTTTCAAAAATGAATTTAATTGAGGGGCCTATTTTCATCAACTCTTTTCAAATCTTTTCAAATAATTATCATGAGATTAATCGCTCAATCAAATTTTCCAACAATTCATGATCAATCTCCTTTGGGGCACACAATCAGGATTTTCATCTTTGTCAGAGGCAATATCGAGACTTGGTTTAATCTTTGAAACAATGTTGTCTCAACATCATTTCAAATAGGGGCAAAATGTATACACATAAAATTGGCTATGAATAATTAAATAAATATTTTATATTTATTTAACGATTATTCTTCTGTTAAATAGTTAATTTGAATAGATTAATTAATTTAATTCATTTGATATTCTTATATTAATTTATTTATTTAAAATATTTAATTAATTAATTCATTATATCCCTTTCTTCTAATCGATTAATTAAATATTTAATATTTAGTTATCTCCTATCCACTATTCTATAGTCTCATCAATTAAATAATTTTTTTAAATTTTAATCTTCCTTTTTCAATTCACCTCATGTCCACACCATCTTCTTCTTTGCCAACTCATCAATCATGTGGCTAAAGATATTAATATTAATATACATCATTATCTCCAACTTTTAAATTCATTCTTCAAATAATGTGTACATACACACATTTCTTAAACTCCCTATATTATCTCCAACCTTCCCACGTCTTTGGAGGGAGTTGAGTCCACTTGTCCTCTTATCCCTAAATCTTCTAAAACTATCATATATTCTCTCAAGTCTTCTCCTCAGTAAAGGTGAGCCTTCTGATACTTGGCTTCTCCTTCCACCTTTTCCTCCATCATGTAGGTGTAGGAGGAACATCTTCCACCTTTATCTCTCACATCTCAACCTCTTGCTCATAGCCATCCAAATTGTAAGATTTAATCAGGACCATTGATCTCTTCCACCTAATCTTATGCACTCAAAAACCTATAAATAGAGGTCTCCTAAGCCATTTTTGAAACTAATAGCTAATCATATAGTCATTTAGGAGTCTTAATCTTTGCATCCATGAGTTCATTTGTTTAGTATTTTTGGAGTTCTTGAGAAATTTAGCATAAATCATTATCATAGCACAACTTTTTCATATCATATTATCTACCAGTCCATTCCACACTTGCCATCTTGGAAGCTACTAGTGCTTGTCTGAGAGAAAAATCATCTGCAACTAAGAACAATGGGGTTAGGACACAATGAGACATAAATCATAAAGGTATAATCTTTTATTTACTTTTATTTCATGTTGTTTCAATGGTTGAATCTTGAGTTATATTTGCATGATGGACTAATGAGTTTGTAGGTAATTCTTCTAAGGTGAAACTTAAGTTGATATAGTAATAACAATTGAAAAGTAGCAAAGCATCTTCTACAGCGGAATAAATTTTTTTCATAATCCTCTGGTTACATTTAGCAACAATCCCCCATCATTAAATCTATCTCAGCAAGGAGATATTGTGAAGAGGTCCATTTCCACACATTGCCTGTTAGATTTAAGAAGGTCTGAATATATGAACTCTAAACAAAAAAAAGTTTCGATTGTCATTCAGGTACTGAAAGATACAAATGTTACCTTCCTTTCTTTTATTATCACATGCAAAATATCTCCACCCCCCACTGAACATAGGGATATTATGCTTCATAATGCATTGTACCATTAGTTCCAACATGTTCGGTTAGGGATTCTTACCCTTAGCATGCTCCTATTTTGTTTCCCTACTCGGTCGAACACTTGGGGCCATACACTACCTATGCTATCCCTTGAGTGTCCTAAATGCAAAAAATTGTCAAAATTTGACAAGTTGTATCTCAGAATCCAAAAGTTTTCATAGGGAAGCCATTTTTCAATGGACGAAAAAATCATCAAATGCATTCAACAAAAAGTTGCCATGGGGCCAAATTCTCGTTCTTCTCATCATGGGTGCAAACCATTAGTTCCAACACATTTGGTTAGGAATTATTACCCTAGGCATGCTCCTTTTTTGATCTCCCACTTGGTCGAATGCTCAGGGCCATACCCTACCAATGTCATCCCTTGAGCACCCTAAGTGCGAAAAATTGTAAAAATGTGATAGGTAGTATCTCAAAATCCGTGGCACTTGTGATTGATCCATTTAAACCTACAGGGTCATGTGAGGTCCACATACAATAGCCTGTCTCATATTTTTTAGGATTTAGAGTATTTTTCTTAGGGAAATGATTTTTTAGTTGACAAAAAAATGGTCAGATGCATTCAATGGAAAGTCATCACAAAGCTAAATTCTTATTGTGCTCATCGTGGGTGTGAATTTTCAGTTCCAACGCATCTGGTTAGGAATTATTACCCTAGGCATCCTCCTATTTTGGCCCCCCACTTGGTCGAACGCTTAGGGCCATACCCTACAGGCATCATCCCTTGAGCACCCTAAGTGAAAAAAATTGTCAAAATTTGACAAACAATATCTCGAAATTTGTTGCACTTGCAATTGATCTATCTAAACTAGGTCATATGAGGGCTTCCTATAATAGCATGTCTTGGATTTTCAAGATTTAGAGTTGTTTTTCGTAGGGCAATGATTTTTTAGTTGAAAAAAAATGGTTAGATGCATTCAATGAAAAGTTAACACATAGCCAAATTCTTGTTCTTCTCATTGTGGGTGTGAACCGTCAGTTCCAACACATCTAGTTAGGCATTCTTACCTTAGGAATGCTCCTATTTTTCCCCCACACTCAATCGAATGCTCAAGGCCATACCCTACTGACATCGTCCTTTGAGTGTCTTAAGTGCAAAAAATTATCAAAATTTGATAGGTTGTATATTTGAATCCGTGGCAGTTGTGATTGATCCATCTAAACTATAGGGTCATGTGAGGGCTGCATACAATAGCCTATCTTGTATTTTCAAGATTCAGAGCAGTTTTTGTAGGGCAGTGATTTTTTAGTTGATCATCAATACCTGCATATGGTGTAGACACATAATTACCATTAAACTTACTTGTGACATCCATGAACATGCATAAGTGGGTCATACACACAAGATTTGTTAGTTTATGCATCTGTTTTTTATCATAATCAATATAACTACTCCAGTGTACTTATGTACAAATACATTGTATATCATCAATACAACTACACCAGTGTACTCATGTACAAATACATTGTATATCATCAATACAACTACACCAGTGTACTCATGTACAAATACATTATATGGTAAATGTATTTGCATTTGAGCTGTGAAATGAATGCATTTTTGAAGAATCTTTAATTGTTTGACAATCTAATATGTTTCCCACTGTGCCCTCCTCAACCAACCAAAAGAATCTACACATTGCTGAATCAAGTGTCCCTCCTCGTGGCATTGCTGAAGTACAAAAATTGACAATACAATGTGCATTAGAGAATTTTGTACCTATAACCCTCAATTGCTCCTTAACTAGAGCTCTATTCAAACATGCACCTGCTCCATCATGCTCTCCCTTCCCATGCCCAGCTTAAAAAAAACTCCAAATATGATGGACACGCCTCTTGATGTGCATTCTACTCAATCAATAAAACATATGAGCATTCTTGAATTCACCTGTGTAGTTATCTGTCCATATGAGCTGTCAGTCTATTGCAATACTTTTCTCCTGCAAGAACTCAAAAATATTATCGAAACAATGTTTCACATACTCGGAGGAGTGAGATCTATCATCCCTCATATAAAAATGATACTCCCTGATTATCTTCATGTCCTCTTCTATACTATCAGGGGCATATCTATATGTTATGTGAATAAAAAATTGAAATCTGAAATGAATTGTAATACTGAGACTATACCTCATTTTGTGGTTGCAATGTATATTTTTATGCAAAATTAACAACCGATATAACAGTGCTAATTGGGAAAGAGTCCTCACACATTGTGAAATGCTGATCTAACCATTGAGACCTATGGGTATGCCTTGCATAGTTGTAGGAAATATTTTCCTTAAAATCTAAAATGAAATCAACAACGCTGACTCCTCTGGAGACCAACTCGCATCTAGAACCTTCACCTCCACTCTTCAAAGTATATTTCACTGTCTCATATCTTTGTGCTTGCTACCCTCATGAAAACATGAAACAAACTTTGAAAATCCACCACATTGTGAGCACTTCTCATTTAAACAATTATTTCTAAAGAAAAAGAATCCATCATCTCTAGGACATAAAAATAGATCTAACAAGTCTCTTAATGATCTCAGAAATTGCATTGCACCACACTACTGTAACATATCATTAGTATGCAATGTAGAATGAATATATCATAAAATTTCATGGTACATTTAAAACTCTACATGGCATTTACAACAACAAGTATTATGAATCTTAAGAGGTGCACAATAAAATGACTTCAAATATTCAAAGGCCCTTTGCGATATTTGCAAAGTTGAATGTGTTTCACAAAATGTTTTGTACAACAATGTTCAGCTTGATTCCAAGAAATGTTTAGGATGCGGTGTGGGGTCTTGATTGTAAATTCTTAACTTTAAAACATCCTTTAGACTGGGTGATACTCTAGAATTAGAGTGCCAAAATTGTTGAATTTCCTCCTTCACATTATCGGTCAACTTCTTATCAACACATGAAAGCCTCCCACCAAAATCCCATGTATCATCTTGAAGAGGATCATCAAGTCTTTCTCTTCTTGTAAGTGTGCTATCCAAATTTTTACGATCTATGTTCAAATCAACACAAGCTTATCTCATAAAGCGAGTCTTCCCCAAATGATGGCTTACTAAGGAGGTTGTAATCACTCTTCAAGAAGCTCTCTTATCTTTTTCCTTGCTATTCTTTCCAATAGAATTGATAGCGTTAAGAAGATTTTTGACAATAATTAAATTTTTCTCCATCTTCTTATTCATACAAATCTTCAATTTGGCTAGCAATGGTCTCATCTTTCACATCTTTAGCAATTGAACAAAAGGCTGACATTTCTCGATCAATGTCTTATTTCTAAAATATTCGTTGAAAAGTTGTGTAGCCCATAATCGAATGGTTTGTGTTGACCTATTTCCTTAAAGATTATCAATAATATTCTCATCAATTTCAAGTAACCATTTTGGGGTTCTTGAAGGTCTTGAATTTGGAATTTGTCTTTCATCCATGAGAGAGTATTCATTTCTCATGTAATTTGGTGTTACATGATGTTCACTTGGTTGAACAATTCCACCTTCAATGTCAAAATTTCTCAAATTTTCACCTCCAATATCAACTCCCAAATTTTCACCTTCAATGTCAATACCCAAATTTTCACCTTTATTGTCAATTCCCACATTTTCACTCCTAAATTCAATATCATGTTGAACATTTTCAATATTATTTGAACATTGTCAGTCCCAATTTGAATATCATGTTCAACATTTCCAATATCAAAATCTTTATTTTCATTTTCATTTTCAATAACTTGCTCAACATTTTCAAATTTAATTTCCTCTTCACTTGAAGTAACATTTGCAAAGGCTTCACCAATATTTGGCATACCTTATCTTCTCCTCCTATGACCTTCTCTAAATGTTTGTCTATATTCTTCAATTTTCTCATTTGAAAGCTTTCTTTTATGTTTATTCTTTCAATGACTACTGCTCCCCATTACGCCTCCACAAAGATTCTCTAAAATGATTTCCAATGACAAATTTGTCTAGAAGAATCTCATAAAAGATAAATTTTGTCACTGTATGTCTAAAAACTAGTGCTTGGACACTGCAACATGAATATAGGGACAATTGGAATGCACAAAGCGACTGACAATATTATTTTATGTGGTCCACATATCGGATATCCGATTAAAATCGGATGAATCAAATATCTAATTCAAATCGAATGAATCAAATATCTAATACCTAGACACATTTTTTATATGTTCATGAAAATTTTCGTTGGCACACAATATTTGAATGTTGGTGCCCAAATGCAAAGAAACTGGATATCAGATATATATTTGATATCCGATTTCTTTACATATAGGAAACATGAGAGAGAGAGAGAGAGAGAGAGAGAGAGAGAGAGAGAGAGAGAGAGAGAGAAGGGGGAGAGAGAGAGAGAGTCATATGTTGTCCTAAGGGGTCATATGGTGTTCTAAAACATGTGTGGGCCCTTAGGATCCCATTTGACCCCTAACAACACCATATGACCCATTAGGACACCATATGGCCCCTCAGGACACCATATGACCCGTTAGGACCATATGATGTCCATATGGTGTGCTAATAGGTCATATGATTTTCTAACACACGTGTGAGCTCTTAGGAGCCCATATGACCCCTAATGACACCATATGATCCCACATGACCCCTTAGGATAATATGGTGTCCTAAGGGGTCATATGATGTTCTAACATGTGTGGGCTCTTAGGATCCCATATGACCCCTAATGACACCATATGACCTTTAAAGATACCATATGACCACTAACGACACCATATGACCCCTTAGGACTCTATATGACCCCTTTTAACATCCTACTACACAACATGACCCCTTCAAACAATATGATGTCCTAATGGGTCATATGGTGTCCTATGGGGTCATATGGTGTTCTAACACATGTGTAGGACCTTAGGACCTCATATGACCCCTAACGACACCATATGATCCCTTAGGACATTATATGACCCCTTTTAACATCTTAGTACACGAGATGTCCCCTTATGACACCATATGAGCCCTTAGGACAACATGATGTCCTAATGGGTCATATGGTGTCCTAATGGGTCATATGGTGTCCTAAGGTGTCATATGGTGTTCTAACACAAGTGTGGGCCCTTAGGATCACATATGACCCTTAACGCAACCATATGGCCCCTTTTAACATCCTAGTACATGGCATGACCCCTTGTGACACCATATGACCACTTAGGACAATATGATGTCCTAATGGGTCATATGGTGTTTTTAGAGGCCATATCATGTCCTAAGGGGTCATATGATCCCTAACAACACCATATAAACCCTTAGGACACATATGGGCCCTCAGAATAACATAAGACCCCTTAGGGCCATATGATGTCCATATGATTTACTAAGGGGCCATATGGCATTCTAACACATTTATGGGCCCTTAGGACCCATATGAACGCTAACGACACCATATGACCCCTAACGACAACATATGACCCCTTTCAGCATCCTAGTACATTACATGACAACATATGAACCCTTTAGACAATATGATATCCTAATGGGTCGCATGGTGTTGTTAGGGGTCATATGGTGTCCTAAGGGGTCATATTGTGTTCTAACGCATGTGTGGGCCCTTAGGATCCCATATGACCCCTAACGACACCATATGACCCCTTTTAACATCTTAGTACATGACATGACCCCACATGACACCATATGACCCCTTTAGATAATATGATGTCCTAATGTGTCATATGGTGTCGTTAGGGGTCATATGGTGTCCTTAGGGGTCATATGGTGTTCTAACACATGTGTGTGTTAGGATTCCCACAGATACTAAGAGGGGGGAGTGAATCAGTATCTAACTGGTGAATTGAATTTCTTAACTTAAAATATGTGGAACATATTATAACAGTGTATCGGTATGCAAGAAATAATGCAATAAACAAGATTAAAAGCAACCACATGAAAAACACACCATAACACAATGATTTAATGAGGAAACCCAGTGTGGGAAAAACCTCGGTGGGATTTGCGACCCACAATATTCACTTACTGGCCAATAAGAGAATATTACTGCTACAAGAGGGGCCTGCACATGTAGGAAGGCCAACTACCTAGAGCTCACTGCTCAATGTGAAGTCTCACTGACTTACAATGATGGATTATACAAATCCAATATCTTGTTCTACTTTAGAATAACATCTATAATGCCAGATCCAGTACTGCTTTCTGCTCTGCTTCTTACATAAACCCTTAACCTATAATTCACATAATAGGTCTTCCTTAATTCGCCTAAAAATACAATCTTCTTGCTTTCTTACAAATGTTCTACAATGATCTCTCTTATATAAGAGCCATTTTACAATGATGCCAAGTCGGCTTACAAAGATTTTACAATAATAAACAAAATACAATATAACAAAAATCCTATCAGCCTCTGTGTCGGTATGCTTCCTTTCTCTGGCGGTACTGGTGGTCTGAGTGCCGATGTAGAGTCTGATCTTGTTAGTGCCAGTGTAATGCCTTTCCGGTGTAATGCTTTGCTGGTGCCATAGGATTGTAAGGTTGCCATCAATGACAAAACCTTCAATCACCTACAATGTCTCATTGGAGTGTGCATATGCTAACAATCTCCCCCTTTGGCATTGATGGCAACACTCATGAGAAAATTCAAAAGTGTATCCAAAACTGTAATCCAAAAATGTTTCCAAAAATATGTTACCAAAAATATAAGAGCTCCCCCGGAGCAGATAAGTCTTCTACTGGTTATTTTCTCATACTGCTACTCCCCCTTTGGCATCAATGACAAAGGTTGCCAAGATGTTAGTAGAGTTGTAGTCTCACTCAACCTTGTAATTGGGTAGTTACAATTTGAAAAAGATCTGCCAAAATCAAGTTTATACTTTCCATAAACTTCTTGCTATCCTTTATTGTTGTCTCTGTTCTTTTAACTGTACCGGTGAGGTGTTGCATATGCTCTGCCGGTGTTCTCTGTCCTTGTATTAGTGCCTCAGATATTTCCTTCCATAATGATGCCCGATAGTCCAATCTTGGACTCAGTCTTAGTCTCAAATGCTTTGCCTTATTTACTATTCTCTCCTTTTCTCTTTCTAACTTAAGTAATTCTTCCTCAAAACTGGTTATCCTTTGCTCAAAAATTGATAATGTATTAGGTGAGTTAACAAAATTGTCTGCAAGTTTATTGATTTCATCCTGTACCTTGCTCATTTTCTTATCTATGTCCACTGTCAAAAATTTTGTCTTGCAAGTATCTTTATATAGAGTTTTAAATTCCTTTAATAAGTTACATAGTTCCGGTAGAAGTGTGTCAAATTCCCTAGTACACTTCTTTATCTGATCTTCAAAGAATTTTTGCTTTTCAATTTCTACCTTATTCTTCAATGTCTCTTCCTTTATTTACTCAATAGTCACTGTGTTCTTAGTGATGTATTTACACAAAGTATCAAGTTGTTTTAAAGAATCCTTATTGTCTATGTTACAATTAGGAGCTATTACCTTCAAAATTGGAATTGTGTCATCTATAGCTTTATAAGCCCGTGAACTACAATCTGTTATCTTTTTTATGGAGTCCAAAAGTACTTCAGTTACATTTGTTGATTTGTAACTTGTGGAGGATGAACCAACATTCTGAATTCCACTGGTGGAGGAAGTAACCATGCTTGTAGTGACCTCTGGTAGGTCATTATGTGTTTCCATTTCTTTAAGCAATGGTTTTTGATCTTCTCCTGTTGCCGATGGCACTGTTTCCATGTGTACCTGTTCCTATTTCGGAGCCTGTTGCTCTACTTATCTCTTTGTTTGTTGCTCTATTTTAGTCTCAGTCTGAGTCACTACCTATTGCTCTGTTGTATTGTCAATGCTGTCAGTTGTCGGTGGCTCACTAGCCATATCTGTTTTGCTGATTGTTTCTTTATCTATCACAATTTTGACCTTTTGTGTATCAACATCAACTGTGTATAGTACCTCAAGATTAGAATTTGTATCCTCTGTGTCCATACTCTCATTTGCTGGTTGATCTTCAATAGTTTTTACCGCTAATGCAATTTGAGGCAGTGGGGATAAGTTATGTTTAACTTTGATACTCGGAGGTCCACCAACCTTTCCTTTTCCTTTGTCTCTCTCCTTCTGGTATACCTTTATAGGTTTGGGGTTCCTATATTCTTCTTGTTTTTCTTTCTCAACAAGAAATATGTCCCATGCATTTTCTATTTCCTCTGTTACTTCATTCACTCTTCCAACCATTAATGCAATATGTCAGTGTGCAATAGAGAATATTGACCAGTTGGCTTCTGTAATTAAGTCATCTATCTCCCTAGGTGAGTTTACTAGATAAACAACAAGTAACTTTTCAATTTTGATTTTCTTATCAAGCTCTACAACAACTTGTCTTCTTGCTTCCAGTCTTTTGAACAATTCATTTGGTAGATCATCTATTACTTCCATTAAGAACTTCTTATAGATGTCCATGTGTAAGATAACACTGTTTTCAACTTGTTCTTTGTCATCTGCTGACAGTGTATCATAGACCTTTCCTATGTTTTTGAGTTTCCCTTCCTCTGTGATTTCATATAGCAATTTGTCAAGAGGGGCCAAGTTTTGTTTAGTCTTCTTCTTCTTTGGTGTCATCTTTTTCTTTGGTGTTGTCTTTCTAACCGGTGACCTTACTGCCTATTGTTTTTGTCTAGTCCTTCTAGGCAAAGGTGTGGATGCTGGTGAAGGATCCCTTTTCCTTACAACTCTTTTGAAAGTTGCAGACATGTCACTTTTTGAAGAAGTAGCTACCGGTGATAGGTGAGTCTCGGGCTGTAGAGTTTCTAACTCATCCTCAGTGATACCGGTTTGTTTCAATACATCTTCTTTAATAGCCTTAGCCTATCTAGAACCTCTTCTCACAACTGCTTCAACCTTTTTCACTCTCTTCTTAGATTGAATTTGTTTTTCTATGGTTTTAGCACTAGCAAATACTTCTTCCTTTGGTTCATTTGGTGCTTCCAGAAGTGCTTTAGCATAAGTTTCAATTATATGATCACCAGTCTCATAACCCATCTCTGTTACCCAGATTGTTCTTGGGATGACTTCTTCCATCCAGATCTCATCCTTTTTTATCACAAAACATATATCATCTTTGTATTTGTTGACAATTTTCTATGATAGTCTGATTCTTTTGTTCATCCTGACCTTTAGCGCTTGAAAATAGTCATGAATGTTCTTTTCTTTGTTCTCACCCATGTTGTTGAATAAGTCTGTCAACTGTTTTCCTACCAGTATATCAAATCCAAGATTCTTATGGCCAATACCGAGAACCTGTTTAGTTATGTGTAGCATCAAGCATACAAGTAGATTTCCAAATCTAAAATTTCCTTTCTTATCCTTCTTGATTTTGCCTACGTTATCAATCAATTCATCTTTTAACCTTTCACATACATCAATTTTCACATTGTCTTTAACCATGTCATAAGCACTTTTAATGCATAAACTGGAAACTGAGTTAAGTCTGTTTGCATGAGTTGTTTTGTACCCTAAAATCATGCTAACAAATCTCACATTTATATCAGTCACATCATTAACTCTCAGAGACCTTCTATTTGATGTTGCACCAGTTAAGTTCATTACTAGGTCATTGGAGACCTTCTTGGTTTTGTCTGGTCTATTACCAATGGAAGGTAACCCTATTACTACTTTCATAGCTTCCTTTGTTATTTTGTGTACTGAATCAAGCCAAAAGAATGAACCATGTACCCTGCTTAAAACTATCCTAATCACCTCCTTGGGAAATTCGGGAATGCAGAGGATTTCAGTGAATCCTAGGGTTTCAACATTTTTATGTTCTAGTTTTACATTACCGGAATTGTCACATATAATAGTCTTATACTTGCTTTTGATTTCTTCATCTCCTAATTCCTCTATGTTGCAGTGAATATATATTTGGGGATCTTCTATGAAAACAACTTCCTTTGGAATTTGGGAGAAAGCACCTACATTGTCATCTTTCTCAGCTACCTCGGGAACTAGTTGAAATATGGGCCTAGGGCATTTTATAACCTTGACTACTGTAGGGTTTTCTATGAATTCAGGTGCAGAGGAGTATGCCATAATAAATACCTTTTCTGCCTTTTGGATGGATTGATTTCTGAAGTGCTTTGCCTCTTTGCTCGAAATCCCTTAGCTCTGCAAATTTCGCGCTCTTCAAATGTTTGAAATCTCGATGAAGTGAAATGGAGCCAAAACCACAAATTTATAATGTTTATTTTGCCATCTACCACATTTAATGCATGTCGGTTAAGTAGTCACTTAACATTGTCTGTCGGTATAGAAGTAATTTCCAACTTCTCACCATTAACCGAGGGAATTATAGCATATCTCATTGATTTCCAAACCCTCAAGAAAATTTTCTTCAATTTGATGAAGAGCTTCCTGCCGGTGGAGTATTACTCTGTCCTGTCAGTGAAGCATCACTCTATCCTGCCGGTGAAGAATTGATTGGTTCTACTGGTGGAGGAGTATTCCCAATAATATTTAGGTCTGACTTTCTAATCCATTGTTTTGATAATTCTTGCTTAACCTCTTCAACCTTTTCTTTACCTTTCAAGCTAGAACTTTTGTTGTCTGCTGGTAATCCTTTACTTCTACAAAATTTTGCAATATGTCCAATCTTGTTACATGCATAACAAGTCACATTATTCTTCTGAATAGCTTTCCCATAACCTATGCCGATTTGTGTTCTACATTGATTAGATAGGTGTCCAAATCTTCCACAAACATAACATCTCACATTCATTCTTCAATTTTTCAGAGTTGTGACCAACTTTGTTGCATTTTGAACATTGACCGGTGGGTCTGTTGATATTCTGATAATTTCTAGATCTACATTCATTTTCTCTATGACCATACTTATTATAGTTAAAGCATTTTCCATTGAATTTATAAGCATTAGGTTGCCTTACCGGTTTTCTATGATCCTGTGTGTTTGCAATACCAGAGCTTTCACCAACTTCAAAGCCAATTCCAGAAGTGTCACCTTTAGGTTTTTGATTCTTCAGCAAGTTACCAAGTTCCTCTAAGCTTTTCTTGAATTTCTCTTTATGTTGATTTGCATTATCTAGTTCTCTTTCTAAGACTTCTTTCTGCCTCATCAGTTCATTGGAGTCATTCAAAGTGTGCATTAGATCTGTCTTCAACAAATCATTTTCATAACTAAGTCTTGTGTTTTCATTTGCAGCATCACTTAGTCTTCTAGTCAAATCTTCTTCATTCTTCTTTCTATCTTCAATTTCTTTACAAAATCTCATAGTCATATCCTGCATCTCATTCTTTGTTGTCATGCTCTCTTGTTTCAGCTTGTTTATCATATCATTAAGAGTTTCTTTTTCATCATTCTCATTTTGGATCTTTTCACAAAGTTCTCTTCTCTTGTTTCTTGAAATGGTAAGATTTTCTTGAAGTGCCTGAATGATATCCTGAGCTTCCTTTAGATCATCTTCTAGTTTGATATTTTTCAGTTTCTTTGCATCATAGTCTGAAAGAGCTGCTTCTAGTTGCTTCATCAGATTTTCCATATCTACTGGTGTCAAGATCTTCCTCAAGCTATTAGGTTTCTGAAAATAGAGGACCATGCTTTGATACCAATTGTTAGGATTCCCACAGATACTGAGGAGGGGGGGTGAATCAGTATCTAACCGGTGAATTGAATTTCTTAACTTTAAACATGTAGAACATATTATAACAGTGTACCTGTATGCAAGAAATAATGTAATAAACAGAATTAAAAGCAACCACATGAAAAAAACACCATAACACAATGATTTAACGAGGAAACCCGGTGTGGGAAAAACCTTTGTGGGATTTGTGACCCACAATATTCACTTACTGGCCAATAAGAGAATATTACTGCTACAAGAGGGGCCTGCACATGCAGGAAGGCCAACTGCCTAGAGCTCACTGCTCAATGGGAAGTCTCACTGACTTACAATGATGGATTATACAAATCCAATATCTTGCACTGCTTCAGAATAGCATCTATAATGCCAGATCCAGTACCGGTTTCTGCTCTGCTTCTTACATAAACCCTTAACCTATAATTCGCATAATAAGTCTGCCTTAATTCACCTAAAAAGACAATCTTCTTGCTTTCTCACAAATGTTCTACAATGATCTCTCTTATATAAGAGACATTTTACAATGATGCCAAGTTGTCTTACAAATATTTTACAATGATAAACAAAATACAATATAATAAAAATCCTGTCGGCCTCTATGTCGGTATGCTTCCTTTCTCTGCCGGTGCCAGTGGTCTGAGTGCCGGTGTAGAGTTTGATCTTGTTAGTGCCAGTGTAATGCCTTTCCAATGCCATAGGATTGTAAGGTTGCCATTAATGACAAAACCTTCAATCACCTACAATGTCTCATTGGAGTGTGCATATGCCAACAGTGTGGGCCCTTAGGACCCCATATGACCCCTAACGACACCATAGGATTGTAAGGTTGCCATCAATGATAAAACCTTCAATCACCTACAATGTCTCATTGGAGTGTGCATATGCCAACAGTGTGGGCCCTTAGGACCCCATATGACCCCTAACGACACCATATGACCCCTTTTAACATCGTAGTACATGAGATGACCCCTTATGACACCATATGACCCCTTAGGACAATATGATATCCTAATGGCTCATATGGTGTCGTTAGGGGTCATATGGTGTCCTAAGGGGTCATATGGTGTTTTAACACATGTGTGGGCCCTTAGGACCCCATATGATCCCTAATGACACCAGATGACCCCTTAAGACACCATATGACCCCTTTTAACATCCTAGTACATGATTTGACCCCTTATGTCACCATGTGACCCCTTACGACAGTTTGATATCCTAATGGGTCATATGGTGTCGTTAGGGATCATATTGTTTCCTAAGTGGTCATATGGTTTTCTAACACGTGAGGGCCCTTAGAACCCCATATGACCCCTAATGATACCATATTTCCCCTCAGGATTCCATATGACCCCTTAGGACCATATGATGTCCATATGGTGTCCTAAGGGGTCATGTAGTGTTCTAACACATGTTTGGGCTCTTAGGACCCCATATGACCCCCATATGACCCCACATGACCCCTTTTAACATCCTAGTACGGGTATGTGCAGGATCATGGTGGGCCAAACAAGCGCTTAAGTGGCAATGAAAATTAAAAAAAAACAGAGTTAGGAAACTTGACGTAAAATTTTGAATAAGTTATCAATAGTATTTCAAAAATATGTAAGAATAGAATCTGTAGCAAATTGAATGTAGTTTCTAAGCTACTAGTTTGTTTTTTGAAAAAAATAAATCTATTTGACAAAAAATTGAAATTTCAATGTAGTAGTACTTAAATTTTAGGAAAAAGATAAGGAGTAGGTGTTTGTCTAACCACCCTAATCAGAGTCAAATCATAATAATTTTTTATAAGATTTTAGCTATAAGTAGAAGACTCATGTCCAGATGTGACACATATTTTTTTTTATTTTTATTTGAAAATTAATAATTAATTATGAGTTTTTTACTACAGCTTTTTAAAACTATTAAAAACTTGTATGTCTGACCACCATAACTTGGTCAAAACTTTTTCGCATTTAATTTTATTTTTTTAATCCTATAGTATATGAAACATAAAATGTGACACATGTTTAAGATTCAAAAAATGTGATACAATTTGAAAGTTATAGATATTTTTCAATCAGTCTATCATCAAAAATTTAGTCAGAATATCGCCACCTTTTGGCCCCTTATGATCCTGCACATACCTGCACACCACATGATCCCTTGTGACACCATATGACCCCTTATGACAATATGGTGTCCTAAGGGGTCATATTGTGTTCTAACACATGTGTGGGCCTTTAAGACCCCATATGACCCCTAACGACACCATATGACCTCTTAGGAGACCATATAACCCTCGAGGACACCATAGAACCTCTTAGAACAAAATGATGTCCTAATGGGTCATATGGTGTCCTAAGAGGTCATATGCTATCCTAAGAGTTCGTATGATGTTTTAATGCAGGTGTGAGACCTTAGGACCCCATATGACCCCTAACGACATCATCTAAACCCTTAGGACACCATATGGCCCCTTAGGGCACCATTTTGACCCCTTAGGACTATATGATGTCCAAATGGTGTCCTAAGGGGTCATATGATGTTCTAACACATGCATTTCCCCTTAGGACCCCATATGAACCCTAATGACACCATGTGATCCCTCAGAACCCCATATGACCCCTTACAACACCATATGACCCCTAACAACAATATGATGTCCTAATAGGTTATATAGTGTACTAAGGGGTCATATGGTTTTGTAACACATGTGTAGCCCCTTAGAACCTCATATGCCCCCTAACGACACCATATGACCCCTTAGGACATGATATGACCCCTTATCTCCCTATCCTAAACAAGGTACTAGATATTGGATATTATCAAATATCCAATATCTTTTATTATTAACATATTAATAAGAAAATTCATAATTTATATTATTAATATATTTAAATATATTATAATATTATAACATGTATATTATATATTAATATATTATATAATAATACTATACAATATATAATAACATACTAAATATTATTAATTTTACTCACAATAAAAATTGTACAAATTGGAAATCGGGTTATTATCTAATATCCGATTTTAATCTGATATTTGATTTCTCTGACAAAAAATTCAAATCTTGATATTTGGCTCGCATTTGCATCGGGATTTGGCTAGGAAATGTCAAATCTGGAAAGTCAACAGACAATAATGTGTTTTTGAGTGTTCCTTGTTTTTTTAGACTTCTCTCTGGTAGCTAACGACTTTTTTTAAAGCCGAAATTGATGAAACGAAATGGGTTTCCTAAGGACATTCTCATCTTTCTAACAATATAAGGTTTTCCTTAGCTTGACTTTAATGAATAATTAATATTTAATTTCTAATTGAATTCTCACTAAACTCTTAATTGATAGGCTGATTGAAAAACATCCATAAATTTCAAACGGTATCAAATTTTTTGAATCCAAAATATGTGTCACATTATATGCTTCACGTACTATAGGATAAATAAATAAAAATTTAAATTTCATAAAGTTTAGACCAAGTTAAGGTGGTCAGACATACAAGTTTTTCAATTTCTAAAAAGTTGTAGTAAATTATTTACCTCCAAAAAATTATAAAAAAATGTGTGTCACATCCAGACATGAGTCTTCTACTGATATTAAAAATATTATAAAAAATAATTATGATTTGATTGTGGTTAGGGCGGTCAAACATACACCTACTTCTTATCTTTTTCTTGAAATTTTAGTACTATTGCATTGAAATTTCAAATTTTCATCAAATAGATTTTTTTTTAATTTATTTTTTTTATTTTTTTATTTTTTTTAATTTTTTTTCAGAAAACAACTAGTAGCTGAGAAACTACATTCAGTTTTCTATAGATTCTCTTCTTACATATTTTTAAAATAATGATTGAAAATTATTCAAATTTTTACATCAAGTTGCCTAACTCTGTTTTTTTTGAAATTTCATTGCCACACAAGGACTTGTTTTGGCCCACCATGATCCTGCACATACCCATCAATGTGATCCCCTAATTATTATAGTTCTCATTAATAGACATGGAGTTAGGTGTACTTTAATTGATAATGGATCATCTTAGTTTTTGTAGCATAAATCTATTATATAAAATTAATATGGATACCTCTCTTGAACTAAATTCTCTCTCTATTCATGGATTTGATAATGTTTGTAGACAGTCACTAGGTACAATCATACTAACTATCATGGTAGGACATGTGACTTTAGCCATGCATATCCACATCATTCCTAATAATCTCATATACAACCTTCTTCTAGGTAGACCATGGATTCATTATATGAAAGTAGGCCTATCTACTCTTAATCACACAATATTTATACATGGAAATAAATTATAAAGAATGAAATTTGATTAACATATGTATAGTGGTGTCTATCTAAGAGCGGGATCTATTTCTAATATTAATGCTATGATTCTATCTATAACCAAAGATGACATGTTGTCTCCTATTGATTATGATTTCACAAAGGATGATTAGGGTCCATTAGACATTACACCCTCCTTTTTGGATGATACAAAGTCCTTGAACTTATTTTCAAAGCCTTGAAGGAGCCTTGTGTTTCATTTGTCCAAGATAATTCTAAATCTCTTCCTAATAGTTTTTCTTCTTTTAACACATGTCTTGATGATGACTGAAGCTCTTTAGATTTCACCCCCATGGACCAATTGAACCTAAGAGTAAACCTTCTCATATTGACATTTAAATAACCAACAAGGATCCTACATTTTATTTAGAGACACACTATAGGGTTGGATTTAAAATTATTATAAACTTGGATACAATAAAAAATACTTTAGGATGTATGGAACAAAGTATTGGGGCTCCTATGAAACCTACATTACACTTTTCTAAAGAGGGTTAAGGATTCAACCCTCCTTCTCTATTGCCTAAAGCCTTTATGTCTTCTTCTTATGAGTGGAAAACCTCTCTCTATAAGAGAAAGAATCGATTTCTTCTCCTTACCTTCCATCTAAAAATAAAATATTTTGTTGATACTTCTTAAATCTAACTTTCTTACTCTTCTTCCTCCAAAGCGTAAGAAATTTCATAAACATAATCAAACAAGTCTTCCCTTTTGTGTGTATCATCTATATTGGAAATGACCATTACACTAATGAATGTCAAGCCTTCAAAAGTAAAATACAATAACTTGTCAAATCTGGAATCATTCAAATGACAAGTGATAATGAGTTTCACCATTTTCCTATCCATTCTAAAAAACATTTCTATCTATTATGTTTCTCTTCACTATGTGATATGTGTAGCTCTATATGGGGGATAATTGTCATTGATGGTGGTACAATCTCATGTCCAACCTTTTTTTATAGGGTAAGAAATATAATAGTCTCTAGTGTGGTTTTACTCACCTACACATTGGGAGAATATACAAATTATTTTAATTTAGGCATTCTTGCTAGAGGATTTACTCTCCTTTTTCTTGGGAGGTGTACATCCTTTCTTTAAGATCTCCTCTCCTTCTCTCATGTGTATCCTTGTTTACACATATCCTTTCTTTTGTGGAGGTAGGTATCCTTAGATAAGGATCCTCTCCTCTCTTTGCCTCTTTGATATCTATGTATCCTAATAAGGACCCCTTTACCCTTGTTGCAAGATGTTCCTTTACAATGATCTCTTCTCTGTTTGAACATTTACATCCTCTATAAGGATATTCTTCCTAGAATGGAACACATGCATTTTTGAAAAGGATATATCCTTGGTGTTGAAGGTGGTTATACTTGATATTAATCTCTATCTTCTTTAAGATATCGACATAGACTTTATATGTTGACATCTTAAGGGGGGCATATGAGGCTTCATTGTTTCTTATAGTTTTTAATTAATGTACTCTCAAAGTGGTGGTGTTGTGATGTATAATGACCCCTAAGGCATTGTTAACAATCTCTCTCTAGAAAATTTCCTACCATAGAGCCTTTGTTTGATCATCTAGCATAACACAACTTACTAGCTTGATGCTTTTTTGAACATGTTTATGCTTTCTAAGGTATTGGTTAACTAGAATGGTGAGGCTTGCTAATTTGATAATTATTTTTTATACTTTCTAAGGTATTGGTTGTTGGTAGTGGGCTAGCATCCCTCGGGGAGATTCATGAAATGATTTAACAACCTCCTGTGGATTCTATAAGTCTAGTGGTTGTATCGGGCATTGATAGGTCGATCTTTTGGCCCAACGATAACCCTAGCTTGTAACAAATGGTATCAAAGCTTGGTCACAGGTTTGAATCACGCATGCCACAACGAGTGATGCTGGGAGGGGGATTGTTGGTAGTGGGATAATGTCCCTCACAAAGATTCACGACATGGTTTAACAGCCTCTTGTAGATTCTATAAGTCTAGTGGTTGTATCAAACATTGATAGGTCGATCTTTTGGTGCAACGACAACCCTAGCTTGTAACATTGGTTGTCTAACATACCACAACTTATTAGCATGATCATTGTTGTTGTTTACTCTTTCTGAGGTGTTGATGTCCTAGTATAGTGTGGCTTACTAGTGTGATCATTTTTTGTAATATGTGAATCATCTAACATAACACAATTTGTTGGCTAATGAAATTCATGCCATCTCTATGGACCCATATCATAACACAATTTTCTAGTTGATGGACCATGGATCCTCCTCTCTTCTAATAGTGTATGCTCTTGCCTCTTTTGATAACTCCATTTGTGCATTTGCAATAATAGTTTGAGAGTGATATTAGTGGTTGAGTCAACCTTTGTATCAAGGTGTCTTCACCTAGTTGACTTGGAACATTTTGTTTGCTTTGTACATTTGTATCTTGATTAGAATTATTTTTTTGTGCATTGATAGGATCCTAAGCTTGGGGGATTGTACATCCCTCAGTTTAGTGTCATCCTTTCCCTACATTGTCTTTCTCTCAGTATTTGTACTTTACCATGACTATGAGCACAATTTCAAACTCCTAGTAAAGTAGGGCCTAAATCTAGTGCAACAAATGTATCCCTTTACAATTTCACACTCTATTTGGAATCTATTTTAGTGTTAATTTTTATATCATTTTAAGAAAGTATTTGGACCCTATTGTACTCTAGATTTTAATTATTAATCTCATAGTTTAACTATCATCAAATACTCAAATTAGGACTAGATCAACATAAAAATCCTAGCAATCATGATTCCCTTTTAGATGCCCTATTTTGATGGGATAAGGGTGCCCAACACTCATGTTTCCCCAAAATTACTTGAAATTGCTATCATTGATAGTATTATCCTTCACACTTTGGATTATGATCTCAATTTTTATACTTAACCATTTTATGTCAACCTAAACTTGAAAACAACCTTGTGAAACCTATATAAATCACATCCTCTATCATTCATAAAGATAAGTTATAAGAAAAATAAATCTATCCACATTCTACATCATCAAAGAGTAGATATGATTACATTGAGTAGCAAGCTACAACAACTTACAATCATGTATGATTTCATGATTGATTATGCTTTGTTACATGTTATTGTATCAACACTTGATGGACTTTTCTAGACAACATTTCAACACCGCCATTTCCATTCCCAAGTTATAATCATTTTAATTGATGTTTAGCCTCTATTATATTGTGGATAATCTCTCTTTTCATCAATCGTAGTTATTGTGGAGTTGAGAACACCAATGCGGGGTTTGGCTATGCAATCCCCTATAAAATACAAGTATTTTTTCTCTTTTTTGTGTGTGCACATTCTAATCCAATAGCATAGAGTGTTATAGGAGTGCAAAGAAGATTGTGGCAGACATTCCTAGTTTTTAAATAGATAGAAACACTAGGAATAAGGTGCCCAACACTCATTTTGAATAACTTTTTGGCTACATTTTTCGGAGATAGACTTATAGGACCTCTTCACAAAGTTTCTACTCTTTTTTGTTAGTTTAGACACTCCTAGGACTAGTGTTCCCAACACCCATGTTCGGCACTTTTGGCCTCAATTTCCAAATCTAGGTTCCCATTTGAGTCCTACCAGATTTGGCTCACCATGTTTTTTTTCTATTTTTTATTTCACTGTTATTGCTAAATGTCATTTTCCTATTACTTAATCTAAGTTCATTTGAACACACTTCACAATCTTAAATCCATTTCACTAAAGGAACATAAATCCTAGTCTTTATCTCTCCTATTAGGAAAATAATTGAACCTATTTATGTTTCCAATGATATGCAATAATATTTGAGATCTTAGTTTGCATCCATAGGCCTAGGATCTCATTCCATACATATCACTATGATTATTTGAATTTTATCTTTTGAGAAATAGTTGGTAATTACAATGTACATATATAGGAATACCTAATTCTTTGGAATGGAAAATATATAATTTAATTAATCTTGTGGGGTCAGTATTCATTATGATAACCAAATTTACCTTCATTCCCCCAGTAGTGTCATAAAATTGCAACCCTAGCAATTTTTGACTGCATTAGGGTCCTCACGCATGCAAATTCAAATCCTCTAGCCTGATTGGAGACCAAAGATTGCTCAGCTCGCGGAAACAACTTCTTTCTTGGCCTTTGCATCACCCCATCTGCACTCTGCCCTAGAGAAAGGAGTAGGACGGGGGTGTGGTGGCACTGTCCCCCCTTGGACAGGGGTGTGGTTCCCTTGTCCTCCCAGGTTAGGGGCGTGGCACCCCTGTCCATGCCCTATTTTGGGGTAGGACCCATCCTAGGCTTGCATTATTGGTTGTGCATCGAGTGGGAAACTCTCGCGATGTTGGCCTGTGACGAAATTCAAATCCACTAACATGTATTTAAGGGGGCATTCATCCTCTCATTTACATAAGTGGGATAAATGGGAAGTTTACATGAGATCAAACATTCAAGAGCATTCAAGCATTCTTTTCTAGCATTGAGCATTCTCAAGTCTCCATCCAAGGCTAGGTGTTGCATTCAAGTCAAGGATTCAACCATTGAAAATAAGATTGACTCCAACATTCAATTCCATACAAGCATTTGTATCAACATTGCTATTGCAACCTCCCTTGAGTTGATTTACAATTTAGTCTTTCGTTTATATCTACTTGCAATTACTTTCTTTCATTACTTGGTTAATTCCAAAACTGGAGTTTGAACTAAAGGCAAACCCCCAATCCCAGCCCATTTTCCTCTCTTTTCTCTATTTAGGTTGTAGGTGTGTAGTTGTACTTTCAGATTTAGACTTTATTTGTAGAGGCAGAAAAACCCTTTTCGTTTCGTGGATTTTTTGGAGGACCGTGTACATTCCCGCCATGGTTTGGACAACTTTTCCTCAAATTCGTAGGGCAACTTCATCTTGACATTTTACTGCCGGATCTAGGTGCACAGGTTCATCCCATATTCTGATCTTAAGTTATAATTAGTTTTTCGTCACTTTTACACTACATAGTTCAATCAATTCCTTTTCGTTTCAAACAAGGAAGAGGGGATCAACTTAGCATTCCCAATTCATTCAGAATTCAATCTACTATCTTCGTGTGGAGAGATTGAATCTAGTGAATTATCCTCTCCCCTTCTTAATGTAACATGGTAAAAAGTGCTTGAATGGTAATCAATAGTGAAATTCTCATCTCTCTTTGAGGGAAAGGGTAGTTTCCTTCTTGATCTATCATTCATCATTTTTCCACCATTACATTTTGGTGAAGCCAACATCTTTCATGCTTTCCTTTGAACAACATTGCTTATTTTTCATTTACAAGTTTCAACTTTCTGCAAACTTAGTGGTTAATTTATAAAAAACCCTAGTTTTTAAAATTAAAATTGAACTTGTGCTTTGTAAAAATTGCTTGTGGCTATCTTAGATCTGAAAATTATTTTGTTTGTCAAATTCAATTTTTTCCTTGTCTTGTTCAATTTGCAATTAAAATTTATAAAATTAAGAGGTTACTTGTTAAAACCCTAATTTTTCAAAAATCATCTTGAACTTGTGCAAAAATTGGATTTCATTTTAAATTTCAGTTTTCTGACTGTTCTCAGATTTGTCTTCAATCCTAAAATTCAAATTTTCAATTTCCCCCCTTTTTCCCCAAAATTCAGATTTCAAAATTAAGTGGTTAGGTCATAAAACCCTAATTTTTAAAATTAATTTTATTTACTTTCAAATTTCCAAACATTTTCCAAGGTGTCCCTATCCATTAGGTTTGACCCTTTTCAAAATTGCAATTCAATTCCTCTTTTTTCTTCAAAACCCTAGTAGGGTCTTATTTTCACATTTGCACCTTCATTTTGCCCATTTAAAAATCTTAAAATTTGCCAACTTTTTGGGGTTATCTTTACAATCATTGTAATATCCATCCCTGAAAATTTTGAAAAAAATTGGTTTGACCATGTGCATTCCTGCCACGGTCCTCGACTTTTTTCGAGAAATTTAAAGAGACTGATAAGATTGTATTTAATAGCTTAAATCTAGAAGATTAGCTGATTTTATTGATTTTTGATCCCTCTAGAATTGTAAATACCTTCAAAATTCAACATTTCAAATTTCAAGAATTTTTTTAAAATTAAGAGGTTAATTATAGTATACCCCGATTTTAAAAGTTCTAATTTTAAAATTAAGTGGTATTCCCTCGGTCCTAATTTTAAAATTCTGATTTCCTTTCATTTTTGGAGGTTGTGTCATCCTCTTCCCCCAACAAAGTCCAAATTGTGTAATTGTTATTTCCTTCCATTTTACATTACTCAATTTTGTAAGCTTTGTTCCACAATTCAAAATTCAAATTTTCCCTATAGTGCATGAGTTTTACCACTATTAGTCCTACCTATCCTATTCCCATTAGACAAAGCAATAGAATTAAGGCTTTCCAAGGTTTAATTACCGAGGAGATAGAGCCTAATTTGGATGACTTCTTTAATGAGGAGCATGCTAATTCTTCCCATCCTAATCATGTGCCTATTCGCCCCATTAATGAATCCCATGATGAAGAAGAAGCTTTAACTAGGGTTTCTTCAAATCAACTTTCCACATTGGACAATCCATTTGATAGCTTTCAACAATGGATGTCCCAAGAATATCTTAACAGTGAAGCTCTTCCATTAATTGAAGGTCTTAAATGTATGCTTCAAAGTGATAAGAATGGAATTGATATATTGCGTGGCATTGCACATATTGTTGATTCTAATGTCATGCCTATCAAGAGTTGTGTCAAAACCTTAGGTTATTCACAACCTTCAATACAAGTCAATTCTTCTATTCCTTTGACTAATCCTATGACTAGTATTCCTACTTTCACATCCAACATCATGGCTACTTCAACTCAAAATGTCATCCCTACAACCATTGGTCATGCATGAAATCCTTCTTCTTCATTTAATCCTCCATTGTTACCTATGTCTTCCATGAGTGTTCCTACTATTCCTCAACCATTGAATCTGACACAAGGAGGAAATTCCTTCAACAACTTTATTCCTCCTTTATGTGTCCCTTTTCCTACCCAATCATCACCTATGCCTACTTATCATAATGTCCCACCACCTTATTCTTAGTCCATACCTTCTTTCAATAATATCACACCACCTTCTCAATCACCTATGTCTAAATTCAATTCTTCTACCAAAATGACAATTAACAATCTTGCTCAAACCATGTCTTCCTTACAACAACAAATTGCTTCCATGAGTCAATCAAAGTTTAGTGTGCCCACCTTTGATGTTGTGAGCCCACTTTCTCTTGATATTGTTAAATTTGTGCCACCTAAACATGTTGGGATCCCTTGATTAGAACTCTATAATGGAAAAGGTGATCCTCTTACGTATGTCAAAACATTTCAAACCTTGTGTACTGATTTTGCTTATAACCAAAGATTGCTTTTAAAATTGTTTACAAGAACACTAAGAGATAAGGCCTTACAATGATATTTCTCTTTTCCTTCTTATTCTATCACTTCTTTTTTCTAAGTTTACTTCCTTTCCCTAGTTGTGCACAACACTCCACAATTATCAATTTGTTGTGATTCAAATGGTGTAATCCACTCCTATGGCTCTGAGTGATAAGGGGGAGAGTGCTCAGCAACCGTTTGTGAAGTTCAAAACAACAAAAATCTTCATCAAGTTTAATGATCCAATCAATAACAACCATGTGAATGTTACAATGGGTGTGCCTTCTATTTCTAAATTTTTCCAAAGAGAAAGACAATTTACTTCCTTGAATGAATCTTTACATAGTATTATGTCTCATTTGTTGCACAAAAATGTTATCAAACTACCTCCTATAAAAACAAATTGATCCTTCCAAACTTGCATCTCCTTATTTTGATAACAATTCCTTTTGCCAATTTCATCGTCAACCTGGTCATGATACTGAAAAATGTTTTGTATTGAAGAATACGATTCAAGACTTGATTGATAATAATACTATATTTGTGGCAGGTGTGAATGATAAAGGGAATAAATCAGTAGCTCCTCCTAATCAAAATCTTAATATTTTCACTGATCCCTTTCCATCTCATACCTCTAACGTTATTTAGATTGTGGCTAATCCTCTATCTTCTAAAGAATTCACCTCTATGGCTCCAAACTTGGTTAATATGGTAGAAACACAAGATATGCTTAAGGATCCCTGTATTACATTTGACCCTAGTGAGACCATTAGAGCACCCGATGGCCCTTTATACATAGTTGCAAAGGTTAAGGATATCCCTTGCCGTGGTGCTCTTATTGATCCCTCTTGCATGGTTAATGTCATAACAGAAGAGTATCTTTTCACTTTACAATTGCATAAACGAATCTATGATGCTTCTAATGTGGCTGTGAAGTTATTTTATGGCTTCTCTTGTCCTACCATTGGTTCTATCACCCTTCCTATTGAAGTTCATACTAAATCCATGGATGTTGACTTTGTTATCATACCTTCTTGTGAGCAATTCCATGTGATGTTGGGCTATCCTTGGCTGTCTTCCATGAAGGCTATTTCTTCTCCAATCCACAAGTATCTTAAATTTCTTCACAATGGAGAAATCATGACTGTGAACCATAGATTATTTCGTCCTTTCGAAAGAAGCCCTAGTTTTCCTATTGATCTCTTTTGGCCTAAATAATTTCAATCTCTTCCATCAAGGAGTGATGCTCTTTTTCAATCTTATAAAAAATGGAAGAATGATATGATCTTATTCTTAAGTCAACCTAGATCGCCAACACTTCATAGTCCTATTATTCTTTAAGATGAGGTTCGGAACACCTTTCAGATAGAACTTATCTCCCTCCTAAGGAAGATTGCCCACCTACTCCTACGGATGTGACTTTACCTTCTCTCAAGGAGAACAACAATATTCTTCCTAAGGTTAGACCTATACCTCCTCCTCATGATGGACTTGGTCTCCTTCCTACACTTAATATTCCTCCTTTCTATGACGTAGTTCCACCTCCTTCCTCTTATCGAGAGAAGAGGACTGTTTCTCCTATTGTTCAATCAAAAAGACTTCAACCCAAACCTTCAACTATCAAGGAGAAAAACATTCCTACTTTTTCAAATGTTCCTCCTTCTCAGCCTTCCACTAAGACTCGATGAAATTTTTGTGCGAGAGAACATCGACGAAGACGTCGTGTTCAAGCTCGTGAAGCTATCAATCACAATAATCAATCTCCTCAGACTTTGATAGTTGACATGATTCCCTTTTCTCCTAAGCAAGATGTTCAACCAACATCTCCAAATCATAACTTGCATAAAACATGTGATGGTTTTACGCCTATTCGTGTTCTTGCTCCTCTTTCTCTAAAATTTGATGAAGAAATGGGTGAAAATGTTATTCATAATGGCAATACAACTCCTAATGCTTTTGACAGTATGAGTATGTTGATGTGCACAAGCATTTATTAGATGATTTAAAAAAAACCCTAATCCTAGCTCCTCGAATCGAAGAAAGTGACTTACTACATGAGTATAGTCCTTGTTTGGATCTGTGATAGCTCCATCTGCTATGCTCGATATCATTCCTTTGGCATGTTGTTCGCCTTCCCGAAATAGTGATCAGCAAGATTAAGAGGCAGATGTCGTGCTAGATTAGCAATATTAGAACTGCAGATCCTCTCTCTCTCTCTCCTTTCTTTCTCTTTGTGACCATTCTTCTATGTGTATCCCTGTTCTTCTATTGTCCCCTTAATGTCTACTTGGGGATGATGCAAAGCATTAAGATCTTTTCTTGGTCTCTTTCATGTTGACTCTAAATACTCTTGTCTTCCCTTTCTTCCAAGGAAGTTTCCTTTCTTTGAGGAATGATGATTATTATGTGCATATACATACATGATATAAATAAGTTATCATATAGCATACTGACCTTGAGGAAAGTGACACTACCTCATGGTTTGTCTTCATTATCTTTGGGTTTATTCCTCGATGGGGGGCTAAATCCTTCCAATAACGTGCTCCCTTCCTTCTCTCTTTGGTGTATCCTACCTTAAAGCAATCACTCTCAATAAGGAACACATAATCGCTTTAATGTGGGGGCATACACTTTGCTCATACTTTCCTTCTTGTGATACTTAGAATTACTTAGTGAACTTTGTTTTTCTTTGTAATCTTTTGTATCTTTGCTTTCATGACTTATAGTGAAGGGAACTTTTACACTTGCAGTCATGGTTCTCCCCTTATCAATCTTCCCTTTTAATTTCTCAATTGAAGTCATAAGATTTTAAGTTTATTGGGGGCTTGGTGCATCTTGCCTCCTTGATGTGGTAAAATTCTTTCAATCTTGTTTCCTTGAACTTTACTGATAGTTTTGGTGTACGCTTACACTCCCGCTAAAGTGGGGGCTAAATGTAGTGTCATAAAATTGTGACCCTAGAAATTTTCGACCACATTAGGGTCCTCATGCATGTGAATTCAAATCCTCTAGCCTGATCGAAGACTAGAGATTGCTCAGCTTGCGGAAACAACTTCTTCCTTGGCCTCTACATCACCCCGTCCACACTCTGCCCTAGAGAAAGGGTTAGGACAGGGGCATGGCACCACTTTCCCCCCTTGGACAAGGGCATGACACCCATGTCCCTGCCCTATTTTTGGGGCATGACCCTTCCTCGGGTTGCATTGTTTGTTGTGCATTGGGCCGGAAACTCTCTCAATGTCGGCCCGTGATGAAATTCAAATCCACTAACATGTATTTAAGGGGGCATTCATCCTCTCATTTGCATAAGTGGGACACATGGGAAGTTTACATGAGATCAAGCATTCAAGAGCATTCAAGCATTATTTTCCCGCATTGAGCATTCTCAAGTCTCCCTCAAAGGCTAGGTGTTGCATTCAAGTCAAGGATTCAACTATTGAAGAGGAGATTGATTCCAACATTCAATTCCATACAAGCATTTGTATCAACATTTCTATTGCAACCTCCCTTGAGGTGATTTACAATTCAGTCTTTCATTTACATCTACTTGCAAGTACTTTCTTTCATTACTTGGTTAATTCCAAAACTGGGGTTTGATCTAAAAGAAAACCCCCAATCCCAACCCATTTCCCTCTCTTTTCTATGTGTAGGTTGCAGGTGTGTAGCTATAATTTCAGATTCAGACTTTGTTTGTAGAGGCAGAAAAACCCTTTTTCATTTCATGGATTTTTCGAAGGATCGTGTACATTACCGCCACTATCTAAACAAATTTTCCTCAAATTCATGGTGCAACTTCATCTCAACATTTTACTGCCAGATCCAGGTGTACAACATCATCCCATATTCCGATCTTAAGTTATAATCAGTTCTTCGTCACTTTTGCACTACATAGTTCAATCAATTCCTTTCCATTTCAAATAAGGAAGAGGGGATCAACTTAGCATTCCCAATTCATTCTGAATTCAATCTACCATCTTCATGTGGAGAGATTGAATCTAGTGAATTATCCTCTCCCCTTCCTAATGTAACATGGTGAAAAGTGTTTGAATGATAATCAATAGTGAAACTCTCATCTCTCTTTAAGGGAAAGGGTAGTTTCCTTCTTGATCTATCATTCACCATTTTTCCACCATTACACTCCCAAAGGTCATGGATTAATTGAAATTGGAACTAAAACCACTGTCTTTCTAAGAGTGTTGTGATTAATAAAAAGTGGGATAAGAATGTTAATACTTTAAATATTCTTTTGTTAATTTATTACAAGAAAATGAAGTTAAAGATAAATTAGAAATAAATGCAACTTCATACTTGAATATGATGCTTTGTTGTATTAAAATTATATGCTATATCAAATTTGGATGATTCCTTCTTGGATGCTATAAACTAGGCAAATCATTCTTTCTAACACACATGTGCACACACACACACACACAAAATAAAAATGCATCTTTCTTTCATCCTATAGAAGTCACTGAATGATAACTTGCAACCTCTATTATTTACAAATAATCTAAGAAATTTGAAGACCCAAAGTTTCAAGGGATTTGTGAAATTATATAAAAGAGAGAATGGCCAAAATAATTCTATCATAATAACACTAAAACCAAAAGAGATATAAAAAATATCTTGAATAAAAATATCATAAAGGAATAAAGAGTGATCCATTTTCTTCCTAAGAATAGTATTCACAACCTCCATAAATCATTAATAACAAAAATAGGGCCATAGAAATGTACAATTTTCAGCTATGTAAGTAAAATTATATTAAGGACTGTTTCTCCTATTGTTCAATCAAAAAGACTTCAACCCAAACCTTCAACTATCAAGGAGAAAAACATTCCTACTTTTTCAAATGTTCCTCCTTCTCAGCCTTCCACTAAGACTCGATGAAATTTTTGTGCGAGAGAACATCGACGAAGACGTCGTGTTCAAGCTCGTGAAGCTATCAATCACAATAATCAATCTCCTCAGACTTTGATAGTTGACATGATTCCCTTTTCTCCTAAGCAAGATGTTCAACCAACATCTCCAAATCATAACTTGCATAAAACATGTGATGGTTTTACGCCTATTCGTGTTCTTGCTCCTCTTTCTCTAAAATTTGATGAAGAAATGGGTGAAAATGTTATTCATAATGGCAATACAACTCCTAATGCTTTTGACAGTATGAGTATGTTGATGTGCACAAGCATTTATTAGATGATTTAAAAAAAACCCTAATCCTAGCTCCTCGAATCGAAGAAAGTGACTTACTACATGAGTATAGTCCTTGTTTGGATCTGTGATAGCTCCATCTGCTATGCTCGATATCATTCCTTTGGCATGTTGTTCGCCTTCCCGAAATAGTGATCAGCAAGATTAAGAGGCAGATGTCGTGCTAGATTAGCAATATTAGAACTGCAGATCCTCTCTCTCTCTCTCCTTTCTTTCTCTTTGTGACCATTCTTCTATGTGTATCCCTGTTCTTCTATTGTCCCCTTAATGTCTACTTGGGGATGATGCAAAGCATTAAGATCTTTTCTTGGTCTCTTTCATGTTGACTCTAAATACTCTTGTCTTCCCTTTCTTCCAAGGAAGTTTCCTTTCTTTGAGGAATGATGATTATTATGTGCATATACATACATGATATAAATAAGTTATCATATAGCATACTGACCTTGAGGAAAGTGACACTACCTCATGGTTTGTCTTCATTATCTTTGGGTTTATTCCTCGATGGGGGGCTAAATCCTTCCAATAACGTGCTCCCTTCCTTCTCTCTTTGGTGTATCCTACCTTAAAGCAATCACTCTCAATAAGGAACACATAATCGCTTTAATGTGGGGGCATACACTTTGCTCATACTTTCCTTCTTGTGATACTTAGAATTACTTAGTGAACTTTGTTTTTCTTTGTAATCTTTTGTATCTTTGCTTTCATGACTTATAGTGAAGGGAACTTTTACACTTGCAGTCATGGTTCTCCCCTTATCAATCTTCCCTTTTAATTTCTCAATTGAAGTCATAAGATTTTAAGTTTATTGGGGGCTTGGTGCATCTTGCCTCCTTGATGTGGTAAAATTCTTTCAATCTTGTTTCCTTGAACTTTACTGATAGTTTTGGTGTACGCTTACACTCCCGCTAAAGTGGGGGCTAAATGTAGTGTCATAAAATTGTGACCCTAGAAATTTTCGACCACATTAGGGTCCTCATGCATGTGAATTCAAATCCTCTAGCCTGATCGAAGACTAGAGATTGCTCAGCTTGCGGAAACAACTTCTTCCTTGGCCTCTACATCACCCCGTCCACACTCTGCCCTAGAGAAAGGGTTAGGACAGGGGCATGGCACCACTTTCCCCCCTTGGACAAGGGCATGACACCCATGTCCCTGCCCTATTTTTGGGGCATGACCCTTCCTCGGGTTGCATTGTTTGTTGTGCATTGGGCCGGAAACTCTCTCAATGTCGGCCCGTGATGAAATTCAAATCCACTAACATGTATTTAAGGGGGCATTCATCCTCTCATTTGCATAAGTGGGACACATGGGAAGTTTACATGAGATCAAGCATTCAAGAGCATTCAAGCATTATTTTCCCGCATTGAGCATTCTCAAGTCTCCCTCAAAGGCTAGGTGTTGCATTCAAGTCAAGGATTCAACTATTGAAGAGGAGATTGATTCCAACATTCAATTCCATACAAGCATTTGTATCAACATTTCTATTGCAACCTCCCTTGAGGTGATTTACAATTCAGTCTTTCATTTACATCTACTTGCAAGTACTTTCTTTCATTACTTGGTTAATTCCAAAACTGGGGTTTGATCTAAAAGAAAACCCCCAATCCCAACCCATTTCCCTCTCTTTTCTATGTGTAGGTTGCAGGTGTGTAGCTATAATTTCAGATTCAGACTTTGTTTGTAGAGGCAGAAAAACCCTTTTTCATTTCATGGATTTTTCGAAGGATCGTGTACATTACCGCCACTATCTAAACAAATTTTCCTCAAATTCATGGTGCAACTTCATCTCAACATTTTACTGCCAGATCCAGGTGTACAACATCATCCCATATTCCGATCTTAAGTTATAATCAGTTCTTCGTCACTTTTGCACTACATAGTTCAATCAATTCCTTTCCATTTCAAATAAGGAAGAGGGGATCAACTTAGCATTCCCAATTCATTCTGAATTCAATCTACCATCTTCATGTGGAGAGATTGAATCTAGTGAATTATCCTCTCCCCTTCCTAATGTAACATGGTGAAAAGTGTTTGAATGATAATCAATAGTGAAACTCTCATCTCTCTTTAAGGGAAAGGGTAGTTTCCTTCTTGATCTATCATTCACCATTTTTCCACCATTACACTCCCAAAGGTCATGGATTAATTGAAATTGGAACTAAAACCACTGTCTTTCTAAGAGTGTTGTGATTAATAAAAAGTGGGATAAGAATGTTAATACTTTAAATATTCTTTTGTTAATTTATTACAAGAAAATGAAGTTAAAGATAAATTAGAAATAAATGCAACTTCATACTTGAATATGATGCTTTGTTGTATTAAAATTATATGCTATATCAAATTTGGATGATTCCTTCTTGGATGCTATAAACTAGGCAAATCATTCTTTCTAACACACATGTGCACACACACACACACACAAAATAAAAATGCATCTTTCTTTCATCCTATAGAAGTCACTGAATGATAACTTGCAACCTCTATTATTTACAAATAATCTAAGAAATTTGAAGACCCAAAGTTTCAAGGGATTTGTGAAATTATATAAAAGAGAGAATGGCCAAAATAATTCTATCATAATAACACTAAAACCAAAAGAGATATAAAAAATATCTTGAATAAAAATATCATAAAGGAATAAAGAGTGATCCATTTTCTTCCTAAGAATAGTATTCACAACCTCCATAAATCATTAATAACAAAAATAGGGCCATAGAAATGTACAATTTTCAGCTATGTAAGTAAAATTATATTAAAAATCTTAATGTGAAAACATGATAGTAAACTTAAAAAAGAAAATTATTCATTAGTGGACTCAACTAGAAATAAATAATAGTTTTAAGCTCTACAAATGATTACACACATAGTTCAAAACATGGAATATAATTCTTTGGACTCGATGAGTGTTACATTTCATAATGCAAACAAACAAGCATGCCAACTTAATAAAAATTTCTAGTTGTGCTGGTTTTCTAGGTTTTTAACCTTCTCTTCATCATACCATATATCCCTCTTTATATCTATTTTTCTATTTATTATTCAAGATATTTTTATTTATTTTTAAAGATATAAAATAACAAAATTGCATCTATATATAGATATAATACACACCTATGTTCTTGTTTTATGGTGCCAACAAAAGATTCTTTTAAATATTATATAACAATCTTGTTTTTTTAATTTTATTTCTTATTTTATAATAAATATATCATGTAAGTTTAAATACCTTCTATCTAGAAAAATATGAATTATATTATATTCATGTGTTGAACACTACATTTTATTATATTGAACATCATATTTTATATACTCAATATATTTAAAAATTATAAATTACATAAAACTATATTTCCTAATGTGACTAAACTATTGCATTGTATTTCTTAAACTCCACATTTCTTATTTTTTATTCAATGAAATAGTTTAATCACATAATAACTAATACTTTCTCTATGGTCGTTGGTTACCTAGACTCCAAAGAGTGATTTTAAAATTAACACAAATGGTTACTCTAGGGGTAATCCTACACTAACTATGATTAGGGGTGTTAGTTGGGATAGTTCTGGTTCTATGGTGTTCTTTTTTTTTTTATGATTACTAGTGTTGGGACTAGTAACCAAATGGAAACTCATGCCCTTCTTAAAGTGCTATAGATAGCTTGTGAGTTGGGTTGGAAGCATGTTGTTCATCATTTGGAATCTATGATCTTAGTCACTCTTCTCAATAATAAGAATTCTATGAGTTCGTCTTGGCATCTTGCATCTTTTGTTGCCCAAATTCATTATTTATCTTAACACTTCAATTCCATCTCTTTTATCTATAATCCTTGTGAATGGAATGCTTTTGTTATTTTGTTTTGCTAAATGGGCATCAAATGCTCCTTGTGGATGCATCATTTGGGATTGGGATTCTCTCTCTCTCCTGAACAAGTTGCTCATTTTTCACACCTACTTTGACCTGATGTGGGCTAATTATTATACTTTTGGTTTGAGATTTGTTGGATTCATGAAGTTTTGGACTTGTAGGTTTGTTGGGAGACATTTCCAGCTCCTTGTTTTTCTTGTTGTAATAGCCATGACTATTTGAAAATTTCTTTGTATTGTATCTGGAACCTTTTCTTAATATATTTTAGCTTTTTGCTAAATAAAAACTAATATAAATGCACTATGTATTTTTCTTTGTATTTATTATTTTTAAATATTTATAGATATACATAATTATTATTTTCAAGCTAGATATTAAAATCATGGTTTTGAGGCACAGTTTTCTGCTTGTGAGCTTCAATCTATTAAAAAAAGAAATTTTTAGTAGTTGAGATTTGTCAATTGTCTAGACTTAGTGGTTTGGGTTTAGATATCATGATATTGATCTCTCTCTAAATAGTGCATATATGAATCTGAGCATAGGATGTATGGTTATATACTTGGACACATGAGGATGCATATGAGGAGCTTGATGTCTTAGAAGTATGCATGAAGACTCTATAATTGTATTGTAATTTTTTCATTGTTGGATAATACATTGAGGATTGATGCTTTTGGATATAGGTTTTTACCTGTAGAGGGTTTTTCTAGGGGTATACCTTGTGTTATCTTGTGGAATATCTTTGATATTTGCATATGGCTATTCTATACATTTATACACATGCTTTTCTCTCATGAAATTGAGTATAAAATACTTTGATCAACCTATAAAATTTTCCTAATGATTATAGATTATTTATTTCTTTTCCTTAAACACAATATGATGTGCTAATTAAAATGCATTATTCTATTTAGAAATTAGAGTTTGGTCATCTGTACAAGGCAAATGGATTTATTTTTAATCAAAATAAATGGACTTGAATTCATATTTGAAGTATATCTATATTAATCCAAGGATTAGCGGTAAGAGGCCTAACATGCAAATAAGCTCATTATGCAAAGTTGGACACTACCATGGTCACATTAAGGTCTATCCTATCATAATTTATTTGGTGCACATTGATTATTTTCTCATGTCTAAAACAACATGAAATCCTTAAAAGAACATACTAATGAGAAGTAGATATAGTACGATGTATTCTAATATTTATCCAAATCTAGAAAAAGATTACAGATAAATAAAGAAAGGACAAAATATGAAACAAAAGGTGAATTATCATATTAAAGAGAGAACACATTTCGAAGGCCACCTCCTTTTACATGAAAAGGTTAGGTGTTCTTAGGATCCTTTCCCTTTTTAAAAGGTTAGGTGTTCTTGAGACCATTGCCCCTTATTATTATTATTTTTGGTTAATATTTCTTTAACAAACACGTATCTTTGAATTATATGTCAAACATCTACATGCAATTTAACTTTTGATCTTTTTCAAACTATCAATCAAACACCCAAAATAATAAATGTACTATAATTTGGTAAAGCAATTATTTAATATTGGATGTGTCAAAACTCACAAATCTAATAGCAATAAGTTTATGCTTAAATATAATCATTGAATATCCACGACTTAGTTGAGAATTGAGGGGAACTGTCACATAACTTAACAAGATTATGGGTTGGAGATCTCATGAATTAATTATTGGTATTTAGAATAGGGTGGAGCAACTCACATAGTAAACTAGTGAAATATATTGTAAATTTAAGACTAAATGACAATGGTGTAATTACAAACTAAAGAAATGGGATAAGAAGCACTTTCTTAGTTTTCACCATTTCATTCGCTTAAAAAGTAACTTCAATTAATATTAATAGCTAAAAATAATATGAACACATTAAACAATTAATGATTCAAGAACGTGGACATAGTGTGCACAATTTTCTCTCTAACATCTAGCTTTCTTGTCCACACATTTGCATTTTCTAATGGAGCTTTATAAAATCTCAAAATCAGAGGAATTCAACACATGTTGTTGACCACATAACTCATAAATGACAAAATAAATGAATCATTATTATATTAATTATGTTTAATTTCTCAAGCTACAACTATTGATCGAAAGGTTACAATCAATCAAAATAAAACCTCAAATATCCTAACAAATCAAATTCTTAATATTATCTTAAAAATAATAATTAAACTTCTAATTTATTAAAAATACAATCACCAACACATAAGGAAACAAAACTCATTGCAATACTATTACTTCACGCAAGTACTATAAGAAAGGTCAAAATAAAATTCACGTGACCAACAAAATCTGAGTTTATTTGAAAAACATCGAATTACACAAGAATCAACGAAATATGAAGTTATCAATGAACATTGGATTGCTGGGACACGAGATTCTTACTTGCAGGAAGAAAAAGTGGGAATAAAGACGTGAGCATTACGTTAGAATTTGCCCTTTGCCCCCCAGGTCGTACATCATCACAAATACGCAAGGAACCCTAAAATTCCAAGTTTACACAGGCAGTAAACTTCCATGGCCATCTCCGTCAAAGAAAAAATCGTTATGGAATACTTGCCAAGGAAAAACAGACAAACAGAACGGGTCAAATGTGTGCCACTTTAGTCGGGGCGTACCTATTTCTGACAAACTGACGTGCAATATCTCAAATGGAGCCACAATAATGATGTGAACGCTCTTCCAAATTGTCATTTCAGTCCCCAGATATTTATTAGATTAAGCTATTTGGGAGGCGGGGTTGTTGCAATTTTGTCTTGGTTTATTCTGGTAGGGACATTACCACGTCATCTTTAACACGTCTTCTTTATTTGGCCATCATTAATTAACAGTTCTTGTTTGTTTGGTAATTTAGGCGTGTTGTACTGACCCTGAAATTTATGGAACTGTAGGAAGTGTGTCCGACATGTTTAGTTCTCTAAGATTTAGGTATAGGAAAACAAATTTCTTCAAATCCTTCATGTAAATTACATCTGTCTTTTGTTTTCAAGGTAAATTACATCTGTCTTTTGTTTTCAAGGTAAATTACATCGTGGAAGAAATTAGAGATGCCATTATCTGGACCACCTTGTTCTTTTACCTCGGATGGATCTTCATCTTGTCCTCTGAATTCTGTGAGATGGGATTTGCAATCGTCCCCTGTAAGAGATGAAGAACAGCAGAGATGTGATAACTGTGAGGGGGTGATGAGTTGTTGTGTTGAAGGGAATGTGTTGAGATGGCCTCTATCACAGCTTAAAAGGAAGCGTCCACCCAGGCTAGAAATTCCATCAGCGGGGCCATTGTTGCACATCGAAAACCTAAGTGGGGAGCTGCAGAAGGAAATGTATGTTCAAGGCTCCAACTATTCTGTAGCCTGTAAAAAGGGTTACAGACAAGTTATGGAAGATGCTTATAGCGCTATTACTGATATTCCTCGCTATTCCGACCAGGTAGGTAAATGTGTACCATAACAGAGATTCATATTTTAGGACGCCGCTAAACTAGTTCTAAAATTGCATCTTAAAATTAGTGTTATTGATTGTTTGAATTTTTTTGAAAAAACAAATCTGTAGTTAATTCTATTGATCATTATCCATACTGTACGATTTTGGAACCAATTTAGCTACGGCCCATTTTTTACAATAGATCTACGATAAATAATACTCAACCATGTTAAATGATTCTGTACTTCTTTGATGTAATGAAATTTCTGAATTTTCTTTGACGTAATGAAATTTCTAAATTTTCTTTCCATGATCCAACATCAGGATGCGTTAAAATCAGAGAAGTCATCATGCATTGCAACATACTAAAGATTTTATTGTTTAGGCTTTCTTCGGTGTGTTTGATGGGCATGGCGGTCACGAGGCTGCAGATTTTGCTGCCGAAAGACTCGGCCAAAACATGATGGATGCGTTCATGGAAGTAAGACAAGATGATAACGACATGGAACAGGCGGTCAGAACAGGTTATTTGACTACCGACGCAACTTTTTCTATGCAAGTAAGCGATTGACTTACTTGACAACACATTCTAAAGTTTAACTTACTAAAATTTTTTTGTTTGTAATGCCCTTAACTTACTCAAAAATTGCTTGCAATTTACATGTGATGAAACTTACCGACACCCTTTTTCAGTGTTTAAGCAGCGGGGCTTGTTGTGTGACAGCACTGATAAGAGGAGGTAACATGGTAGTGGCCAACGCTGGAGATTGCCGTGCAGTTCTAAGTAGAGATGGCATTGCTGAAGCCCTTACATATGACCATAGATTGGAAAGGGAAGATGAGCGCCAACGGATCACAGATCTGGTAATTTCTTCTTTTTTTTTCAGCATTTTTTACATCTATTCAAACTTGTTATTTCCAATCTAAATCATACTCTCTTCTAGCAGGGTGGTTATGTAGATTGTCACAATGGTGTGTGGAGAGTACAGGGAAAGTTAGCGGTATCGAGAAGTATAGGTGATATAGAGATGAAGAAATGGGTAACAGCAGAGCCAGAGTTGCAGAAGCTCAGCATTACGTCTAACTGTGAATTTTTGATATTGGCATCGGATGGATTGTGGGACAAGGTACATGCCCATCTGGTATTAGTAGGCTTTGTATCTAAAACTAGGTTTCATTACTAAAACACTGGAATCACTTACACAGATTATGAAAATATCATGCTTCTTATTAGGGTTGTTTATGTTTGTAGAATGGTAATCAATAAAATTCTTTAGGTTAGTGATTGTTTATTGTTTTTGAATGGCAATCAGTAAAATTCTTTAGGTTGATGGTTTCTTTTTCAGGTGGGCAATCAGGAGGCTGTGGACTTGGCAAGGGATTTCTACACAGAGAATTCGACAAGCTTCTCAAGTATAAGGGAAAGTTTAATAATGGGCTCATGCAAAAAACTTGTGGAGGTTGCAGTAAACAGAGGGAGCAAAGATGACGTAACGGTTCTGATTGTGGATCTCACTCAATTTCGCAGAGAGAGAGATTGAAGAACAAAATGGAAAGAATGTGTAGTATTTAGTGGAGGCAGTAAAGTTCTCTTTAAGGCTGAAGCCCGGTTTCCATGGATGGGCTTCTTAAAATATCTCAAGGGAGATTGTTAGGTTTTAGAAGTTTTCATAGATTTTGTAAGGTTGTAATCTAATGGAAAAGTTATATAAAATATGTCAGCAAGTGATGGTGAAAATTTTACAAGAATAGAGTCTCATGAATTTTTTTTTTTAATATGATGGGTGAGTTTAAGAAGTTGTTAGTTTCATAATATTTTATAGGTACGAGGAATGCTAAATTTACAATTATATAATTAAATCTAAAAAAATATTGACAAGAATTTAAAAACTTATAGATGAATGAACATTTTAGAGAAAAGGCACCTACTTAAATGTGACATCTAATATATACGGGCTCTTTTTTTTCATGCACAAGATTCTATTTGATCATTGATGGTGACTTGGGTTGCATAAATATGTAGGTAAGAGTGCCCTGTGCAAAACCTATAAGTTTGAGTTTTAGGGATTACTGTTCATAAATGCATTATAACACACTATTTGTTAGGGATAAGGAGTCTAGAGTATGGTATACTTCATGCTTAGAGAAAATAGAAAATTGTAATCTCACATCTATGATGCAAAGAATATGTGAAGTTATAAGGAGTTGGGGATCAAATATACCAAAGCATTCATCCAACGCATAGTAAAAATAATAATATGTCTTAATTCATGAAGCTAACAAATACTAAAATAGGAAATGTTAGGGTCAAGAATTAGGGATACCTAATAACTCAAGCCAAAAGTATTAGATTAGGGATATCCTTGTATCTTTGAATCTAAAAAATTATATGAAGGGAATTGTCAAAATTTAGGTATCAAGAATAGTAGAGAACTCATGCCACAAAAGTTGTGGGTAAAAAGATGATCAAAATTTTTAATTTGAAAGTTAACTTAGTATGAAGAACTAATGAGTAAAGGGTTTAAGGAAAAGCATGCTAGTAGGAAAAGTGTGAAATTATAACAAGGAGAGGAAAAAGAGAAAAGGTTAAGGAGAAGGGATGAAATGGAAGACAACTTTCAAATCATAATATGCAAAGGTGAGAATAAAGGAGCTTAGGGAAAATGTATGTTAGGATGGAAAACTCTAAAACTTTGACAGAAAACATGATCACTAGGAATTTGAACATAAAACCATCATGCTTATTACTTTTTGAACATTTATTTACAAGCACATGGGGGTAATAGTAATATTTATGCAAACTTTGACCAAAGGATACCACTAGGAACTATCTTAGATCAATTGCCTTAATGGAAAAAATAAGCTCAAATTTATAAAGGGGCTAAGACTCAAGCATTATTAGATGTAAGAAAATTGGATGTCAACAAATTTAATGTAAGATTGTATTTTTAATATTAGTTAATACCAAAGTTTATTTAGAAGAAATAGAAACAAAGAGTTGAACAAAAATTTGGGCAAATACAATGATATCTTAGAACCACCACATGGAGTAAGTATACATTGTGATGTAAGGTATACTATTGGTTTAATTTTGAAATTAACTCTACCTAATTGATTTTTGTACCATAAAAAGTTTCTATAGAATTAAGAAGTCAAGTAGAAAATCTATGAACTCATGATTAAAGATACATCAATCCAAGATCATTTCATTGCAAAAATCTAATTGTCCCTACATAGAAGAAACATGACATGTGGAGGTTATGCATTAAATATAAACATCTCAATAAAATCATAGAAAGGAACCAGTACCCTCTTCTAAGTTATTAGAATAACTATAGGATATAAAATTTGGCATCATCAAATTCATGTTGATGATATAGTCATTTGAAAGACAACCTTCAAGGAAAGAGAAGGTTTTATTGTGTTGACACCTAAAATGTATGCTTGTATATTCACTAATATCACACCAAATCTACCACAAATCCATTTCAAAAAATAAATAAATACAATAATTTTTATTTTATATTGATAAGTCTCAAATATTTCATTAAAAAACCAACTTTTCTTTCAATATTACTTGAATATATTACCTTTGTTTATTTAATTAATTTAACCAAATCAGCCTTTCTTCTAAATAATTAACCTTTTTTTATTTTGAATAAAAAAGGGTTACAATTTATTAATCATGAGAAATCAGCATAACAATAAACAAGAAACCCAGACCACCTAGGCCAAGCCTAACAACCTACAATAACAAAATTGATTCTACACCCAATAGAGATAACACAACCCACACTATCTATGAATATCATCTAAAATTAGGCTCTCCAATCTTTGGACACACTCCTTAGAATTTTTCTCCCAACAATGAACAATATAATTGCCCATATTCTCTAAGGCCCATTTGGACAAGCCTATTCCATTCCCTTGAGATGTGGACAAAAGAAATTAAGTACGAAGAACTTCTCATCTGATGAATATGTTCAACCATGACCACCAACCACATGACCTTGTCATTACTATTTTTCTTATTCAACAAATTGACCAAAATTTCTGAAACTAACTCACAAATGAAGTTATGCCATCCAAGCTTGAAATATCTTTCTAAGGTGGTAAGAATAGCCAATGCTTCCATTAGGTTATTGGTCTATAAAATTTTATATATGGAAAAGAAGGATATGATAAAACACAATATATCTCTTACAACACCTTTGACTCCAACATGTCTCAAATATCCCTTGGAAGGCCCATCCGTATTGATCTTGAAGACCTCAGAAGGAGACAAATACTAGTTCCTAACTACTTGAGTTTTACTAATTTGAAAACGCCCCCCTTTGGAAAAGGAAGGCCTCGCACTATTACTAGATAAAACCAAACCTTGCATCACCTCCACCACTTGAGACTCCAATGGGGATTTAATATTACACTTTTCTTAAATAGTTTCTTGAGTTATACCAATAATTCTCTACCAAACTTTCCTAACCACCATCTTCCTATCCTAAAAAATCTTGTGGTTCCTTTCTAACTAGATTTTCCAAATGATACAAGAGCGTCAAATACTCCAGTCACCTAAAGAAAGAAAGTCTTAGTAGAGGGCCACCCCATACTCATACAAAATTCATGGAGCAAAGAAGAATGAATAGAAACTCGCTTCCAAATACTGCAACAATGTCAAATGGATTTAGAGAAAGAACATAGAATAATTAAATGGGAATAGGTCTCCTCGTCCTTACCATAGAAGACACATATAGGTTTCCTTTGAAATCTTTGCTTCATCAAATTCTCCCAGATAATACACCTATTGTGAGTGACCAACCAAAGGAAAAAAATTGTACTTAGGCCAAGAGAACTTATTCCACACTTGCTTCCACCAAGGGATTTCATCCATCCCATGCTTTTGTCTATCCAATTTCTGATACCCGTTGGCTGTAATATAAACCCTTTTAAAATTAGGACACCAAGCCAAGACATCTTTTCTCCTCAACGAGTTGCAATTATGAAAAGCTAGAATCTGAGATAGCTCTTCGCATTCCTCCGCTAATCCCCTTAGTGGCTATTCACTAGGGTCCTTCCACTAAAAAATCTCCACCTACCCCAATCTCTGAGTGGTTTTGAAATCCTCCAACCTCAAGGAAATTCTTACAAATTTTTTGTAAATGTGGGTACATAAACATGATAGGAAGGAAACTATCCCATGAGTCATACTAGAAGAGGGCCTAAGAACCTCTATTGAAGATTAAAAAAAATCCTTGCTTGATTAAGCCAACATCCCTTTTAAGAGTTTCGTAGATCATATATCCCTTCCCTATCAAATAGATCCTAGGCACATCAACAGACTTCACTCCTCTAAAGTATTTGTAATTAATGATCTTTTCCCAAATCCAATCTTGATTGGTGCACTAGTGCCAAAACAACTTGGTAGCCAAGGCTTGGCTAGTAAGAGAAGCCCATCACAAATTTAAACCACCCTCTTGCTTTGGCCTATAAATAGTCTCCTACTTAGCCAAACTCAACTTAGAAGAAGCCAAATTTCTAGCCCATAAAAATTGTTGAGAAAGAGCACACAAATCCCTAATAAAACTTAATGGAGAAGCTTGAAAAAAGAACTTATAAATGGGAAGATCTTTGATCACCAACTTCAAATGCAACACTCTTCTATCATAGGAAAACCACCAAAGGGTCCTAAGCCTAAATCTACAAAATGAGATCTTGTTTCAAAATAAAATGGTATCTCATTTCACAAAAAATAAAATGGTATCTCATTTTGTTTTATATAGATATTTTTTATATTTAAAATGACTCATATATACATGAAATATAACATTTAAGTATAAGTCACATTTCAATATTTCCTTTTCTTTTCTTATTCTTTAAGTTACATTTCATATATATATTGATAGTATGTTCAAGAATGGATTGAAATCTCTAGGAGTTATAATGAAAATTCTAGATTTTAGAAGATCTTATAAATTTTTAGATAGTCAAATTTCAGTGATCAACAAACCCCTATCAACATTTTCTCGCTATCTATCTCACTCTCTTTATCTTTCTTAAGCCCTAGACCCATCTCTCTCCATATCACTCTTCCTCTATCCCCTCTCTAAATCTCTATATCACTCTCTCCTCTCTCTCCCAAAATATAGACCTATCTTTATATCTCTCTCTCACATTAATAACTCTCTACTCTCTCTCTCCTATCTCTACACACTTCCACTCACCCCCTACTAGCCTCTATTTCTATACATATATATCTCCATCCCTCTCTACATATATTTCTCACCCTCCTTACCAACCTCTCTCTCTCTCTCTCTCTCTCTCTCTCTCTCTCTCTCTCTCTCTCTCTCTCTCTCTCTCTCTCTCTCCCCTCTATACCTCTCTATCTCACTCTCTCCTCTCTCTCCAAAAATTTAGGCCTATCTCTCTACCTATCCTTCACATCCTTAACTCTCTACTCAATCTCCTCTCTCTATACACACATCCCCTCACTCCCTACCTACCTATATTTCTCTAAATATACCTCTCTATCTCTCTCTACATACCTTATCTCCCTCCCTACCAACTTATATTTCTCTACCTACATCTCTCTTCCACCGTTTGTTTATCTCTCTCACCCTCTCCATCACACCACCCCTCCTTCCTTCCCTCTTTACTTTTATCTCCCCTCTATCCCCTCTTTACCTCTCAATATCACTCTCTTCTCTCTCCCAAAATTTAGACCTATCTCTTCACCTCTCTCTTAGACATCCTTAACTCTCTACACATATCCCCTCACTCCCTACCTACCTCTATTTCTCCACCCCTCCCATTCTCCCCCTCTCTTATTTCTATCTCCCCTCTCCCTCTCTTTCTATTCATACATGTCCCAAATCACTCTCTTTATCTCCACACTCACTTACTCTACCTATCTCTTACTCCATCTAGGTTCTCTACTTATATAAAGAGAGAGTGAGTGGGGAGATAGATGGATAGAGAGAAGGAGAGAGGGGATAGAAAAAAATAGAGAGATATAGAGAGAGATAGAGAGATGGTGAAAGAGATATGTATGTAGAGAAATATTTGTAGGTGGTGCAGGAGCACCCAAAGACACAAATGAAGACACAAATGAATTCTAAAAGATCCTAATATCACCCATGAGGTGAAAATGATCATTTGTAATAGGTTGATAGTTTTGTGAGTCAATAAGACCCAATTGATGTAAGGCATTGTCATGGTTGCATTTTATAAGCCACCATGGATAAATGACCATGTGGGTTAGTAGGAGTCTAGGCATGAGTCAGGAAAATAAATACTAGTCTTAGAAACATCAGACCAATCCTTGGAATAGGTCGAATACACCTTGGAGTCACCAAATTTGAAAAGTGCAAGTTGACAACTTTTGTTGTCATTGCAAAATATTGTAAAAAGGGATAACTAATCCTCCAACGGTTCCAAAGTTTGGAAAGTGGTTGGAAACCATTAGGGAGGATATATTATGCCCACTTGGATCGATTACAAGTTGTTGTTGGCTTAAGTTGATAAAATTGATGATGTTTTGGAGTTTGGAGCAATACAATATAATTGGACTTTCCTAAAATTATGCGTTTTTGCTATTCATTTATGATCAGTACAGATTGGTGGATACCTGAAACTAATTGGATGAGTTAGGAAAGTCTCTTAACTTTCATTTGAATCAATTTTGAGGTTTCGTAACAGTCGGATTGTAGGGATCCATAAAAAACTAACCAGATTGGTCACAAACCCTACCGACACCTAGGGTTTCACTGTAAAGATGCCCTTACTTTGACATTTTCACTAGAGGACAAAACAAACTATGGGAAAATGTTAGAAGGGCCATTGTATCATGAGATTTAGATGTTGGTTTGCAGGGAGGCTCCAAGCCCGAAGAGATTGAATTGACCCTAAGCGGGCATCTCTATGTGACCGCCTAAACTGTAGAAGTGGAAATCACTTGCAAAAAACAAAGAAGATGGGATCAAGTCTTGAAACCTTGGATTTCGTGGTTTGACACCTTAACCCACCTTTCAAAAGTGTTTTTTTAGTCGGGGGACTAATACAAGGGGTACTTGCTCTATAAATTAGGCCTAATCGGCTTAATTAGGTCTGGAAGGACAGTAAGGGTACAAACCTTTCAACTTGTGGTTAGAGTCTAAGCCTTTGGGGAATTGTGTAGCTAGATAAAGGATATCTAAATCTACCTTTAGTTTTTCTTGTCCTTTGGAATTTTGTTAAGTTATTTTTGAAGAACTCAACCGATAGGGCTACTAGGCTACTGGTAGGGCTACTAGACAATAGGACAGTTGTGAGACAGGTATCCCCTAGTACATATGATAGCTAGATCTTATGGGTGTTTTTTGTTGGTTGGACCATCAATAGACAAAATCCAATATGTTTCCATCCCACAGATAGTGGAAGATTGTCTGCCATTCACACAAGGGTAGAGTGTTTTCATCATATTGGTACTAAAAGATACTAAACCTGTATGGATCCAGTCACACAAATTGTTGTGTGAGTTGAGTATTTGGTAGGTGTCTTGTTTACACACTTAACAAACAAAATAACTTGTTTTGGACATAGTAGTTGTGGGTGAGAGAAGGTTTTCACCTAGTTTGTTGCCTGACTCTACATCATATTGGTATCAGAGCATGAGTTGGATCGCTTGGGGAAAGTGATTTGTGGTGTATGTTAGTGGAAGGAAGTGAGGGAGAGGCTAGAAACATGCCTCCTAAGAGTATTTCTCAAGATGCCATCAAAAAGTTGTTTGAAGAGATGTTTGAAAACAAAGTGAGGGAGTTAGAGAAGGCCAACGACAAAGGAAAGGTGGCTGAATGTGACTTTGATGAAGAAAAAGAACAAGGGGGAGAAGAAGAGACCCCAAGACAAGAAGTTGAGTTACCTGCATATCAGAGAGAATTTGTTGAGGTCCTAAAGTATATTAGAAGATAATCCTCATCAGGTAAAGATGGCATCCCTATGTTTAGTGGGAAAATGAATGTAGAAGAAGTGATGGATTGGATTGAGGCATTGAGCAACCATTTTGAATGTAAAGAGACCCCTGAGAATAAGAAGGTTATCTTTTCTAAGTTCAAGATGAAAGGAGTCATGCTCACTTGGTGGAATTACCTCCAAGGAGAGAGGGTGAAGAAAGGTAAAGGCATGATAACCTCATGTGATAGATTGTTGGAAAAAGTGAAGGCACAATTCATCCCGATAGACTATGAAATCCAAGTCTGCAAGAAGTTGCAAGGTTTGAGGCAAAAAGACCTTGATGTGATTACATATACTGAGGAGCTCCATAGGTTGAGTCTAAGGACCAAAAACCATGAGGAGGAACCAGAGAAAGTGGCAAGATATCTTAGTGGATTGAAATATAGTATCCAAGATGAGATCAACATACTAGCACCAGAGGCAGTGAACAAGTGCCTTCAACTAGCACTAAGAGAAGAGGAGAAGCTAAAGAGAAAGAATGATAAGAATAACAGAGGTAGAGGGGGCAGAAACTTTAGAGGCAGAGGCCCTATGAATGGTAGAGGATAGAGTCCTAGGCCACAAGGAGAGGCTAATCAAGAAAGTCAACATGGAGATGGTAACCCAAGAGGGGGTTTCAGAGGAAGAAGACCCAACCATAGAGGTAGATTTGGTGGAAGAAGCTCAGAGCCTTTCATATGCTACAACTGCAATCAACTAGGTCATACCATAGGTAAGTGCCCTAAGAAGACCAAATCAAGCTCCCAAGGAGAGAGGAGAACACATTTGGTTGAAGACATTGATTGTCAGAGTGTCAATTCACCTGATTGCTACGAACTTCCAGAGAGAGGATAAGCCTTGATGAAGAGGAGAAAATTGTTGAAGGTACCAAGAAATACTAAACCTCCACAAAGGAAGACACTATTCTAGACCACATGCAAAGTAGGAGGAAAGGTTTGTAAGGTTATAATAGATTCAGGTTCAACTGAAAAATTAGTATCCTTAGAAATGGTAGAGAAACTAAAATTAAGAATAATTCCTCATCCATTTCCATATAAAGTTTCTTGGCTTACTAAAGGAAAATAGACCTTGGTAGAAGAGCAATCATGGGTTGAAGTTCAGATAGGAGCATACAAAGACAAAATTCTATTTGATATTGTTGAGATGGATGTCTGTCATCTTCTTTTTTGGAGACCATGGCAATATGGCCTCAAGGCCCATCATAATGGACACAAGAACACCTACTCCATCACTAAAGATGAAAAGTGTTGGAATCCAAGAACACTGAGAGGGGAGGGGGTTGTTAATCAGTGTTCTACTGAAAAGTTCAATTTTAACCTTATTAAAACATGCATACACCAGCCGATATAGCAATACATATAGAATTGAAAGAAGTAAATAAACCAATAAGCCAATCACGCAAATGAATACCATAACAAACATAATTATATGTGGAAAACCTCAAAGAGGAAAAACCGTGGTGGGATTTGTGACCCACAATATCAATCCACTGGCCATATGAAGAGATATTACAAAATATAGGGGCATGCACTTGTAGGAAGTCTTACAGCCTAGAGCACACTACTCAATCACAAAAGGACCCTCATTGACTACATACGAATTTGGACTATAATCCAGAGAAATGATTGAACTGCAAAGATAGCATCTTTTGTGCCTGAATACAGTTCCGGTTAAGCTCTCATTATACCGGTCTAAAACACTTAACCCTTTACTAGAATTCCCCTTTACATAAATATCCTCACATACATTATCTCTCTTAGATATTTCACATTACATAACATCATCATATTCTCCTATCAATTCATATCAAAAAATAATTTAATCAATTGACCTATATACCCTTTATAATTCATCATGCCTTATGTTGGCTTACAAAGATAATTACAATATGAATATACATGTCAGATAGATAACATAAATACATGAATATTAAACATAATTTCTGATGTCGGATCTCCAAATGACATTGGCCTCCAATACCAATAATCTTGATTGTAAACCATGTCGACCTGCATTGCCGGTAACCAAAGAATTCTATCCAACCCGCCGGTGCTGGTGAAGTGCCTGTCGATACACAACTGAACCAAAATATGAAGCCGGAACAAGTTACCATGTTTGCATCAATGACAACATATTGAAACCAACCAATTGAGTGTCAATTGCCAATAATCTACCCCTTTGGCATTGATGGCAACACTCATGTGAAAAATGATCATGGTTTCTTGATGTCGGTTTCATCCTGAGCCTACTCCCCCTGAGATGAATATCATCTAAACAAAATACTCCATATCTCCCGATGCCAAGAATATATTTTCCACCTATACTCCCCCTAATGCATACAACTCCCTTTTTCTTTTTTTCACATCAATATCTCTCCTCCTTTGACATCGATACCATCAAAAATACCAAAAACCAAAAAACGGGATGAAGAATGAGAGACTGTACAATGAACATCCAAAAAATACCTTACCGGAGTTGAATATATTTGAAAATTTCCAGATAGGCCTTCTCCAAAATCTCTAGATAAGCATCCCAAATAGATTTGAAAGTGTCGGAAATAGATACAAGTCCATGTAGCATATGGGAAAATGACTCTTTCTCATTTAACTCTATCGGTGTGGGCTTACCAACCATATCTATACACTCCTTCTTATGTACACTTAATGAGTCCAACCAAGGACTCACCAATCCTCTAAGACTTCTGGATCTTCTTATGATTTTGTCTTTTTCTTTCTCAAGAGAAAAAACTTGGGCTTGCATAACAAAAATTTGACCATCAATGGATGTAGTCAATGAATTCAATCCATCAAAAGAATTTTCTATACCTGCAATCTCCTCTTGAATATCCTTAATTTTTTTATCTGTCTCAGCTGTGAGCAAACCTATATTACTACTCTATAGATATTAGTACACCTCCTTAAAGAACTATCTATCAATTTCAACTTATCATTGATTTCCTTCCTTTCAAATTCAATCATTTGATTAAATGTAGCTCTCTTTGCCTGTACAAATCTCTCCAGTGCTTGCTAGTTTGATATCTTCTGCAAAGACTGAAAATCCTTTGAAATGTGCTATGTGATAGTCTTAAGCTTGTCAAATGGGATCACTTCATTGTCAAACTTTCACTCTGGGGCAAGTCCATGCAAAACAGTGATAGACTGATCAATAACACCTTTATCCATAGATCCTTCTTTCATCATTTTATGTGCAACCATCATCATGAGTTTAGTAGAACTCATCTCAGTTATGCTTTTCTTTTCAACCCGTGAGGTGTCAATTGACAATAATTATGGACTCACTATCGGTTCCTTGTCAGATTCCCCTTTCTTCTCCTTTGATGATTTAACCTTTATAGCTTCCTCACTTGCATCGATGGCTTCGCCACTTGGTGCAGTCTCAGTAACTGACAGTTCCTCCCTAGGAACTGTAACCTCATCTTGTACAATCTGATTTGGAGGACTGTTGTCCTCAACATTAGTAACCTGTACATTATCAACCTTTACACTTTCTGTATCTACCGGTATCTCAACATTTTCCTATACATTTGTATCTATCGTTGGCTCAATATCCACTATCTTAATGTTTTTCAAAATTGAGGGTGAAGTACCCATAATACCTTTACCCTTCCCTTCAACCGGGATGTCTGTAGTATCTATCTTAGATTGTGGTGAAGTATAAAAACCATGGTTCTCTTCAAAGAACTTAACCCATGCCTTGTGTGTCTCCTTCATTATCTCATTGACTCTTCCTAACATAAGACTGATTATTCTATACTTGTTATTAAATGTTTTCCTATCTGCAACCTCAAGTGTCTTTTCCATCTCCTCTTGAGCAATATAAACACAAATAGATAACAATTCTTGAACCTTTATATGCCTGTCCTCTTGCATTGTTGATAGTATTCTAACATCTAAAATGTCATACAACTGTGTCGGTATTTGGTCTTCAATTTCTATCAAGACTTTCTTATAAATATCCAAATACAACAAAATTGATTCCTCTACTTCACTTTGTTCATCATTATCTAAATGTTCATAATAAAACTGTACATTCTTTAACAAACCATCTTTAGTAATTTCATCAACTAACTTTGCACAAGTCTTTGGCGGAATGATAGTTACATTACCATATTCAATGTCATCCTTCTTCTTTCTCCTTCCAGTACCAGATGGGCCTGAAGGTGTTTCTTTTGGTGCTCTTTTCTATGCTAGTACCCTGGTAATAACTTTCCTAACCGATAGCTTCTTAGCCTCTACCTTAGTTTCTTCAATTTTCTTCCCTATTACCTTTTGAATGCTAGGGGTGTGTCATCATTAGATGCAGACTCTGCTGTAATAGACTCGATGAATATTTCTGGTTATTTCCTCTTCCTTCTTTTGTGTGGAACAACGTCAATCAATGCTTTAATGTCCTATGAAACCTTTTCAACAAACTTACTTGCCTTTCCTTCCTACTTCTCTCTCTTCTTCTGGTTGAACTCAGTTTCAACCTCTTGCTTCTTCTGCTAAGTAGTACCAAAAGTTTTTATAGTCTCATTAGTAGGTTCCTTAATTAGAATTTGTACATAAGCATCAAGAATATGAGAATCAACTTCATAACCCATTTCCTGAATCCAAATCTTCCAAAGCCTTACAACTTCCATCAAGGTTTCATCTTTCTTGACCATGAAGCATATATTGGTTGAGTACTTCTCAACAATGTGCTTAGGAACCCTTACCCTATAATTCATAGCCTTTTGAAATGCTTTAAAGTAACCCCACACTTTGTCATCTCTCTGACTACCCAATTTAGCAATTTATTGTTTTAGTTGCCTCCCTACAGGGATATCGAATGCCCATTTTCTCTTCCCAAAATTGGGAGTCTCATTGATGAAAAATAACATTAAATAGACAATTAGGTTACTATACCAGAAAGTTCCTTTCTTTTCTCCTTTAATCTTTCCTAGGTTAATCAACTGTTCATCCAACATCCAGCCACATAGATCTAACTTCTCATTCTCCCTCATCATTTTATGAGCTGCATAAATGCAGGAGCTAGAAACATAAGTCAGTCGGTTTGATTGTGTTACCTTTTAATCAATGACCATGCTTCTGAATTTGATGTTTGTGTTGGTGATAGTACTGATCCTCATTGATCGCTTGTCTGATGTTGTGTTGATAATCTTATTGACTTGATCATTTGAGACTTTCTTCTCTGGACGTTGTCCAACCTGTGGTAAATCGGTGATTGCCCTGATGGCCTCCTTTGTAATATTATATGGTCTATCCAACCAAATAAACTCTCCATGCACCCTGCTCAAAACATACCTAACAATTTCATCTTCAAATTTTGAAATATCTAGAATGCGGATAAACCCTAAATCCACAATATGCTGGTATTCAGGCTTAATCTTTCCAAAATATCCCATTAGCTCATTCATGTACATTCTCTTAATATAATTCATTTCCAAATCCTCAATATGACAGTGAATGTAAGGTTTTACATCTTCGACATACATGACTCCTTCCGGAACATAGGAAAAAGTGCCAACTGAATTGTCTAGGGTAGCAACATGTAGATATCTCTTGAAAATCATCTTGGGACGGTCCTTGACCTCAACAATAGTTGGATTTGCAACAAAAATAGGTATAGATGATGATCCCACTTCGATGATTGAAGATAAATACCTATGAATCGCTACCAATAAAAGACCCTAAAGACCTCTTCCAATCATTGGTGAAAATCACTGAAGATGATATCGATTACACTGATTTGCCTTAGACTGCCTCTAAATTGCTCTGAATCTCTTTGAATGCAAAGTGATCAGAAATGAAGTGAATTTAACCTTTTAACCTTCAAGAAACCCTAATTCATCATTGATATTAATGACTTTGGTGGAAGATACCAGATCTTGAACAAACATCTCCATGCAAAATAAGCATCTCCAATATCCAGAACATCTTTCGGAACCTCTTCCCGGGGCATATGTAGTATCTTCATGAATTTTTCCTACCCCTAAGGCATCTACCTTAGTTACTAGATGAGCTTCCTGCTGGTGCAAGAGAAACCTCCTCTGTTGGTTGAGTAACTTGTACATTTCCATGTGCTGATTGTTCTTCTGACTTCTTGACCCATATCTGGGTATGATCTTGACAGATTTCATTAACCTTCTCTTTTCCTTTCTCATTTGATCCTCCATTACCAACCGATCGATTTCTGCTTCTACAGAACTTAGCAATATGTCCAACCTCATAATTGTTGTTTTGAATTGCTTTGCTAAAACTAGTGAAATTGCTTGACCTGCACTGATTAGCCATATGTCCAAATTTTCCACATGCATAATGTTTAACATTCATTCTGTAATCTTTTGTCTTATGAACATACTAATTACATTTAGAACATTGACCGGGAGCAGAATTAGGGTTCTAATTTTCTCTATTTCTACATTGCCTATCCATGTGAATAAATTTATTACAAACAAAGCATCTACCATTAAATTTATAAGCATTAAACTGCCTTACCAGTGCTTTATGATTTTTATCTTCATTTGTAGTACTAGAACTCTGTCTTTGTTCAAATCCAAGTCCACTGAAATCTCCATTTTGCCTTTGTATCTTCAATAACTCATCAAGTTGTGTTGAACTAATCTTGAATTTTTCTTTATACTCACTTGCAATAGTCAAATCATCTCTCAAAATTATCATTTGTCTCTCAAGCTCTTGTTCATTACTCTGGGATTGTACTAAATCAGTTCTCAACATTTCATTCTCATGAACCAACATACCACACTCTTCAAATTTGTTTTCCTTTTTCTTCTAGTCTTCAATCTCCTTAGACATCCTCATAGTTATAACTTGTATTTCATTCCTCATAACCATGTTTTCCCAACTTATCTTAAGACATCTCTCTTTAGGTGCATCTTTCTCATCATTATCCTTATTCTTCAAAAGTTCCTTCCTCCTAGCTTGAATAGATGATAGCCTCTCCTATAGGACAAGAATGAATTCAATTCAGCTTGTAGCTTCAAGTTCATCATCCTTTCAACATCTTAATCTTCAAGTGCCACCTCAAGTTGCTTCTCCAAACTCATATCCATGGATTTTGGATTCAGGATCTTCCTCAAGTTGTTAAACTTCCTCTGAGGAACAAGGCTCTGATACCAATTGTTGGAATCCAAGAAAACTAAAGAGGGGGGGGGGGGGGTGAATTAGTGTTCTACCAAAAAGTTCAATTTTAACCTTATTAAAACATGCATACACCAATCGGTATACCGGTACATATAGAATTGAAAGATGTAAAGCAACCAATAAGACAATCACACAAATGAATACCATAACACACAAGATTATATGTGGAAAACCTCAAAGAGAAAAAACCATTGTGGGATTTGTGACCCACAATATCAATCCACTGGCCATATGTAGAGATATTACAAAATATAGGGGCCTACATTTGCAGGAAGGCTTACAACGTAGAGCACACTACTCAATCACAAAAGGAGCCTCACTCACTACATACAAATCCAGACTATAATCCAAAGAAATGATTGAACTGCAAAGATAGCATCTTCTATTCCTGAATACAGTTCTGGTTAAGCTTTGTCTGTTCCGGTCTAAAACCCTTAACCCTTTATCAGAATTCCCCTTTAAATAAATATCCTCACATACATGATATCTCTCATATATTTTTCATTACATAACATCATCATATTCTCCTATCAATCCATGTCACAAAATGATATAATCAACTGACCTATATACCCTTTACAATTCATCATTCCTTATGTCATCTTACAAAGATAATTACAATATGAATATACATGTCAGCTAGATAACATAAATACATGAATATTAAAAATAATTGTCGATGTTAGATCTCCAAATGATGTCAGCCTCCAATACTGATAATCCTGATTCTAAACCATGTCAGCCTGCATTGCCGGTAACCAAAGAATTCTATCCAACCTGTCGATACCAGTGAAGTGCCTGCTGGTACATAACTGAACCAAAATATGAAACCAGAACAAGTTACCATGTTGCCATCAATGACAACATATTGAAAACAACTAATTGAGTGTCAATTGCCAACAAAAAGGTGTTTCAATTGATACCCCTTCTTGATAACATTGAGGATCAAAAGGAGAAGGAGGCCAAGATCATGATCATGGAAGGAAAAGAGTTCCTCAAGGCAATCAAGGAAGAGGTAACACCTTGTTTTGTAGTGATGTCAGTACCAAGGCAAGAAGAAGATCCCATTGTAGATGGAAAGGTAGAAAAGAAAAGAGTGACAGTCCCTACGGAGGTGAAGGAAATGTTGAGCAAATACAAGGACATAGTTACAAAAGAGTTGCCAAGAACCCTACCACCAATAAGGGAGATAATCCTTTGCATTGATTTCATTCTTGGTGCCACCTTACCAAACAAGCCAGCCTACAAAATGACTCCCCAACAAAATGATGAAGTTGCAAGGAAGATCCAAGAGTTGCTTGATAAAGGTTTGATAGGGAAGAACTTGAGCCCTTGTGCAGGCCTAGTTGTCTTAGCACCAAATAAGGAGGGAACATGGAGATTGTGCACTAATTCCTAGGCCATTAACAAGATAACCATCAGGTATATATTCCCTAAGCCTATAATAGAATATTTTCTTGATTGTTTAGGAGGTGCAAGGTATTATTCCAAGATTGATTTAAAAATTGGTTATCACCAAATAAGGATTAGAGCAGGTGATGAATGGAAAATTGCTTTTAAAACAAATGAAGGATTGTATGAATAGAGGGTGATGCCATTTGGCTTGTCAAACGCCCCTAGAACTTTCATGAGACTCAAGAATGAGGTGTTGAAGGAGTTCATTGGTAAGTTTGTCATAGTGTATCTAGGTGACATCCTAGTGTTTAGCAAGACAAAGGAGGAGCATCTAAAATGTTTGGATATGGTCTTGATAAGGTTGAATGAAGAGAAACTAATGATATACATGGAAAAGTGTGTGTTTTTGCAGGAAAGATTGACTTACCTTGGGTTTGTGATTTTTAGAGGAAATATGAAAATGGATGCTGATAAAGTGAATGCCATTCTCACATGGCCAACTCCTATAACAATTCGTGATATAAGGAGTTTTCATGGCCTAGCTACCTTTTATAGGAAGTTTATTAGGAATTTTAGCCAGATTTGTGCTCTTGTGTTAGAGACCATCAAGGGTGGACAAAAGTGCAAATTTTCATGGACCAAGGAGGTGGATGAAGTATTTGAAATGTTGAAGAAAAAGATATCACATCAACCGGTTCTTACCATACCTAATTTTGACAAAATCTTTCAGATTGAATGTGATGCAAGCCATTTGGCAATAGGTGCAGTACTTAGTCAAGAAGGTAGGCCAATTGCATTTTTTAGTGAATATTTGAATGATGCTAAAAATAAATATTCTTCCTATGATTTAGAGATGTATGCATTAGTTCAAGCACTAAAGAAGTGGAGCCATTATTTGCTTCCCAAAGAGTTTGTTGTGTATATAGATAATCAAGCACTAAGCTTCCTATATAGTCAGGAGAAATTGAGCTATAGGCATATGAAGTGGGTTGAGTCCATTCAGGCCTACACCTTTACAATCAAACACAAGAAAGGTGTCTGAAACAAAGTTGCAGATGTGCTTAGCAGGAGGGCACTAACAGTTTCAAAAATCTAGTTGGAGAGTGTAGGAGTTGATTCCCTCAAGGGTATGTATGTTGCAGATGAAGATTTCAAGTACATCTACAAGGTATGCATTGAGTTTGGTAGCCAATATCATTTAGAGTATTCTGATTATTTGATTCAAGATGGTCTTCTTTTCAAAGGATGCCAGTTATGCATTTCTAAATGTTCAATGAGGGATAACATAATTAAGGAGAAGCATAGTGGTTATATGGGGGGAGACTTTGGATTAGACAAAACTCTTGAGTTGGTGAGAAGATTTTATCACTGGCCTAAATTGCAGATAGATGTCAAAAAATTTGTGGATTCATGTGTGGCATGTCAAAAGTCCAAAGGGACAACAACAAACGTAGGACTATACTAGCCATTGCCCATTCCTTCAAGACCTTGGGAAAGTGTGAGCATGAATTTTGTGATCGGTTTGCCAAGAAATCAAAAAGATTTTGACAGTGTTTTTGTGGTTGTTGACAAGTTTAGCAAGATGACACATTTTTTGCCATGTAAGAGCACAAGTGATGCTACATATGTTGCAAACCTTTTTTTTAGTGAAGTTGTGAGAATACATGGTTTACCCTTGAATATTGTGTCCGACAGAGATTTGAAATTTGTAGGACATTTTTGGAGGACTTTATGGAGGAAGTTAGGCACAAAATTGTCTTTTAGTTGAACTTATCATCCCCAAATGGATGGCCAAACAAAATTGGTCAATAGGTCCCTCGGAAATTTGTTAAGGTGCCTCATTGAGCAGCATGGTGAAAACTGGGAATCCATCATCTCCCAAGAAGAATATGCCTATAATGATTCTATCAATAGGAGTACTCGAAGGATCCCTTTCCAAGTTGTCTATGGACTGAATCCAAGAGGTGTGCTAGAATTGAGAAATCTACCCTCAACAGAACGGGCATCTCTATGTGACCGCCTAAATTGTAGAAGTGGAAATCAATTGCAAAAGATAAAGAAGATGGGATCAAGTCTTGAAACCTTGGATTTGGTAAATTGACACCATAGCCCACCTTGTAGAGGTGTTGGTTTAGTCAGGGGACTAATACAAGGGGTAATTGCTCTATAAATTAGGCCTAATTGGCTTAATTAGGTTTGGAAGGACAGTAAGGGTTCAAACTTTTTAGCTTGTAGTTAAAGTCTAAGCCTTTGGGGAATTGTGTAACTAGATAAAGGGTATCTGAATCTACCTTTTTTCTTTTCTTTTCCTTTGGAATTTTGTTAAGTTGTGTTTGGAGAACTCAATTGGTAGGGCTACTAGATAATAGGACAATTATGAGACAAGTATCCCCTAACACATCTGATAGATCTTATGGGTTTTTGTGTTGGTTGGACCACCTATAGACAAAATCTAATAAGTTTCCATCCCATAGGTGCCAGAAGATTGTCTGCCATTCACACAAAGGTGGAGTGTTTTCATCATATCGGTACCAGAAGATACCAAACCAGTATGGATCCGATCAGAAAAATTGTTGTGTGAGTTGAGTATTTGGTAGGTGTGTTGTTTACACCTTGAACACACAAAAGAACTTGTTTTGGACATGGTAGTTGTGGGTGAGAGAAGGTTTTCACATAGTTTGTTGCCTAGCTCTACATCAATAGGTAGGGAGAGAGAGATTGAGAGAGGTATTTGTAGAGAACTAGAGGTAGGGACGGAGGAGAGGTGTATAGAGAGAGAGAGGATACAAAGAGGGGTAAGTGCACCAATATGGTGAACAAAAAGGGGGGTATAAGTGGCCACTTTTTTTTCTTCTGAAAACAGGTAAACCTGAACTTCAAAGAGCTATTTGAAGGTCATTCACTCAAAGCTAGGAGTTGAGAAAACAATAAGAATTGTATTACTTTGAATCTAGTTTCGAAACTACTAAATTGTTTTAAAATTGGATAAGATTAAGAGGGTCAAACCTTTCATGCACAAAAAACCGTTCTTGAGTTTTTCAGAGAAATATAACATAGCTGTTTTTGTGTGCTGCACAAAATATCGACTTATATTTAGTATTTTTCAAAACCCTTTGGTAGGATGATAGATAAGAGTGAGATCTAGAAGTTGTGTATTTTTTTGTAATTTTCTGTTGAGTATTTGTTTTTTTATGATTTTTGGAAGTGACTGCATCCTAAAAAATTTGGTACCTATTCATGCACTGGGCATAACGTGCATCAAAATAATCAAAAATGTATTTTTTTTTTAAAGTGTATAAATCTAGTGTAGAACAATAATATGTAGTTTATTTTGAATTTGGTCAAGTATATCAAAAGTTATTAAAACAATGGTAGACATATGTCTGTGAGGACTATCAAGGCACGGATAAAGAAAATTAAAGTTTACTATGCTAGTGTTGTCCAAAAATAGAAAACTTTATATGGTCAAAAAATTAAGAATATGTGTGAGATTATGGTGGTAATTTTAGAGATACCCACTTGATCATTTGTAAACATGATGGTGATGAAGTCAAGAAATAATGTTGGAGGATGAAAAAACGTGTAAAGGGACAAAAAAGGGGGGAAAATGGGCTTGCAAGCCTTAGGGTCATTTTCCAACCCTCTTACCAAGCCAAAACCCACACGGGTTTTGAAAAAAAAAAAGTACTATTCATAGTTTTAAATAACCCGTATGAGTTATGTAAAACTAAAAAACATTTTTTTTTGTCTCACAAAATTCATACTGGTTATGAAGAACTAAAAACATTTTTTTTGTTTCACAAAACTCGTACGGGTTATGAAGACATAATAATGTAAACTTGTAAACTTAGCATTTACTACACATGTTTTAGGCATACCTAGATAATATGTGTTTATGTATGTATAGATGCATATCTATAGTTATATATACATATATTTATATAGATATATGTTTGTATACATGCATGTATCTCTTCTTTTCATCTCTCTCTCTCTCATCTTCCTTCTCCCATCATTGTCTTTGTATATTCTGAGCCCTAATTATCTTCCTTGAGTTCTCTCTCATCTCTCTTGCCCTCACACTTCTCTCTTTTTCAATTCTCCCACCCTTTTCTCCTTCTTGTTCTCTCTCTACCTTATGTCTCTCACCCTCTCCTCCTCCTACTCTCTCTCTCTCTCTCTCTCTCTCTCTCTCTCTCTCTCTCTCTCTCTCTCTCTCTCTCTCTCTCTCTCTCTCTCTCTCTCCTTTTCCTAGGTCTACATAACCTGTACGGGTTATATAGAACTAAGGCCAAAAATTCTAGTTCTACATAACCCATACGGGTTATAAGAAATTGTGAACGTTGACATAAAAGGTTTCCATAACCCATACAGGTTATGGGAAAATATTAATATATTTTAGTGCCAATAGCCTAAAAACTAGCATTGCAAGTTGTTTGAATGCCCCACTGCTTTTGCACATGATTTTCTGGGACAATAACAGTCAGGTTTTCATATTCTTTTGTCACTTTTTCTTTGGAATGATTGATTTGTCTCGTATATTGGATTGTTTTTGAAGTTATTTTATCATTGTTACTTTAGATTATAACAAATTCATGATCATTTGTTGTTTTTATGCTTTGATCATGATTTATTTGTCTTGTATTTTGGTTTTTTTTGAAGTTATTTTATTATTGTTACTTTAGATTACAACAAAATCATGATCATTTGTTGTTTTTTTTCTTTGATCAAGATTAATTTGTCTTGTATTTTAGGTTTTTTTGAAGCTTTTTTATTATTGTTACTTTAGATTATAACAAAATCATGATCATTTGTTGTTTTTTTGCTATTTGATTGTGGATTGTCATCATGATGTTATGTGTAGGACAATGGGAAAGAACAAGAGAGGAACAAATGAACAAAGAGAGGAAACAAAGGAAAGACAAAGGGAGAGTATGAAGAGATTACGTGAAGGTATGTCATCTAATGCACCTAATGAAAGTGATGAACATTCAACAATTGAAATTCATATGATGAATTCACCAAATCAAAATGATCAACATACACCAATTCAAATACATATGATGAATGCATCTAATGAATGCAATAAACATACACCATTTGAAAATGATTCAGTGAATGCACATGTTAATGAAATTGAAGAAGATATACCATTTGAATTTGATGTGATCAATGCACATAATGCACCTAATGAAAATGAAGAGCATGCACCAATCTTAAAACCTCTTAGAATAATTCATAGAAAACCAAAGTTCCTAATAGATATTGATGAAAATATTGTGAAGCCAATGCATGATAAAATATCCAAAAGAACTTGTAGAAGAACGGCTAGAAGAATTTGGGATTACCATTTTGAAAACTTAAATCAAAGTGGAAGATGCCAATTAGTTATTGAAATGATTAAAAATCTGAAATTTAGAGAGATAATGAAAATTTTGGGGTTAAGAACATCCAAAAATAATAGTGAAAGAACCATTGTGAGAAATATTGTTTATGCATACCAAGCCATTGGTTCGAAATCATGCACTAAAGATGCTAATGTTACTCGTCGTGTCCTCACATCAACCATAATGGGAAAGGAAATGAACAAAATATCGTTTAATAAGCAAAACAATCAAGTCATTAAGGATAAGTAGAACCACATTACACTATGCCTTAGAGAGGCAAGAGAAAATTGAGGATCATAACAATAATTCTCTTTGGGCATTCTCGGGTAGACTCCCATGCAAGGACAAGGTTGTTGTTGATGTACTAAGAACATTAATTGAGAAATATTGGCATGACAACACAAGGGTTTCACCCAACCAAAGAGATGTTGTTAGAAGATGAATTGGAATTAGTAATCGCAAGCCACATCTAAAACACTATTTAGATACCACTCAAACACAATTTTATGAAAGGTTTCATCAAAGCTTTCCTCAGATTAAAATTAGTCAAAGATTTTTTGAGATGACAAAACCATTTTATGTTAAGATTAATCATGGATGTACTACATGTTGTTGTAGGGTCCATGTTGAATTTTCCATGCATTATGATATTTATCGCTATATCTATTGTACTTTGCATACTAATGCTGTTTTGTAGGAATGTAGCCTACAAGCACCTCCTAAGTCACCGAGAGAATTTATTTCAAGTGTACTATGTAGACGAGATGATAGGTGCATTTACTATAAGATGATGTGTTTGAGAGATTTTTGTCCTACATGTGGTGGTTTGCAATAGTTGCATAGATGCCGACATTTATATAGCACACATGAAATTGGTAAGGAACTAGTTTCTATTGGAAAATATAAGTCAGTCACATATGGTGTTAAATATGGAAAATAATTAAAGAGGTGTGAGTTAGTGAAAAGGGATATATGCATACCTGATTTTATGAAGATAAGATGTTTCAAGAGAAACTAGTGTATGAGTACATAAGTCACACACATAGAGCTAGGTGGTTAGATGAACAATTCAAGTTGTGTAAGGACACTTTCCCCCTTGGCACTATTGTCTCTATCATTAATTTTGCTGAGAATTATACACTAAAGCCACAAAATGAAGTACAATCTATTTATTACCACTCTATACAAGTTACAAGTTTTGTACACATAGTATTCATTCATGCACATGATAGCACTGAGGAGGACAAAAAGCTTATAAGAGAATATCACTTCTATATCAGTGATTATGATACTCATTCCTTAGAGTTTGTGCAAGGATTCTTTACAATATTCTATGATAGTTTAAGAGAAAGAGATATAAGATACAACCAACACTTAATATGGTTGGACAATTGCACCGCACAATTCAAGAATGCAAGGATGTTCTACTGGTTGACTAGGATGCATGTGACAAGTAGTGTGCAAAATTTTTGGAATTTCATTGAGGTAGAGCATAGAAAGGGAGAGCATGATGGTGCGGGAGCATGTGTGAAAAGAACTCTTACCATAGAGGAATTGAAGTACGAAGGTGGTGCAATGTTAATAGATGCAAAAAAAATTGTGCAATGGTGTGACTCTACGATGGGACTAGGTAATGCAAATAAGTCTATGGTTTCTAGATATTTTTGGTTAATAAGTGAATCTAACATTGAAAACTATCTATATTGTTGTACACTTACTGGATCAAGTGACATGCATTCATTTAGAAGTTCAAATGCAACATCACTAGCTATTTTATACTAGACAGATTGCATGCTTTTTCTCTTCATGTATGCATTTTTTGTGGGATGAATGTGAATCAAAAGAGTGGGTTGACCAATGGTCTTGTAGACCTTTGCAAACTCTAGATACATATCAACTTCCTAGAGCACTACAAATGAACCAGATTGAAGCATCAGTGGATTCTGATCATGTATCAGACATAGTTGAACCAGGTAAAGGGTTGCAATTTGATACAATTTTAAGCTTAATTTATTAGTATTAACTTATGTTGATTTTGGTATTAACTTATATCCTTCTATTAAAAGCAGGTCATGTATATACAGTTATTGTGGATGAGAACAACGAAGAAGGAACATATTACTTTTTGTGTTTTTGTATTGAGGCAAAAAAGAAATTGACTTCTACAGTGGTTGATGGAGAGGGTATTGAGTACCCAATAGGATACATTGTTGTGATAGGGACATGGCTTAGAAGGTACCATTGTTGTGTCAAGCTATATTACTAGTACATTTGGGCCTAAATTTCGATGGCTAATTGTCAGAAGTCTGACGACATCATGTCAGACTTCTGACCAATTTAACCATTGAAAACTCATCATCGGTCTTCTTGATGATGCCATTTGCGTTGGCAATCCGATGACGTTATGAAATCTTCCGACGGTAGCTATATTTGCTCCCTTGGCCAAATTTTTTTGACGAATTACAGTTGAAATTCTGACAGCTTCTATGTTTTGTCCTCGATGAGTGTCCGACAAAGAAGTAATGTCGGATATACAACATCCTTGTCAGGTGTTTCTTTAGTTGTCGTCGGAATTCCAATGGTATCAGATGTTGTGGGTTAGACAACTTTGTCATCAGTGCATGAAAGCATTGAACAAGTTCTACTTTTAAAAATTGCATAAAACATTTTTAATTTATTTGATTCAGTGTTATTTGCAAAAAAAGGTTATCAATGATGTTTCCTTTCACCAATAATTGTCTAGGATCTTTCTATAAGATAATATGTAACATCCAATGAATAAATATTTTCTTTACAAATGCTTATTTTATTTAATTATCATCTGAGCGTGAATTATATTTTATATCTATGCGGAAGCAAAAGATACAAGATGAAGACTCATGTGCAAGTAAATTTCGTAAAAGAAAACAAGTAGATATTATCTTGAATGACATGGAAACAAGCTCATCGGCTACCTAGAAGAGAGCAATTGAAGAAAAGCAGCAGAAAGTGTTAAAGGGTGATAAATACATAGAGATTATGCAATACAAACAAACAATGTTTGGACTATGTGATGTGACGTCTCTAATTTATGTCCAGAGGGACTAACTAGTTTTGGAGTTCCTGGGAAACCTATTGGGCCAGGCTTGGAGGAAATCAATGTGTTCATGCAAGGACCACCTTTTTTCTATTATGAGAATGATGCTTTTGCACCGAAGGATATTTGGAAGGAAATATCCAAAAATTTCTATAGTGTGGAACCAGAGTTGGTGGACTCGAAGTATTTTTCAGCTTCTAGAAGACCAAGAGGTTATGTACACAATCTCCCAATAGAAGGGCAATTTCAAGCATTACCTCTCCCCCCCATGACTATTCCTCAGACAAAGGGCTATTGGCCTCCATGGGATCAAAGAAAAAAATTGAAGCATAGACTCTAGATGATGTGGTGGTCTCCTTCGCGAAGAACTCTGCATTATAGTTGAAAATTCATGAGGAGAACTGCAAGATAGTAAACATAAATACATTTTTGAAAAGTGTGAAGAATGGATCTTGGTTTGGGTGGGGCCAAGTTAGGTGGCTCCTCTAGAGGTTGACGAGATAGAAATCATATTAAGATTTGAAAAAGATCACACTTGTGGAACTTCGTGTGAGACTGATCGATTGCATTGTTTGGGTAATGCATTCCAAATAGATACAGTTGCATACCATTTATCTATCTTGAAAGCCTTTTATCCTAATGACATTAAATTAAAGTTCTTCCTCTATTTTCTGGTGATCTCTAGAGCAGAGGTTGCTTTGCATCGACCTGGGATACATTTAACTTGTGTTGTATCTGCGGAAATATGTATCCTAGGTCGATGCAATGCAACCTCTGCTCCACTAATGCCAGATAGTAGAGAAAGTACTTTAATTTAATGCCATCAAGATAAATATCTTTCAAGATATATAAAAGGTATGCAACTGTATCTATTTGGAATGCATTACCCAAACAACGCAATTGATCGGTTGCACACGAAGTTCAACGAGTGTGATTTTTTTCAAATCCTAGTATAATTTCTATCTCATCAACCTCTAGAGGAGCCACCTAACCTGGCCCCACCCAAACCAAGTTCTATTCTTTGCACTTTTCAAGAATGTATTTTTGTTCACTATCTAGCAGTTTCCCTCATGAATTTTCAATTATAGTACAAAGTTATTCACGAAGGACACGACCACATCATCTATAATCTATGCAATTCAATTTTTTTCTTTGATCCCATGGAGGCCAATAATACTTTGTCTGAGGAAGTGCTTCCTAAATAGTCATGGGAGGGAGAGGTAATGCTTGAAATCACCCTTCTATTGGGAGATTGTGTACATAACCTCTTGGTCTTCTGGAAGTTGAAAAGTACTTCGAATCCACCAACTCTAGTTCCATGCACTATAGAAATTTTTGGATATTGTCTTCCAAATATCCTTCAGTGCAAAAACATCATTCTCATAATAGAAAAAGGTGGCCCTTGCATGAACACATTGATTTTCTCCAAGTGTGGCCCAATAGGTTTCCTAGGAATTCCAAAACCAGTTAGTCCCTCCGGACATAAATTAGAGACATCACATCACACACTCCAAACATTGTTTGTTTTTATTGCATACTCTCTATGTATTTATCACCCTTTAACACTTTCCTCTTCTTTTCTCCAATTTCTCTCTTCTAGGCACTTGGTGAGCTTGTTTCCATGTCATTCAAGATAATGCTTGCTTTCTTTCTTTTATGAAATTTACTTGCACACGAGTCTTCAGATTGTATCTTCTGCTTCCACACAGATATAAATAATAATTCATACTTAGATGATAATTAAATAAAATAAGCATTTGTAAAGAAAATATTTAGTCATTGGATGTTAAATATTATTTGACGGAAAGATCCTAGATCCAATTCTTGGAGAAAGGAAACATCATTGATAATCATTTTTTCAAATAACACTAAATCAAATAAATTAAAAATGTTTCATATAATTTTTAAAGTAGAACTCATGCAATACTTTCATGCACTGATGGCAAAGCCATCTGACCCACAACATTATCCATAATAGAACAAATCACCATAATAGGCCCTATTATAAAGTATCTATACAAAAATATGAAAGAACATTAAATTACCATTACAAACCCATAAACCATTAAATAGTGAAAATAGATATAAATTTCTAAATGTCTCCCTACAAACACCACAACCATAACCAAAACAAAAAAAATTCTTATCCACAAAAAACTAAGTAGCTTGCATGGTAGGGGGCATGATGCCCTTGCGAATGAACTTGAGTTGATACCAAGAGGTCTTCCAATCTTTTTACGTAGAGGCCAAAATATTGTATTGACTTTAAATATTCAAAAGAATATCCTCTGCCTCCCTACAGTTATCTAAAACCTTCATCACAAAATCAAGCTTCTAAGAGTCTTCAAACAGTCTCACCATGCTGGTGAGTTGCAAGTCTGCAACATCTCTCAGATGATCGAACCCTTTCTTAATTTTGTTCTTCTGATTAGTCAATGGATTTAGTTGCATGTACAAGTTTTCTATTTGAAGCCTTTTGTTTCCTTTTGCATCATTCTTCATGTCTATAGTATTGGATAGTTGTACAATTTGTGATGCTATAATATCTATGTGACCCTTAATATCCTTAGTATATTTAGGCCATTGTCTTTAAAACATGTATGCCGCCACTACATCCTTTACACTTTTCTAAAAAAAAATTATAATTGTAGTTGGATATGTGTTGTTGCACATCTAATCACCAAAAATTCTAGTCTTTTCTCTTCCACCTTCTTCTCTACATCCTTTAAAACTTTGGCTTCCAATTTGAAAGTATGTTCCTTAAATCCATTAAGAATCAATTGTATTTTCTCTACACTTGACAAAGACTCATCCAAAAATACTTCTAGAAGTCCTTCATGAAGGACTTTTAGTGCATCATTAATAATTTATGAGCCCTATATTTGAGACTTAATAAAATTCTTGTGATTAGAATGGTGAAGTTTATCACCCAAACAAATCATATGCAAGGGAGACAATCACTTAAACTCCATCTAATCTTGAGACATTGATGCCCACTTTAGCATGTCCCATCCTAAATATCCCCTAGGCATGTTTTTCTTCGTGCCCACTTTGATTCTACTCACATCGTCTTGAAATCTGCATTTTCAACTCCTTCCTTAACCTCTGTTCAATTTTAAGTCCTCATTGACAAGACTAGGACACCCTAGGTGCCCTGGTACTTGTGATTAGGACCCAAAATATGACCCCTCATTTCGTGCCTCATGTGTGAGAAAAAATTCAAACACTTTATGTATGATTAGGTATAAAAGGAAGCCTACCCTATCATTTGAAGGGGTCTACCTACAATTCAAGTGATCTCTTAATTATAAAATCAATTCAATTTCAAGTGAACAAGCAATCAAGCATTCATCAAGCATTGAAGGAGAATTCCAAGTTAAAGAACAACATTCATGATCAACAGTCTGTATAACATCCTAAAACCTTGTGTGAGGATTCAAGAAAGATTCATCAAGGTATCATGTTCAATTTTAGGCATTTTTAGATTAGATCTATCCTTTCCCTCAAAAGGAAAACATTATACTTCAAGCTTAATTCACAACCCGAGGTTTGACCTAGGAAAGCCCCCATCAACAAACCTATTTTTGTCATTTTGTGTGTAGGAAACTAATTAAGGAGTTATGTGTGAAGAATTTGGCAAAGTAAATGATGACAATCAAACTCAAATTTTGATGGCATGAAAAGTAGAAGAGTGGGCTAGTTCACACCTCCTAGTCCCAAGAATTTTTGACAACCTTTTGATAGTATATTTTGTGTACCATCCTAATCCAAAAAGCATTCATTTTGTCTACATCTGGCAAGTGGAGGATCTGGTCGATCTACACCTCATAGTCCCAATAATTCTACTTGAACACTCTGTCATAGGAGAAGAGACATGACTTCTAGGTCTACTAAGGAGATGCTTACTATTAGTCATATGATAAGAGAAAAGAGAAGAAACATGAATACTACTAGCTAACACATTGTGTAATTTTGGGTGATTCATGCTATATCATGGATTTCATTGGCTAGAAAGTTGTGTTATGCTAGGTGATCCATGATAGAGAAGATTAACAAACAAAACCATTTGTTCGCAAGGAAATCCAAAAAATCTACTACAAAATGGTTGTTGTAGTGACACAAAACACAAACAACAATAATAACCAACACTTACAAAGGTGTAAACAACAACAATAATCAGACTATCATTAATCCATGCTATTCCAAGTAATGAATCTCAAAAAAATAATAACCATGCCCTAGGGGGCGCTATGTAACATCACTTCTAGTTTGAGGATATAACATAAATGAATTAACACAAGAAAAAAGGAGAGCTCATATGCCTCCTCTTAAGATGTCAAAATACCTCTAGATTGATATCTTAAGCTAGATAGCGATCAAGGATAAGCACCTTCAACACCAAGAAGATACCCTTAATAAAAATACATGCATTCCAAGATAGGAAGAAAGATCCTTGTACATGCCTCATTCTATAAGAAAGGAAGAGATAATTGTAAAAGAGATATTTTTCAACAAGTGTAAAGGGATCATTTTAAAGAGGGAGGAAGAGATCTTTTCATAAAAATGTCTACCTCCAAAAATAGAGGGGATATTTAATAAAGATATCATCTTTTAAATTAAGAAATAGGTAGGAGATTAAGAATACAAACCTTCCATATTGCACACTTCAAGGTATATTCAAACCTATTTGACCTATGAAAGCCCCCATCAACAAACCTATTTTCATCATTTTCTGTGTAGGAAATTGATTTAGAAGTTACGTGTGAAGAATTTGGCAAAGTAAACGATGACAAGGAAACTCAAATTTTGATGGCATGAAAAGTAGAAGAGTAGGCCAATTCACACCTCCTACTCCAAATAATTTTTGACAACCTTTTGATAGTAGATTTTGTGTACCATCCTAATCCAAAAAGCATTCATTTTGTTTACATCCGATAGTCATTGCTAAAATCAGTTTAAAGTGTATTCATTTAGGGACCTTTCATAAAATATTCTCAACTTACACATCATAAAAGGATCTTTAAATATTCATTGTTTATAATGATAAGAATTTGGTTGTTCCATACACCTTCCTTTACTATTTTAAAAATATCATCGACCAAAATATTGTGCAGCAATAGTTTGGAGTGCATTTCATCTATTTTATGCCCAAAGATTTCATCATACCACTTTCTTTTCAAAGGCACCCAAAATTTGATGTGTAGTTACTTCCAAAATCTCTAAAATAACCCTATTTCTTGGTGTTGGATTCAGTTCTAAGATTTTATAACAAGGGTTTCTATATTTTAAATGTCTGTATTAAAATATCCATAACACACCCAACATTCAATCGTTGTGTTGGTATATAAGAAATATATGCATATCAAACCTTGTTCCTAAAATCTTTTTTTTTTGAAATCATGAAAACATTACATAATTTAAATGAAGGCAACCAAAAGAATGCAAAGAGATAAAAAAACTCTATAGAGAAACTATTTTACATACCTCAAATACAAAATTGTAGGGTGGAACAATAAAAAATGGCAAATAAAGGAAAGAATGAAAGATCCACACCAAATTATTATACAATGTAGTCCAGTTGAAGGATTTTCATTCAACACAAGATAGTGAAGGGGTCATTATGATGATTTATTTGAAGGTTCATAAGTTAAAGGTAGTCACTAACATATAAAGAGTGAGTAAATTGAAGAGCCCGATGAATTGCTAGCGTAGCATGAGGATGTATGATGTTAATAATAGAAAAATAATATTATGATGGTGGCGAAACTACATAAAGTTTTGATCATATTTTTATTGAGCATGAAAGAAACCACCTTGAGCTCATGAATGATAGAAATCATGTTGTAGAGTATCAACCCTCGTTGAACAAGGGTGTCACATTTTTGAGGCTCGATCAATGCAAGGAGACATCCTCTTTGCTTCATATCTAGGTGAAGAAATATGAATGCACGAAGTTGGTAATGGTTGCTACAGTGATATATTTCAGTTGAAGGATTTTCATTCAGCACAACATAGTGAAAGGGTCATTACTGATAGTAATATACGTGCAAATTTTGTTTGCATCTTTGTATAAAACATGGCATAAGTTGAAAAGTTTGGAAATTAAATATGAAGTGGTTTCAATTAGCCATTTTGTGTACAAGTAGAGAGGAGAGGTCGATGTCTCTATTTATTTTCATACAAAACAATGAAAGACGTCCTAATCAAGGAACGCACACGTCCAAGCAAGGAGAGAATTTCAATTGAGGACAATTCTATGCAAGAAAGGATATCAAGTTATAAAAGATAAAAATTAAACAAAGGTAAAGTGGATCCCTAAAAAGAGGAACAATTGACAACTATTATTCTTGCTCCACAATGTAGAGACAAGAATAACTAGGCTATTACGTTGCCTCCCAAGTATGATTGCACATGAAATCATAGTACCATGAATGAAAATGAGCCCCTAATAGGTAATTAAGCTATTGATGCCATATAGAAAGATAAAAACATAATAGGTTATAAATGTCATTTAGAAGGGATATGACGAGTGTATAACTCATTGTCACCTATTATTTAAATGTTACTAGAACTACAATAAGTTGTTGAATTTTAATCTCTAAATCATGACATTCATTAGTGGAATAGTTGATGATACTTGAAAAAAGGATTGTCCTAATTTTGTTTATGGTTTTTCCTTCAATTTGTCAAGGGGAGAGTAATAAAGTTGGCTTTAAGAAACTAATACAAAATTATCTCTTGTTGTGATTAAAAGTTGTTGGAAAAGTCATAGATATATTAGACAATGGGGGAGGGGATGTCAACAAAGGAGGAGGATAGAAGCCTAAATCTTGTTTAGAAAAATGTAATGTATATTTCTCATGAACCTCCACACTTCATTGCACACATCTTGAATCATGTCCATTGCATCCATGTGTATAATTAAATGTGGTATTTAAATCATGTCTAGAGGAGTGTATTCATTCATATTTTAAAAGTTTAAAGATCCTTAACCATCATCAAGACATGTGTTGGAAGAAGAGGTTGGAATAGATTTAGAAGAAGCTTGAATAATTGACACATACAACTCCCTTGAGACTTCATATTTGGATAGAGGGACCTTATATCAAATTAAGGAAGGCATGAGAGTGATATATGTATTAGTGTAATTATTATACTTTTTGAATATTTATCCTTAGTATAATATTGGAAATAGTATCTTATACTAATTAGGGAGTCGTAATTAGGATATTATTTTCCCATTTTTAGTTGTTGATCTCATTATTTAAGACACAAATGATTTTCATCATTTCTTTTCTTTATGTGGAATATATATCTAATGTAATTATTTATATTTTTAATAAGAAAATAAATTTATTCTAGTAATCATGTGGTTTTTTAATTTTATCTCTTGTCTAAGAGAAAGTATTGAAGATCATAACTCTAACATGGCTTTATTCGGATGAGTAATGTTGGTTTTTACATCACCAGACTTGGGCATAGCTTAATCAGGTTCTTTAGACCTCTCCTTTCATTGTAATTTTGAGATATATGCTTCAGTTAGTGACTATCTAATATCTTCAGAAAATCAATAGAATATCTCTTGGTAGTCAGCCTATGTAAAGATCCTATGATTGCATTGGAACTGGTTTATAATAAGATTTGAATGGGCTTGTAGCTGTAATATGTTTTCAGAGGTTGCATGACATGTTTGACGAAATATCAATAATCTAGTGAAGTCTAATTTTGGTACATTATTGTGATAGTCCTTGTAATTTTACATTAGCTGCCTATAACATGTATTTATGACTGTCAATGAGGCATTTGTTTGATTTAGATATGAAATAAGAGGAATTTGAGGTTACATCATCATACGCCCATTTTTTGAGGACTCTTGTAGATTTGACAGCGAATATTCCTTGTTTTTTAGTCATCATTGGACAAGGCATATTACACAATCATACTAAATAGATTTCAAACCCCATAATTTGTATAGAGAACAACAAATTTGGACTCAAGAGCTTCTAGGGTAAGTTTTGAGGTTAAATGAATCTATAAACAATAGTTTAAACATGAATAGTGTTTATTTGCACTATGAATATTATTTGATGTTGTGATTAATGTCTTAGGCATGGACAATGTTTTAGGTGTGAATAATGTTTTCAAGTATGAATAGGTTTTTTTGGTAATGAAGAGATTTTCTAGGGGCTATGAATAATGGTTTAAGCCTTGTGTAGTTTTTTCAGAATTTTTTTGCTTGCCTAAAGGAATAGTTTCATGAAAATAGACATCAGTTGGGAATACGATATCCAAATTTTTAAAAATAAATAGCCATTGGAATGTTGATTCTATGATATAAAACATCTTTAAAACATGTAGCCTAGCAGTTGCAACTACAACATGTGACAAAATTCCTCTATTATTTATCCTATAATAGATGTTCATACCATGTTCCAAAACTTCCAATTTCTGTGAGGTAGTCTGTCAAATAGTCGGCGTGCCATTTGAAAGCTCCCATTTTCGAACAGGCTGGGGGATGTTGACAGAGCTTTAAACCCGCACCCAGGCCAATGGAGAATCAGAAACATCACTATCTGCAAGTGCAAAATAGATGGGTGACCGATACTAATGAATGAAAGAAGGAAAATGAAGCCTATTGGTCTTTAGCCCCTAGGAGGATGCCCTATTCCATGAGCCAACATTGCTCCCATTTTCACACAGGCTGGGGGATGTTGACAGAGCTTTACACCTGCCCTAGTCCATGAGCCAACATTGCTCCCATTTTCGCAAACCCTATTCCATGAGCCGAGAATGCTTGGAGCTGGCATTATTTGGTCAAAATAGTTCACGTGCCTCATCCAAAACCTGGAGTATGCTTACTTTGGGCAGGAGTACATTGCTAGGGCGACAACGTGAGAATGGGAAGAGTCTGCGAAAATGATTTGAAATGTCTTGGTCTTTTTTCTTTTTTTTAAGTAATGCCCGTGGTCATCGGAATTTCGACGAACGCGGGCACTTTTTGTAAAAAACCACAAATTTCATTGCCAATTCCTTCTCCATTGAAAACAGATATTGAATTATTGTCAGAATTCCGACAAATGCGGGCAATTTTTCAAAAAAAAATCAAATTTGTTCACAATATACCTTCTCCATCGGAAACCTCCATCGGAATTTTAGGCCAAATTTATTAGTGTATTGAGACCTCTTAAACTCATTTATTTAGTAGTCATTGTATTGATTTTGGCATTAACTTATCCTTCTATAAAATGTAGGTACCCTATCAAAAATTCTAATGCCTGGTTGTTTGAGGACTTTGAGACACATAGACATATTATTCATTACTCAAACCTTCTTGTTGCAACAAATATTCATTTGATTAAATATCATGGTAGACCTCTTAACAAGGATTTATGGAAAGTTCATGAATCAGACCACGAGGCAATACTTGAGACACTAAGGGTTAGAGCTGATCCAGAAGGTTCACTTGATTGATTTTGGGCCATATAGAAGAATAATTCTACAATATGGTAAAATAATTTTAACAATTTTGTATATAGCTTTTGCAAAACATTCTAACTTCACTTTTTTGGATGTGCTCTACATTCATATGAGATGTAATATGCATATGAGCTATAATGTGCATATGTAGATGCCAAGTTTTGTATATAAAAACATCAATGAGTTGTAATGTGCATATCTAGATGCTAAATTTTGTATAAAAAAATAACAATGAATTATAATGTGCATATCTAGATGTTAATTTTTGTATAAAAAAACAACAACGAGTTGTAATTTGCATATTTAGATGCAAAATTTTGTAAATATATACATTAATGAGCTTGATCGTTTACATAAGATGCCAAATTTTATATATGAAAGTGTCCATGGGGCTGATTTGCAAATTTTGAGAGCCCAAATTTGTACCATTTGATTATAAATACATTTGTAAAAAAATTGTACCATTTTATTATAAATTTGTACTATAGGTTCAAACGGATTGTTCATAAGTGCCATGGTCTCCAAGTTACGCTACATAAAAGTTTGACCATTTTTTCCACTTTGAGCGCTCAAGGGAAAATGTTGCTACGAGGTGGTTCGTAATGATCAAACATCTTGGGGAGTGAGACAAGGGCACACCTAGAGTAAAACCAGCTACTCGGACATGATTGCACTGACGGTTTGTTCCCACGACAAGCAGATTGAAAGGTGCACTATTTTGCCACCTCTCATTGACGGTTTTTGACAGTTTTTGATGCGACAAAAAAAATCCCACCACAAGAAAATGGAATCAAGTTGGTAGAAACCGAGAGAGGCTGTTTTAGGCAGAGACAACATGACCCCATGTGTTCAAATGGATTGTTCATAAGTGCCATGGTCTCCAAGTAACACTACGTCAAAGTTTGACCATTTTTTCCACTTTGAGCGCTTAAGGGAAAACGTCGCTATGAGGTGGCTCGTAATGATCAGACATCTTGGGGAGCAAGACAAGGGCACACCAAGTGTAAACTTGGCCACCCAAATGTGCTCGTGCTGACGGTTCATTCCTACGATAAGCAAAACGAAAGATGCACTATTTAGCCACCTCTCACTGACGGGTTTTGATGGTTTTTGATGCGACAGAAAAAATCTCACCACAAGAAAATGGAATCGAGTTGGCCAAAATTGAGAGAGGATGTTTTAGGAATAAACAACACAAACCCATAGGTTCAAACAGATCGTCCATAAGTGCCATGGTCTCCGAGTTACGCGACATCAAAGTTTGACCATTTTTTCTACTTTGAGCGCTCAAGGGAAAACGCCGCTACGAGGTGGATTTTAACGATCAGACATCTTGATGAGTGAGAATAGGGCACACATAGCATAAACCTAGCCACCCAGACATGCTCACACTGACAGTTCATTCGCATGACAAGAAGAACGAAAGATGCACTATTTTGCCACCTCTCACTGACGATTTTTTACAGTTTTTGATGCGACAAAAAAAATCTCACCACAAGAAAATAGAGTCGAGTTGCCCAAAATTGGGAGAGGATGTTTTAGGCAAAAAACAAAATGATCCCATGGGTTCAAACATATCGTTCATAAGTGCCATGGTCTTCGAGTTACGCGAGGTCAAAGTTTGATTATTTTTTCTGCTTTGAGCGCTCGAGGGAAAACATCGCTACGAGGTGGCTCATAATGATTAGACATCTTGGAGAGCAATACAAGGGAACACCTAGCATAAAATTGGCCACCCAGATGTGCTCGCACTGATGGTTCATTCCCATGACAAGCAGAATGAAAGATCAACTATTTTGCCACCTCTCACTGACGGCTTTTGATGTGACAGAAAAAATACCACCACAAGAAAATGAAATTGAGTTTCCCAAAACCGAGAGAGGATTTTTTAGGTAGAGAGAACATGACCCCATAGGTTCATATAGATCATTCTTAAGTGCCATGGTCTCTAAGTTACATGACATCAAAGTTTGACCATTTTTTCCACTTTGAGCGCTCAAGGGAAAACGTCACTACGAGGTGGGTCGTAATGATCAGACATATTGGGGAGAGAGACAAGGGCACACCTAGCCTAAACCCAGCCACCCAGATGCACTCACATTGACGGTTCGTTCCCATGACAAGAAGAACGAAAGATGCACTATTTTGCCACCTCTCACTAACGGTTTTTGACGGTTGTTGATGCGACAAAAAAAATATCGCCACAAGAAAATGGAATCGAGTTGCCCAAAACTGAGAGAGGCTTTTTTAAGGAAGAATCAACACAAACCCATAGGTTCACACAGATCATCCATAAATGCCACGGTCTTTGAGTTAAGTGACATCAAAGTTTGACCATTTTTTTCCACTTTGAGCGCTCAAGGGAAAACATCGCTAAGAGGTGGCTCGTAATGATCAGACATATTAGGGAGTGATACAAGGGCACACCTAGCATAAACTTGGCCACCTAGATGTGATCGCACTAACAGTTTGTTCCCACAACAAGCAGAATGAAAGATGCAATATTTTGCCACCTCTCACTGATGGTTTTTGATGCGACAGAAAAAATCTCACCACAAGAAAATGGAATCGAGTTGCTCGAAATCGAGAGAGGCTTTTTTAGGTAGAGACGACACAACCTGATTGGTTCACATGGATTTTTCATAAGTTCTTCAAATCTTCTTTCATAGGCAGTTTGGATGAATAGGTGTGTCTCTTACCCAAAGCCCGACTTGTTATGGAATAAAATTTAAATGAAAACCTTACCTACGTCGACTCATCCTTAGATAAATTCACTCCAATATCTTCATGCACAAAGAACTCAAATAAAATTCACTCAATCAAAATACATAATATCAGCATTATTGATATCAGTACTTGGGTATACACAATATGAGAAATAGATAGTTTAAAAGTATACGCCATATGAGTTACAAGTAATGAACAAATTGGATCACATTTCAAGACATATACACAATGAACAAATTTGATCACATTTCAATAGCAAATAACTAATTTTCAGGAATATCATGTTTCATATATATCAATGAACAAATTGGATCGAATATCAAGTTTCAAATATATCAAAATGAACAATAATCATGTACATATCAAAAAATGGCATAGATTCCAAATCAATAATAGTTACAAAAATGTGGCATGTGCCATGTCTATCAAAGTCAATATATACATATACAAATGTCGAATATATATAAAAGTTGGTCCTTCAATGACCACAACTATAACTATATGTCTCTATTGGTATCTATGATTGTGGCAGGTCATCAAAATCGAGCCTCTTCAAAGCAGTACATGGCTCTACAGGTGGCTGCACAAGGACAATTCAAATGTTGAATCAGATATATTATCTCAATATAACATAAAAAAAACTAAATACTGAACTCTAAATTGTTTGAAGTTGAAATGTTGATTACCTCATCTCTGTCTTTTGCAATTGGGTGAGGCTGAGGATCAGTGGGATGTCCTGAAGGAGGCTATAACTGGTAAAACAACATTAATACATGTTAATAACATTTATGTCAAATAAAACATAATAACTAAAAATGAATAACTAAAAAACTAAAGCATACCGGAGCCTTAGATGGATGTGTTGTGGTCATAGGAGGCAAAGTCACAGATGAATCAGTTACGACCATTTCCTATATCCATGGTAAGTGATCTAAAATGAGTTAACTAAATGGTTTCAACTCCATTGTGCACTTAGTGAAAACAAGTTTATCTAAGACAGACATACCTTTTCCCTTCGTCATGTTGGATCCCATAATATACATGTAGGACTTCTACTGAAATGGAATGGTAGAATAATAGTAGGAATTTTGGAAGGGGCCTATAATAGTTTAAAGACAATCATACAAGTTAATAACCCAAAGTAGTTGACAAACTAGATAAAACAAATATTTTTAACATGTGTAGAAAAAATGCACACTGAAGCCTCATATAGTTCTCTTGTAACCTTAACAGGCCTAGTCTAATTTGATGCAACTATGACCATTTCTTGTATGAAAAATGATAACATGTGATATAGACATAAAATGATTTAGTTATTTCGAACAAGCAAGAATGCAATCCAAAGTGAATATGAAGATATCACCTCTTCCCTCTGTTGAACCTCGTCGACATCAGGTGCATTCATTAATTTCGTAAACCCCATATGTTTCTGTATATAGAACAAATAAATTAAGTGCATTTATCAATATTTACATAAACATGTTTAATCATAATACATTTCAACAAATGAATTTAAATTGTAGTGAATTACCTTCTATCATTTGGGTGTCTGAGAGGATATCTTTCTCTGCCTCAGAGTGCTAGAGGATAGCTTTCTCACATGAGATGTCTTCGAGGTAGGTGGGGTAAGCCAACAGAAAAAAATTCACATAAGGGAAAAGAGAATTTATTTAATATATCACTTAAGTAAAAAATATATAAATCTAAATGGTACCACATAACTATCTTGGCCAAAGTCAATGGACGAAAGCATGATATCATCAAGTTGGGACATCTCAGCCACTGATAAGCCCTACAAAATACCAAGTAATGATACATATAATTAATAAATAATTTTTTGAAACCAATGTATTATTATATTATTAACAAATTAACAAATCTTTACCTTTGGTGGCGAAACTACTCGTGATCGTGGAGGCGACTGAATAGTATGTGGTGTACTCCCACAACCTGCTACACCCTGCAATGCATTTTATTTATATGTCACTTTAAATTGTTCTAAAAAGAAAAAATTCATTTCTTTTTATAAGATTTAGTCACTTAATTGATAACATGTCATAAACATAATTAAATGCACCTGTGCCTAATAGAGAGGGTACAACATATTGAGAAGTTCGTCAGTGAGGGCCACATCCTCTACAGTGGAAGCATGGCATCTACTCCTGCAACATGTACACCAATAAGATGTCGAACCATTCTTATCCACATCAGTGTCACTAGTACATTTGGGTCAAGATTTTGACGGCCAATCATCGGATTTTCGACCACATTTCATCGCACTATTGACAAAAATGGTCATCGAAAACTTTGTGTTGGAAGTTGACTATCCTCGTGGTTGTCACAATTTCGACATTACCACAACCTTTCTGACAGCCACCATGCATGCTCATTCCATGAACGAATACCGTCGCCATCTCGTGTTGTCATCGGAATTCCAACACCAAAGTATAAAATTCCAATAGAGGAGTGTTGTGGGATGCAAAGCATCCTTGTCGGGCATTTCATTAGTGGTCATCGGAATTCCGATGACGAGAGATGATGTGGGTCAAACGGCTTTGCCATCGATGCATGAAAGCATTGAACGAGTTCTACTTTTAAAAATTATATGAAACATTTTTAATTTATTTGATTCAGTGTTATTTGCAAAAAATGATTATCAATGATGTTTCCTTTCTCCAAGAATTGTCTAGGACCTTTCCATCAAATAATATGTAACATCGAATGACTAAATTTTTTCTTTACAATTGCTTATTTAATTTAAGTATTATCTCAGCGTAAATTAAAATTTATATCTGTACGGAAGCAGAACATACAAGTTGAAGAGTCTCTTGCATGCAAATTTCCTAAAAGAAAGCAAGTAGACATTATCTTGAATGACATGGAAACAAGCTCATCTGCTACCTAGAAGAGAGCAATTGGAGAATGGCAGAGGAAAGTGTTTAAGGGTGATAAATAGATAGATAGTATGCAATACAAACAAACAATGTCTGGAGTGTCTGATGTGACGTCTCTAATTTATGTCCGGAGGGTCTAACTGGTTTTGGAGTTCCTGCGAAACCTATTGGGCCACACTTGGAGGAAATCAATGTGTTCATGCAAGGAGAACCTTTTTTCTATTATGAGAATGATACTTTTGCACCTAGGGATATTTGGAAGTCAATATCCAAAAATTTCTTATAGTGTGGAACAAGAGTTGGCGGACTCGAAGTATAATTGTCAGCTTTTAGAAGACCAAGAGGTTATGTACACAATCTCCCAATAGAAGAGCGACCACAAGAATTACCTCTCCCCCCAATGACTATTCAGGAAGCACTTCCTCAAACAAAGGGCTATTGGCCTCCATGGGATCAAAGAAAAAAATTAAAGCATAGACTCTAGACAATGTGGTGGTGTCCTCTATGAAGAACTCTACACCATAATTGAAAATTCACGAGGGAAACAGCAAGATAGTGAAGAGAAATACAATCTTGAAAAGTGGGAAGAATGGATCTTGGTTTGGGTGGGGCCAAGTCAGGTGGCTCCTCTAGAGGTTGACGAGATAGAAATCATATTAGGATTTGAAAAAGATCACACTTGTGGAACTTTGTGTGCGAGTGATTGATTGTGGTGTTTGGGTAATGCATTCCAAATAGATATAGTTGCATTCCAAATAGATACAGTCTTGATGGCATGCAACTGTATCTATTTGGAATGCAACTATATCTATTTGGAATACATTACCCAAACACCGCAATCGATCACTTGCACACGAAGTTCCATGAGTGTGATCTTTTTCAAATTCTAATATGATTTCTATCTCATCAACCTCTAGAGGAGCCACCTAACTTGGCCCCACCCAAACCAAGATCCATTCTTCCCACTTTTCAAGATTGTATTTCTCTTCACTATCTTGCAGTTTCCCTCATGAATTTTCAATTATAGTGTAGAGTTCTTCACTAAGGACACCACCACATCGTCTAGAATCTATGCTTTAATTTTTTTCTTTGATCCCATGGAGGCCAATAGTCCTCTATTTGAGGAAGTGCTTCCTGAATAGTCATGGGGGGGAGAGGTAATTCTTGAAATCGCTCTTCTATTGGGAGATTGTGTACATAACCTCTTGGTCTTCTAAAAGCTGACAATTATACTTCGAGTCCGCCAACTCTTGTTCCACACTATAGAAATTTTTGGATATTGACTTCCAAATATCCCTAGGTGCAAAAGTATCATTCTCATAATAGAAAAAAGGTGCTCCTTGCATGAACACATTGATTTCCTCTAAGCGTGGCCCAATAGGTTTCACAGGAACTCCAAAACCAGTTAGACTCTCTGGACATAAATTAGAGATGTCACATCAGACACTCTAGACATTGTTTGTTTGTATTGCATAATATCTATCTATTTATCACCCTTAAACACTTTCCTCTGCCATTCTCCAATTGCTCTCTTCTAGGCAGCTGATGAGCTTGTTTCCATGTCATTCAAGATAATGCCTGCTTGCTTTCTTTTAGGAAATTTGCTTGCACATGACTCTTGAAATTGTATGTTCTTCTTCCGTACATATATAAATTTTAATTCACACTGAGATAATAATTAAATAAAATAAGCATTTGTAATGAAAATATTTAGTCATTCGATGTTACATATTATCTGACAGAAAGGTCATAGACAATTCTTGGAGAAAGGAAACATCATTGATAATCATTTTTTGCAAATAACACTGAATCAAATAAATTAAAAATGTTTCATGTAATTTTTAAAAGTAGAACTCGTTCAATGCTTTCATGCACTGACGACAAAGCTGTCTGACCCACACCATTATGCATAATAGAACAAATCAATATAATAGGCTATTATAAAGAATATATACAAAAATATGAAAGAACATTAAATTACCATTACAAACCCATAAACCATTAAATAGTGAAAATAGATATAAATTTGTAAATGTCTCCCTATAAACATCACAACCATAACCCAAACAAAAAGAATTCTTACCCACAAAAACTTAGCTGGGGAGTTGCAAGTCTACAACATCTCTCAGATGATCAAACAATTTCTTAATTTTGTTCTTCTGGTTAGTCAATGGATTTAGTTGCATGTTCAAGTTTACTATTTGAAGCCTTATGTTTCCCTATATTTGAGACATAATAAAATTCTTGTGAGTAGGAAATTGATTCAGGAGTTACGTGTGAAGAATTTGGCAAAGTAAATGATGACAATCAAACTCAAATTTTATCTGTCTTGATTAAATACTTTTATCCTGATGGCATTAAATTAAAGTTCTTTCTCTATTTTTTGGTGATCTCTAGAGCAGAGGTTGCTTTGCATCGACCTGGGATACATTTAACTTTTGTTGTATCTATGGAAATATGTATCCTAGGGCAATGCAATGCAACCTCTGCTCCACCAATACTAGATAGAAGAGAAAGTACTTTAATTTAAAGCCATCACAATAAAATGCTTTCAAGACATATATTAGGTATAAAAGGAAGCCTACCCTATCATTTGAAGGGGTTTACCTATAATTCAAGTGATCTCTTAATTATAAAATCAATTCAATTCCAAGTGAACGTGCAATCAAGCATTCATCAAGAATTGAAGGAGAAATCAAGTTAATAAAGATATTTAATAAAGATATCATCTTGTAAATTAAGAAATGGGCAGGAGATTAAGAATACAAACCTTCCATATTGCACACTTCAAGGTATATTAAAATCAGTTTAAAGTGTATTCATTTAGGGACCTTTCATAAAATATTCTCAACTTACATATCATAAAAGGATCTGCTCCACCAATACTAGATAGAAGAGAAAGTACTTTAATTTAAAGCCATCGGGATAAAATGCTTTCAAGACATATAAAATCAAGTGATCTCTTAGTTATAAAATCATTTCAATTCCAAGTGAACAGGCAATCAAGCATTGAAGGAGAATTCAAGTTGGTGCAGGTGAATTTGGAAGACAAAAGGACTCAATGAAGCCAGTAAAGACTTTTGAAGGTCTTAGGAGTGAAGAGCCAATCAATTATGCACACAATGAAGCCATTAAAGACAATCACTGTTAGCATAGATTGCAGGATATGCACAAGATGTGTTTGAAATGGATTTAGAAACTTCCAACCAAATGTGATTAGTGAGTATAGATGTTGTAGTGCAACTGCCCAGGTACACATGCATGCAAAATATGTAAGATTAGGTAAGGCACATGAATTATTTGACATAATGCCTCAAAGATCACCCAATATCCAATGACGGTTGGGAGAAAGAAAACATCAATTTTTTCATAATCTTAAATATTTCTTTATTCATCACTATAAATATATTATGAATATAGTCTCAATATTGCAGAAATTTATTCTATTATGAATGCAATATTTAGGGATGTAATCTTTATATATTTTTTTTAATTAGGAAAAGGTCCTAATACAATCCCCAACTAATTAATCTACAGAAAGATACCACTAAAGAAAGAAATTCAATCCTCACCACTATGGTCTTGAAGGCTTTTAAGACACTTGGATTCCTATTTTGGCCCACTTTTCCTTGACCCTATGTTAAGATAGTAAACTAGTTTGAGAGAATCCATTGGGTGGGAAATTGTGTATGGTTGCAATTATTTTCATGCATGGAAAGTGATTTAAAGTTTGGACCAATAGAGGATAAGTATTTCTTGAACCTTCAAGGACATGTGTAGAGCACCGCATGGATGTTTCTCCATTATTGAACTCTTTGAATATGTAAGTAAATTATTTTTGGTTGATGACATAGTAAGTGTGGTATTTGTCTTTTCAATATGTTGTGGATAATATTAATCAAATATGGAAGTTTTTTTGATGCTATATACACTATGTTTTGGATTGAATTTAGGTAAGTGAAGAGGTAATGGAAGAATAAAAGAGGTACACAAAGGAAGAAGAGTGAAATAGGTGGTTTTGGATGGAGGTTACAAGTATATATGATAATTCGTATGGATAATTTGTTGTCTATAAAGAGGCAAATAAGCTATCACAACTTCAACATGAATGAATGCCTCATCTACAGAAATAAAAGGTACCTCTAATGGTTTCAAAATTTATCAAAATAGTTATGATATACCAATTATAATCAAGTGGAATATCCTTTAGGTAACTAATATTATCTTCAAACTATTTATTTTGATTTTCATCATATCCTTTCCATGTGAATCTCCCTTGGTTTTAGTCCCATTTTTTCTTTATTTTATATATATTCAAAATAAAATTTATAGATGCATGCCTCTACTTGTCTCACCACTCATTAATTGTTTGGGATTTTCATTCCATTCACCAAGGTTGGCATCTATTCTAAGACTTTGTGTCATGGCCAAGCTAAATTATTTGCCTCTAGTTTCTCTCCAATCTAGTCACCTAGTAGCATGTGAAATCTATCTCTTCCTAAGTATTATTCTCTCCATCTTGTTAATGACCATTTCATTAATGAATCCTTCGTCATAATTTTGGATAAGTGAGACAATGTTAGCTCAAGGAATCTTTTCAATCCTCTTTCAAGATTCTTTCCCAAGTAATAATCTCGCATATTGGAAAATAAATTACGCTTCTATTTTTCCAAGCTACTCTTCCTTATAATGTTTAGATTTATTCTAAAGTGCTCATTGTGACTCATGTTTACTACTCTTCCTATTAGTCTCATTCCAATATCTCCTACAAAAATATGGAATGATTACATTTATATTTTATTTGTGTCTCCTAAATATCCACAAAATTTGGAAGAATAATACAATTTTTCAATAATATTTAATTGTAAAAGAAAGGATTAAAATGGAACTAAACACTCTAAATAAATTAATCAGGGTTAAAGGGATAAACTAGGATCCATCTTCTTATAGTTGAGAATAGATTTTATTAACACTTAACCTTTTGCCCTTTTTTCAATTCAAGTTAGTTTAGGACAAAAAGCATCGCGAGATTGAAATATCAGATGATCAAGTTCCAGCTATTCAAGCATTCAAAAATTCAACGTAAGTCCCCTTGTGATACTAGCAATCACATCAACCAACTATGTTTATCCACATGTCGTGACCCGACATACCAGAACCTTTGAGTTGTCTCAAGTGATCCTTAAGCAAATCTCCAGCATTTGAGTAACTTTGTTCAAGAGAGGATAAGATACTTTTGGGTATTTTATTCTACGTTTGCATGTGCATAAAAAACACATCAACACCTCCCACTTGTCAATGGATAAGCTAAAGTTGCTCTATAATGAATGGTTTATAAGGCACACCACTTGAAGAAGGTTTTGCAAATGGGGTGGCAAGTTGAATGGGTTTGATCTTGGGACAATCTACATGGTTAAACGTGCTTGATTTAGAGTAGTATTAGTATGGGTGACCTCCTAGGAATCCCTAATGCTTCTTCACTATGAGCATCACTTTGATGAAATGAGTACTAAGTGATCCATTCTTATGAGGGGTTCATGTAAACTACTCATGAGAATGGGTCAGCTTGACTCTAAAACTATGCAAGTGAATTTTGATATAATTTTCATAGTATGAAAGTCTTGTGAAAACACTCATTCTTCTAGCATTGAAAGTTGTGAGAGAGTTATTAAGGGGATTCTCGTGTGTATAGATTCAATGTATAAGTTCAAGACAGATATTGAGGTGATATTTCTTTCCTTTTTGGTACATCAATCTTTAAATTGGATGTTCTTTTGCCTTCATGGTAGGGAGTAAGTAATTTTTATGTGGGTTCCTTTTTTCATTCTTGGATTATTAAGGAAAACATAGTTTGTGAAGAGGAGGTTTTGCTTGTTATCTTATAAAAAAATTGGGTGTTAGCTATTATAATAAATGATAGACAAAACAATGTCCTCTAAGGTTGTTGAAAAGAAATATCTATATGATGGATTCTCTTCCCAATTTATCTTCAAAGTTATTTAGTAAATATTTGGGAAACCAAAATAGGGTATGTTGATTTGCAAAGGAAGAACTAAATACAAAAATTCCCAAAAGAAGATGTGTTAGCTAATTATTTTTGTTCCTTTGGTATTTTGGAAGTTGAAATGTTCCTTATATCTCTTCAATCTCCCAACCTTGTTCCAACAACCATAAAATTTTATGATTGGGATGCAAGGGAGATTAGTGGATTTGATGGGTTGGCTTTGGCTAGATTCACCCAAGACAATTGATGATTTATTAGGCATTGTTGCTGTCGATGCATTGTTAAGGTTATTATGGTTGATTATCAAAGCTAGTGGGATTCAAATATAGAGGCGTGTTTAAGATAATTCTTATCATTGGTTGGTTAATAAAAATATGGTTTCAAGATTGATGCACAAACATATTAGAAGGGCACTTTTATGATGTATGTGAAATAATCACATTATTAAGAAAAATAATAGGTAATATATAGGCAAGAATACTCCATATATAGATATTATATGTGAGGGATATGACTAATTCCACAAAGTATAAGATTGACTAGGCTTTTCTCATTAGTGGAATCATATAATAGCTAGTGTGTATTGTTGCCTAGATGCATGAATTTGTAGTTTCCATACAACTAAGAAATGATAATGTTTATAAGTACAAACCAAGTGGGAACTATGGACCCACTAATCTTATTTGTAACCACTCGCCACGACTATATTATGATAACTCTCTTATTGATAATAGAGAGTATCTAATACATTTATTAAGACCCTGATTATGGTCATGGTAGACCACACAAAGAATGACTTCCATAGGAGGCTAAGAAGGTGATCCATGAACAAGAGTTTATTTCATTCAATCCTTAACATTAACTATCATTAAGGTGGAAGAATTTAGTGAACAACCTCTTATGCTACCTAGGTACCCTAATGTCATATTCTATTAGAATTAAACAAGTAGTTAGAGTTCATTCTATTTTTAAATCCAAGCATAGAGGGGGGACTATAATGATCCATCATCATTGAGTGTTTTTAATTAGATAAGAAGGGATTTTGAAAGGGCCCTGATCCCTTGTGCAAAGAGAAAGATGAAGCATTAATCCCAACAAAACAACAAAACAAAACAACTCCAAAACAACAAAACAACAAGAGGCAGAATAACTAAAGCAAAAATGAACCATCCTAAAATCAGGGTGGTTTAAAAAATTGATCCAAAGCTCTTTGATTGAGTACAAAGGAAGGACCCTTCTCTCCAAATCCTATTTTCTTGAGACAATGAAGGGACATAATATCATTGGCACATCCATCATTAGAACCCAAAGCATTATATATCCTTGAACAATCCAAAGGGGAACTCCCTTGATTAGAATCAATATTTTGAATCTCCTAGGAAATAGGGAAAGTTTCATCCTTTTTTTTCTCCTTACAAGCATGAGAAATAACCGAAGAGTACTCATACTCAAACTTCTGCACCCATTTTCCAAATTTAGAGATAGGTTAATCTGGGTAGGGAGAGCTTGATCGCCATTGATTAAGGATGCCAAGAATATCTTTGATATAGATAAAAAAAATGGGATTAAACCACGGCTCAAGGACCCATCTACACAATAGCAATCATATGACAAGAGTAACCACTGCCATAAGATATGAAACTTAAAATAATGTGACAAAGATATTACTATGCATAACTTGAGAGAATTCAAAATTATACCCTTATTTGATCCAAGGGGTTATATGGAGGAGAAGATAGTGAGAAAGTATGTTTATGTGACTAATTTAGAGATTTTTTTTGGAAAATTTTGCCAAGAAATCTCAATTTAGAGAAAGTGATTATTTTACTACCTTACTTTGTTTTGTCTTAGCTTGAAAAAAAAAGTCTAGTTTAGATTATTTTCCTATAAAGCAAAATGCTCTAACAATATTGTTATCAAATGCAAATATTTAGAAGCTATTCCATATGATATTCTTGATAAAACCATTTCTTTTATAGAATCTAGAAAGGTAAATATTTTAAGATTTGACTATGGAGATAGCCACCCAAGATCTAGAGGTATAATGGAAAGCACAACAAAATGAGAAGATCAATATGACATGAATAAACTATATTCCTATCAATGAATGCAAGTTTACAATATGAATGAATGAGATTATAAATAGAACCCCTTGATTATATAGGTCAAGATGAGACATGTAGGATATCATAAGATTATGAAAGTATCTTAATCTTATGATATGAGACATAAAGTGATAAGTATCCTATGTATACCTTAAGTAAACTTAAATGATAAGGCATAAAAATGACCTAATAGTGGAAGTAGCTAGGTAATATCCCTATTACACCAAAAATTATTGCTACTTGTTCTTTGATTCATCTCATTGATATGACTCAAATTGAAATAATTCATTTCATCAATTAGAACAAATATATTCAAAATTTTACTAAGCAATAAAACAAGTCTCATGATCCTTACTTTCCTTAAACTGGCCCCTTTGGTTGCTAGCCCTTTACTTACAAGCATTACTCTCACAAAAAATACAAACTCATTTTTTTGTAAGTGATCCTTTATTCATCATCATTTTCATGCTCCGAGCACAGGTTTGCGGAGGCCCAGGCGTCGCCGTTTACATAGCCCATTTTGGGCTCTCTTATAGTCGTCCTTGCTGGTTATGTGCCAGCCCTTGGCACTTTGTGCCTGTGAACTTCAAAATGTTTTAAAGAATGTAAAACACAATGGTTGCAAGAAAGGGAAACCCTTGTATGTTCTTCTATTCAGTGATGCGAGAGAATGAGTACCACTACATACACCATTTGCGTGACAGACATAATTATTACAAATGACTCCATCATTTTCTACACAAACATTCAAACACACAGTAAATGAAATCTTCTCTTACCAATGTAAATAGGTGTTCATTGTATGGAAGATAAGATAGAATGAATTTTTTCTTACCAGACGTGAGTTTCTGCCATGCAAGCACACTTCATTCCCCCGTTCCCCGCTACGGCCATGTTTGTCACACTAATGATCAGTCATCTTCCTTTGTCTGTAGCTCTTACTGCTGTTGATGGAGGCCCGGGTGTCACCATTTACACAGCCCATTTTGGGCTCCCTTGCAGTTGTCCTCGCTAGTTATGTGCCAGCCCTTGGCACTTCGTTCCCCTATTCCCCCCTGTGGCCGTGTTTGTCACACCAATGATCTCCACAGGTTCGCTACAGAGGTAGGACGTCGAATGAGAGGCAGGATTTATGAAATGACTTGGTCTTTTCTTTTTTTTTAAATTAATGCACGAGGTCATCTGAATTTCGACGAAAACAGGCACTTTTTCTAAAAAAACCCTAATGTCATTGCCAATTCCTTCTCCGTCGAAACCAAATGTTGCATTATCGTCAAAATTCCGACGAAATCGGGCATTTTTTTTAAAAAAAATCAAGTTTGATCACAATATACCTTCTCCATCAAAAACCTCCGTCAGAATTTTAGGCTAAATGTATTAGTGTGTCCACACTAGAACATACACCCTGGCATGTGGGGCACATATGTTGAATGGGCTAGCTCGTGCCAAATGATGCAAAAGGTGTTGTTGATGAAGGAGGTGTTGTTGATGAAGGAGGTGTTGTTGATGAAGGAGGTGGTGTTGAGGAAGGAGGTGTTGTTGATGAAGGAGGTGCCGCTGATGAAGGAGGTGATGTAGGTGTTGGTACATCCTCTTCTTTGACCAACTGTGTGTCATGCTAAACAATGACATCAATCAATGATGTAGCTGCTTGAAGAGTCTATAATTCCATAGACTCCTTCAAGGATATAGGGACAATGACATGAACCATGGGTTTAGGAGATGTATGATTCTTATGATGTGGGTCTACCACCCTATCGGACCCAGGTCTATCCTGCGTAGAGCCTCTCCCTCTACCCTGAAATTGTTGGATGTCAAAGTAATTCGACTTCTCACCGAGGATAAACTCACAATACAACTTTCTCAAAAAATATAGAGGCACCTCCCAATTATTAAAATGTGGTTGGTCAAAGACCATATACCACCTATCCCAAAAAGCTTCTTTCAACCTAGCATCAACACACCAATGCATAGGAAACTGAGTCGTATTTAGTTCTAGGTTGTTACTGGCAACAAGATCGATGAAAAGAGAACATATGTCAACTTTACCTATGCTCTTTTGCTTCACTTGATCATATGACAACCCATCCACATAAAATGTTCGACATCTATCCTTCCATGAGCCCCATTTTGTAACCTCCCTAGATACCTCATTTGCACTATTAGCCATTATTTCTAGTGTTTTGGTGAGGGTTGAGTGGTGCTCAAGCCTAGAGGTCCTCAACCTATTCACCAATATAGAAATTTGGGCACTATTTTAGGTAAGGCGGTTGATGAGATCCTCTTGTGTGGCATCTACATGATCTAATGGAGGACGTGGAGGGTTTTGGGGTGGTGGTGGTTGTTGAGGAGCAACATTTTCAATATTTTGAGGTTTTCTTGTTTCTCTTGTGCAATGTTAATAGGGTTTTCTTATGTTCCTTGTGCAGGAGGAGGTCTTTGTTGTCTATTTCATTTTTGGGGATTGCTTGAAGAATCTGACATCAAATTAATAAAAATAAAACTTAAATCAATTAAAAAACCCTATTTTAATTAAAATGCAAACAAAAATAATCAAGAAAATCAAATCTTACATGTTCGACGAGATGCCATTGTTGAAAATTGCTCTCGATGTTGGGAAAACCCAAAATAGTCGCAAACCCGTGTGAGTTCTATGTTTTTTTGCTTCTCTTTGCTATTGTTCCACGGGTTTTGGCATTGAAAATGGTCAAAACCCGTGGCCTACGCAAAAGAAATATTTTTCTCAAAACCCATACGGGTTTTGAGAAACTTTTAATTTTTTATTTTAAAAAAAATGTTCCTCAAAACCCATACGGGTTTCGAGGAACTTTTGGGTTTTTAAATTGTTTTTTCTCTAGGCTTGGTGTTATCAATCCTAGCACATTTTTTAATATTTAGAACCTGCACGGGTTATGAAAAAATTTGTTTTTTTTTGGCATGTGGCCACTTTTCTGTTCACCATCTTGGTGCACTTACCCAGAGTAAATAGATAAAGATGTGAGAGAGAGGTAGATAGGGGATAGAGGAAGAGTGATATGTCGAGAGATAGGTCTAGATCTTGAGGGAGATAAAGAGAGTGATATAGAGAGAGTGATAAAATACTGCTAGTAGCCTATAGATTATAGATATTTGACTAAGTATAAAAATTAATAATATCTTATAAAATCTAGAATTTGCATTATAACTCCTAGAGATCTAAAACTATTCTCAAACATTGTGTCAATATATACATGAAATATAACTTAAAGTATAAGTCACATATTTTTCCTTTATACTTAAATGTTATATTTCATGTATATAAAAGTCATTTACAATATACAAAAATATTAAATATAAAAATTATTATTTCTCATGTATATATAAGTCATTTTCAATTAAAAAAAATAATATATAAAGAAATGGGATCCCATTTTGAAATGGGGTCCTATTTTATTTTTGAAATGGGATCTCTGTGTTTACTAAATGGTATCTCATTTAAAAAAAAACTGAATTCCACAATTGATTTTTTATTTGGAATTCACTCTGGAATAAGGCTTAAGGAGCCAACCCTTAGCCTTGGACCTAGTTTGGCTTGCAACTTGAAGGCCATGTTAATGTCCATACAAAATACCAACTTTAGACATATTTTGAAGACCTATTTTTTAGAATAGACTATCTAGATTCAAAATATATATTAAAAAAATATATATATTACAAAAGAGACTATATAGATTCAAAATATTAAAAAAAAAAAGTGGATCAAATTTTTTATTTTCAAAATAATTTATAATGAAAGAGGTTCATAATCTTGAAATAACAGGGTTTCTTATTTATTTAATAAATTTTTTGTTTCTAAGTTTTTTGAAAAACAAATTACATGGCATCAACCTACATATCTATACACTTTTTAAAAAAAAAAAAATTTAGGTCAAGTTATGCTTGTCGTACACAAGGGTTTTTCAAAACACCAATTATGCTTGGAATAAAAAATTAACAATTTAAAAAAAAATATTCAAAGAAAATAATAATATCCTCATAAAAGGTGAGTATGTTACAAATATTTTCCCAAAGGGATTGAGAAAAATACTTTCATTTAGATCAAATTATGCTTGTTGTACACAGGCATGGTATGGTCTTGAAAAAGTGACTTTTAAACTATAGGTTTAACAAATGCCTATTAAAAATTACTTTTTATTATCTAGCTATTAAAAAAATATATACATATTTGAAAACTAGACTTTGAGCACTCCATTTTCTATTACAAACTTTTTTAAGGATTCATTCTTGAATTGCTTCAAATTTTTAGGTCAATTGGGACAAATTATGAAAACTAGGGAAAACACTTCCACTTTTTGGCCAAAACGTGGAGTTGACTTCTTCCACACACCCAAAACTCTAATTATAGCCAGGCCAGCTAATTTAGGCATTGCCTACTGCATTGAATGCATGTAAATCAAGTATGGTTTGGTTTAATAATCAGGGATTGGCATTTGGAGGCTCACTTGTCATCAAGTGAACCTCCAACCTCCGATCTTTGAAGCTCAACTAGGAAAGCAATCAAGGATCGGGGGTCAGGAATCCTTTGTTCTCCAAATGAATGGAGAAACAAAGGAAGCCTGAAGGGTGATCCCCAAAAGGGTGAAAAAGTAAAAAATAAAAAGATAAAATGAAAGAAGAAAAAAAAGAGAGGGCTAAGAAAATAAGGAGAAAATCAAAAGGAGGAGGGGGGTCCCTAGCTTGGTCAACTAGCTAATTGGGGTGTGAGTTGCAAGGAACTAGTTATTAGTGCTATCATTATCAATAATTTTGTTAAAAAAATTATCTCAATATTTTTACCTTGTGTAGAACAAAATTTCCCTTTGAATTAGTTCCACTTTCTAATCAACCAAAACTTTCTCTAGTGATAAGGTTTTCTCCCCCTTTTGAATGTCCAGTCTCAACATCATCATCTATGTGTACAACTTGTGCATTTCCTTCAAGTTTTGTGTACCTCCTTCTTTGTTGATGTTGACACTCATATTCTTAGTGTCCTCTTTCCCCATATTGAAAACATCTTCATCTAAAACCTCATCTCTGAAATCCTTCTCTAAGTCTTTCTTATCCTCTTTGCTGATTTTTGTCTTGTTTATTCTTCTTGTGACCTTCATATTCATTTTTCTCTATTATTTTGTAACAAAATTTCTTTGCACCTCCTCTTTGAGAGCACATAGTTTTCATTGGATGACTCTAAAACCCTCATCTATTATAGCTACAATCCTCCTATCATGATTCATTTGTGAATGCATTTTGTCTTAGTTCCTCACTCACCTTCTTCACAAGCCTTCATGTAGACCACCTTTTTACAACTCTCTATTCACATATTTGGGAACTAAGGAGCTTTGATGTTTGCATCCCATAAATTAAATTCTTATAACGTAGAATATAAGATCAAAAGTTTTTGGAAAATTACCTTTTGTAAATAATTTTGAACTTGCAAAAATCCTCCTTTTGTTATAAAAGATTTTACTACAGAAGATCCCACCTTAATTTACATAAATACATGTAGATCATCATTTTTCTACCAATCAAAAAAAATAACAAACAAGCCTAAATCCTAAAAAAACTCATAAACTAAACATTCTACATGCAACATTAACTCATTCTATTTTTTCAAAACCTTACAATTGCTCAACAAGTACTCCCAATCACCATAGATACATTCCTTACATGCAAAAATAAACATCAACATCTACAATATTACACTCTTTCATTTGATAACACTCATTTGGAAGAATTCTCACAAATCATAACTCGCAAAAGCAAAGTAATAGGAACAAACCATTTTATTATTGAAGAGCAATTGAAAATACATGATAACTTATTCTAAATGGATTGAAATTTAATAATGATGTAGAATGACATCCAAACTACTTTCTATAGGAAATAAAAAACAATCTTACATTCAAATTATAGTGTCATAAAATTGTGACCCATACAGTTTGTGACCACATTAGGGTCTTCACGTTGGCAATTTGATTCCCCAAGCCTAATTGGAGACCCAAGACTTGCTCATCCCCGAAAACTAAACTTTTTCTGGCCTCCACACTGCTTGAACTTGCTTCCTATCCTTTGATAAGGGTAGGACAGGGGTGTGGTGCCCCTGTCCCTGCCTTATTTTGGGGCCCCCTCTGTCCTATCTTTTCATTGGACTTTGCACTTAGAGCGGGAAAATTTTCCCTATGTCAACCTATGATGAAAAATTAGTCAATTAACCCTAATTGATGAATATATAAGTTGCATTTACCTTCCCATTTATAGAAGTTAGAAGGTTGGAAGTTTTCATCGATCATAAGTTCAAGCAATCGAGCATTCAAGCATTCCTTTCTAGCATTAAGCATTCTCAAGTCTCCCTTCAAGGCTAGGCATTGCATTCAAGTCAAGGATTCAACCATTGAAGAAGATATCCCTTTCAACATTCAAATCCATACAAGAAAATCTACCTACATTTGTATCCACAACCTCTCTTGAGGTGAATTACATTTCAGTCTTTCATTTACATTTACTTGCAAGTACTTTCTTTCATCATTTGGTTAATTCCAAAACTAGGGTTTGACCTGAAGGAAAACCCCGAATCCCAACCTCTTTTCCTCTCTTTTCTATGTGTAGGTTGCAGGTGCGTAGCTATATTTGCAGATTTGGACTCCATTTGCAGAGGTGGAAAAACCCTTTTCGTTTCGCAAATTTTTCGAAGGACAATTAGTACTTTTAGCATAGTCCCGACAACGTTTCCTCTAATTCACAAGGTGGCTTCATCTCAACATATCATAGCCAAATCCAAGTGTACAACTTCATCCCATGCTTCTATTTCAAGTTATAATCAGTTCTTTTCTACTGTTACACTTAGTCTCAAAACACATAATTCAACTATTTTCCATTCTAAAAGAGGGGTTAGCTTGTCATTTTAACACCATTATCAATTCATTTAGTATTCAATCTCTTCCCCAAGAGATTGGATCTAGTGAATTTCCCCCCCTCTTTTAATGTAATGTGGATAAAGTGTTTGAAGGAAAATCCGTAGTGAAACTTTCATCTCTCCTCGGAGGGAAGAAAAGCTTTCCTCTTGATCTCTCCATCATTCACTTTTCCCCATATCACATTTTGTTGAACCCTACATCTTGCATGCTTTATTCTGAAAAATCATTGCATATTTTTCACTTACAAGTTTCATTTTTCTACAAACTTAGTGGTTAATTTCTTCAAAACCCAAGTTTTAAAAATTAAAATTGAACATGTTTTGTAAAAATTGCTTGCTATTGTCTTGGATCTGAAAATTCCTTTATTTGTCAAATTCAATTTCTTCATTGTCTTGTTCAATTTGCAAATAAAATTCACAAAATTAAGAGGTTAATCGTCAAAACCCTAATTTTCAAAAATCATCTTGAAATTGTGCAAAAAATTAATTTCTATTTAATTTTCAGATTTTTTACTGTTTTCAAACATATCCTCTTTCCTAAAATTCAAATTTTCAATTTACCTCCTTTTTCAAAATTTAAAATTTCAAAAATTAAGTGGTTAGGTCCTAAAATCGTAATTTTCAAATTTAATTGGATTTTGTACAAATTTCAATCAATTTAAGTCAATTTCAGTTTTTTAAACATTTTTTCAAGGTGTCCCTATCCATTAGGTTTGACCCTTTTCAAATTTGCAATTTAATTCCTCATTTTTTTCAAAACCCTAATAGGGTCCTATTACATTCAAACCTTATTTTCACCTATCTAGAGATCATAAAATCCACCAATTTTGGGGGGTTAGCTTTAAAATCATCGTAACTTTCATCCCTGAAAATTTTCGAAAAAAGTTGGCTAGACCATGTGCACTTTCAACATCATCCCCAACTTTTTTCCCAAAATTTCGGAAGACTATTATGACTGATTTAATAGCTTAAATCCAATGGATTGGTAGATTTTGTCGATTTTTGATCCCTCTAAAATAAAAAAATACCTTCAAAATTAAACATTTCAAATTTCAAGATTTTTTTTAAAGTTAATTGGTTAATTATAATCTGTCCTGATTTTAAAAATTCCGATTTTATCAATTTTAAAATTAAGAGGTATCCCATTGGCCCTAATTTTGAATTCCAATTTCCTTTAATTTATCATAAAATTATTTTTGGAAATTATGTCATTTTCTTCTTTCAACAAAGTTCAAATTGTTTAATCATTATTTTTCCAAATTTTGCATTATTCAATTTTTGTGCACTTTGTTCCTATAATTCAAAATTCACATTTAAAATTAAAAATTTTCCTTCTAGTGCATGAGTTTCACCACAATTAGTCCTACCTACACTATCCTCATTAGACGAAGCATTAGAATTAAGGCTTCCCAAGGTTTAATTACCAAGGAAATGGAGCATAATTTGGGTGACTTCTTTAATGAGGATCATGCTAATTCTTCGCATCGTAATCATGTCCCTACATATCCAATTGATGAATCCCATTATGAACACGAAGAAGCTTTGACCAGAGTTTTGATAGATCAACTTTCAAAATTAGACAATCAATTTGATAACTTTCAACAATGGATGTCCCAAGAGTACCCTAATAGTGAAGCTCTTCCATTAATTGAAGGCCTTAAACTAATGATTCAAAGTGATAAGAATGGAATTGATATATTGCATGGAATTGCTCATATTGTTGATTCTAATGTCATGCCTATAAAGAGTTGTGCCAAAAACCTAGGTTATTCACAACTTTAAAATCAAATCAATTCTTCTATTCCTTTGACCACTGCAATGGCTAGTATTCCTACTTTCACTACAAACATCATGGCTACTTCAACTCAAAATGTCATTCCTACAACCATTAGTCATGGGGTAAATCCCTCTTCTTCATGTAATCCTCAATTTTTACCTATGTCTTCAATAAGTATTCCTATTATCCCTCAACCAATCAGTGTGACACAAGGAGGCAATTCATTTAACAATTTTATTCCTCCTTTGAGTGTCCCCTTTCCTACTCAATCATCACCTATGCCTACTTATCATAATGTCCCACCATCTTATTCTCAGTCCATTCCTTCCTTCAAAAACATCACATCACCTTCTCAATCAACCATGTCTAACATCAATTCTTCTACTAAAGTGACCATTAACAATCTTGCTCAAACTGTGTCTTCCTTACAACAACAAATTGCTTCCATGAATCAATCCAAGTTTACTGTGCCCACATTTGATGTTGTGAGCCCACTTTCCATTGATATTCTTAAAGCCATGCCACCTAAGCATGTTGAGGTCCCTCAATTGGAACTCTATAATGGAAAAGGTGACCCTCTAATGCATGTTAAAACATTTCAAACCTTGTACACTGATTTTGCTTGTGATCAAAGATTGCTTGCAAAACTGTTTACAAGAACACTAAGAAATAAGGCTTTACAATGGTATTTCTCTTTTCCTTCTTATTCTATCACGTCTTTTCAACAATTAGCAAATGATTTCATTTAACAATTTCAAAACAACATTGGTCCTACTATCACTTTGACTGATTTAATGCATTGTAAATAAGTTGTTAAAGAAAAGCTGACTGATTTCATTGGCAGATATAAGCATTTGTGTGCTCAAATATTGTTTCATGTACTTGATAATGATATTCAAAGAATTTTCATTTCTAATTTGGAAAAATATATAAGGGAAAAGATTTTGTTGTCTGAGATTACTTCCTTCCTGCAGTTGTGCGCAACACTCCATATTTATCAACTAGTTGTGAGTCAAATGGAGCAATCTATTCCTATGGCTCTGAGTGATAAGGGGGAGAGTGTTCAACAACCATTTGTGAAGTTCAAACAAACAAAAAGCTTCATCAACTTCAATGATACAATCAACAACAACAATGTGAATTCTATAATAGGTGTGCCTCCTATTTCTAAATTCTTTAATAGAGAAAGACAATTACTCCTTTCGTTGAATCTTTACATAGTATTATGTCTAATTTGTTACAAAAAAAATGTTATCAAAGTTCCTCCTATAAAACCAATTGAACCATCTAAGCTTGCATCCCCTTATTTTGATAGGAATTCCTTTTGTCAATTTCATCGTTAGCCTGGTCATGATACTAAGAAATGTTTTGCATTGAAAAGTAAGATTCAAGATTTGATTGATAATAATACTATATTCATGGCAGGTGTGAATGATAAGGGAAACAAATTAGTAGCTCCTTGTAATCAAAATCTTATGAGTTTTACTAATACTTTGCCTTCTCATAACTCTAAGGTGATTGAGACTGAACATACCACTTTCTCTCCCTCAGATCTTACTACCACATCTCCAAATTTAGTGAATATGGTAGAGAAACAAGTGATATCTAAGGACCCATGTATTACATTTGACCCTAGTGAGACCATTAAAGCACTTGATGGCCCTTTATACATAGTTGTGAAGGTTAAGGGCATACCTTACCATGGTGCTCTTGTTGATCCCTCTTGCATGGTTAATGTCATCCTTGAGGAGTATCTTTTCACTTTATGATTGCATAAACCGTTTTACGATGACACTAATGTGGTTGTGAATTTATTTGTTGGATTCTCTTGTCCTACCATTGGTTCTATCACCCTTCCTATTGGAGTTCACACTAAATCTATGGATGTCAACTTTGTTATCATTCCTTCTTCCAAGCAATTCCATGTGAAGTTGGGATACCCTCTGCTATCTTCCATGAAGGCTATTGCTTCTCCAATTCATAAGTGTTTTAAATTTCCCCACAATGGAGAAATCATAATTGTTAACCACAACTTATTTTGACAATCTGAAAGAAGCCCAAGTGTTCCTATTGATTTCTTTTGGCCTAAGCAATTTCAATCTCTTCCACAAAGGAGTGATGCTCTTTTCCAATCTTATCAAAAATGGAAGAAAGATATGATCTTATCCTTAAGTTAATCTATATCTCCAACAATTGATATCCCCATCCTTCTTGAAGTTGAAATCCTTCCCCTAATGGATAGGTCAAATTTTCATCCTAAGGAATATCATCAACCTATTCCTATGGATGTAACTATTATTTCTCCTAAGAAGAAAAAAAATATTTCTTCTAAGGTTAGACCTATACCACCTCCCCATGATGGATCTGGTCTCCTTCCTACACCTAATATTCCTCCGTTATATGGTGCATTTCCACCTCCTTTCTCTTATATAGAAAAGAGACCTGCCTCTCCTCTTGTCCAACCTAAAAGACCTCAAACTAAACCTTCAACTATCAAAGAGGAGACTATTCCTCCTTCAATAAATGTTCCTCCTTCTTCCCAGCAATCCTCTAAAACTCGATGAAATCATTGTGCGAGAGACCGTCTACGAAGGTGTCGTGCTTGAGCTCATGAATCTGTTCCTCAAACTATTCAATCTCTGAAGACTCCAACAGTTGACATGAGTCCCTTTTCTCCTAAGTAAGATGTCGAACCTACATCTCCAAATCATAAATTGCAAAAAAATGTGATGGTTTTACTCCTATTCATTTTCGTACTCCTCTTTCTATAAATCTTGACGAAGAAATGAGTGAAAATGTTATTCATGATGGCAATACAACTCCTAATGCTTCTAATAGTGACTATGAATATGTTGATGTGGACAAGCATTTATCAAATGAATTTTCAAAAATGTTAATCCTAGCTCCTAGGATCGAACAAAGTGACTTAGCTCATGAGCATAGTCCTTGTTTGGATCTTGTGTTTGCTCCATCTATTGTGCTCGATGGTGCTCCTTTGGCGTGTTGCTCACCTTCCCAAAATATTAATCAACAAGATAGGGAAGTCGATGTCATGATAGATTAGCAATATTAGCACTAAATATTTTCTCCTTCTCTCCTCTCTTTCTCTTTTTATGACTATTCTTCTATGTGTGTCCATATTCTTCTATTTTTCCCTTAATGTCTACTTGAGGATGATGCAAAGAATTGAGATCTCTTTTGGTCTCTTTCATATTGACTCGAACGACATCCTCTATTCTCTTTCTTCCAAGGTAGTATCCTTTCTTTGGGGAATAATGATTATTATATGCACATATACATATATGATATACATAAGTTATCATACAACATACTGACCTCGAGGAAAGCGAAACTACCTTGTATTTTGTGTTCATTATCATTGGTTTTATTCCTTGACTTGGGGCTAAATCCTTGCGATAACGTTCTCCCTTTCTTCTCTCTATCTTGTGGGTATCCTACCTTAAAAAATCGCTCCCGATAAGGCATGCGCGATCGCTTTAACATGGGGGCATACACTCCACTCATATTTTCCTTCTTAATACATAAAGTTATTTAGTGAACTCGGCTTTTCTTTATAATTTTGGTATCTTTTCATGACTCATAGTGAGGGGAACCTTGCTACTTGCAGTCATGGTTTTCCCTTCTTGATCTTCCCTTTTACTTTGTCAATCGAAGTCGTAAGATCCTTAGTCCACTAGGGGCTTAGTGCATCTTGCCTCCTTGATGTGCTAGAAGTCTTTCAATCTTATTTCCTTGTACTTTATCGATAGTATTGGCATACGCTTATACTCTCGCTAAAGTGGGGGCTGAATGTAGTGTCATAAAATTTTAATCCCTACAATTTATGACCACATCAAGGTCTTCACATTGGCAATTTTAATCCCCAAACCTGATCGGAGACCTAAAACTTGCTCATCCCTAGAAACTACACTTTTTTTGCCCTTTGTACTACCTGAACTTTCTTCCTGTCCTGAGATAAGGGCAGGATAGGGGCGTGGTGCCCCTGACCCTGCCCTATTTTAGGCCCCACTCTATCCTATCTTTGCAATGGAATTTTCACTTAAAGTGGGAAAACTTTCCCTATATTGGCCTATGACAAAAAATCAATCAATTAACCCTAATTGACGAGTATATAAGTTGCATTTATCTTCCCATTTGTAGAAGTTAGAAGGTTGGAAGTTTTCATTGCTCATAAGCTCAAGCAATCAAGCATTTAAGCATTCCTTTGGAGCATTGAGCATTCTCAAGTCTCCCTTCAAGGCTAGGTGTTCCATTCAAGTCAAGGACTCAACCATTGAAGAGGAGATCCCTTTCAACATTCAATTCCATACAAGCAAATCTACCTACATTTCTATCCACAACCTCTCTTGAGGTGAATTACATTTACTTGCAAGTACTTTCTTTCATCATTTGGTTAATTCCAAAACTCGGGTTTGACCTGAAGGAAAATCCCCAATCCCAACCCCTTTTCCTCTCTTTTCTATGTGTAGGTTATAGGTGCGTAGCTGTATTTGTAGATTTGGATTCCATTTACAGAGGCGAAAAACCCTTTTCGTTTCATGGATTTTTTGAAGGACCGTGTGCACTTTTAGCACAGTCCCAACAAATTTTCCTCAAATTCAGAGGGCGGCTTCATCTCGACATATCATAGCTAGATCCAAGTGCACAACTTCATCCCACATTTCTATTTCAAGTTATAATCAATTCTTTGCTACTTTTACACTTAGTCTCAAAACACATAATTCAATCATTTTCCATTCTAAAAGAGGGGTTAGCTTGTCATTTTAACACCATTATCAATTCATTTAGTATTCAATCTCTTCCCTAAGAGATCGGATCTAGTGAATTCCCTGCCCCCCTCTTTTAATGTAATGTGGATAAAGTGTTTGAAGGGAAATCCACAGTGAAACTTTTATCTCTCCTCGGAGGGAAGAAAAGATTTCCTCTTGATCTCTCCATTATTCACTTTTTCCCACATCACATTTTGGTGAACCCGAAGCCTTGCATGCTTTATTCTGAAAATCACTGCATATTTTTCACTTATAGGTTTCATTTTTCTACAAACTTAGTGGTTAATTCATTGAAAACCCTAGTTTTTAAAATTAAAATTGATCATGTGTTTTGTAAAAATTGCTATCCATTAGGTTTGACCCTTTTCAAATTTATAATTTAATTCCTCATTTTTTTCAAAACCCTAATAGGGTCCTATTTTCACATTCAAACCTTATTTTTGCCTATCTAGAGATTGTAAAATCCACCAATTTTTTGGGGTTACCTTTAAAATCATCATAACTTTCATCCCTAAAAATTTGGAAAAAAGTTGGTCAGATCGTGTTCACTTTCAACACGGTCCCCGACTTTTTTATAGAAATTTTGGAAGACTGTTATGACTGTATTTAATAGCTTAAATCCAGAAGATTGGTTGATTTTGTCAATTTTTATCCCTCTAAAATAAAAAATACCTTCAAAATTCAACATTTCAAATTTCAGGAAAACTTTAAAAGTTAAGTGGTTAATTATAATCTGCCATGAATTTAAAAATTCAGGTTTTGTCAAGTTTAAATTTAAGAGGTATCCCATTGGCCCTAATTTTAAATTCCAATTTCCTTTCATTTATAATAAAATTAGTTTTGGAAATTGTGTCATTTTCTTCTTTCAACAAACTTCAAATTGTTTAATCATTATTTTCTCAAATTTTGCATTATTCAATTTTTGTGCACTTGTTCCTGTAATTCAAAATTCATTTTCAAAATTTCACAATTTCCTTCTAGTGCATGAGTTTCACCACTATTAGTCCCACCTACACTATCCCCGTTAGATGAAGCATTAAAAGTAAGGCTTCCCAAGGTTTAATTACCAAGGAAATGGAGCATAATTTGGGTGAGTTCTTTAATAAGGATCATGCTAATTCTCCCCATCCTAATCATGTCCCTATCTATCCAATTGATGAATCCTATGATGAACATGAAGAAGCTTTGACTTGAGTTCCCATAGATCAACTTTCAAAATTGGACAATCAATTTGATAACTTTCAACAATGGATGTCCCAAGAGTACCCTAATAGTGAAACTCTTCCATTAATTGAAGGCCTTAAATGCATGATTCAAAGTGATAAGAATGGAATTGATATATTGTATAGCATTTCTCATATTGTTGATTCCAATGTCATGCCTATAAAGAGTTCTTCCAAAAACCTAGGTTATTCACAACCTTCAAATCAAATCAATTCTTCTATTCCTTTGACCACTCCAATGGCTAGTATTCCTACTTTCACTTCAAACATCATGGCCACTTAAACTCAAATTTGTAATTCGTACAACTATTAGTCATGGGGGCAATCCCTCTTCTTCATTTAATCCTCCATCTTTACCTATGTCTTCAATAAGTATTCCTATTATCCCTCAACCAATCAGTGTGACACAAGGGGGCAATTCATTCAACAATTTTATTCCTTTTTTGAGTGTCCCTTTTCCTACTCAATCATCACCTATGCCTACTTATCATAATGTCCCACCACCTTATTCTTAATCCATGCCTTCCTCCAATAACATCACACCACCTTCTCAATCAAGCATGTATAACATCAATTCTTCTACCGAAGCGACCATTAACAATCTTGTTCAAATTGTGTCTTCCTTACAACAACAAATTGCTACCATGAGTCAATCCAAGTTTAGTGTGCCCACATTTGATGTTGTGAGCCCACTTTCCCTTGATATTGTTAAAGCCATGCCACCTAAGCATGTTGAGGTCCCTCGGTTAGAACTCTATAATGGAAAAGGTGACCCTCTAACACATGTTAAAACATTTCAAACCTTTTGTACTGATTTTGTTTATGATCAAAGATTGCTTGCAAAATTGTTTACAAGAACACTAAGAGATAAGGCTTTACAATGGTATTACTCTTTGCCTTCTTATTCTATAACTTCTTTTCAACAATTAGCAAATGCTTTCATTCAACAATTTCAAAAAAACATTGGTTCTACAATCACTTTGACTAATTTAATGAATTGTAAACAAGGTGTTAAAGAAAAAGTGACTGATTTCATAGGTAGATATAAGCATTTGTGTGCTCAAATTTCTTTTTTTGTACCTAATAATGATATTGAAAGAATTTTTATTTCTAATTTGCAAAAATATATTAGGGAAAAACTTCTTTTGTTTGAGTTTACTTCCTTCCCGCAGTTGTGCGCAACACTCCACAATTATAAACCTAGTTTTGAGTCAAATGGAGAAATCTAATCCTATGGATCCGAGTGATAAGGGGGAGAGTGTTCAAGAACCATTTGCAAAGTTCAAACCAAAAAAAATGCTTCATCAAGTTCAATGACACAATCAAGAACAACAATGTGAATTCTACAATAGGTGTGCCTCCTATTTCTAAATTCTTTAAAAGAGAAAGACAATTTACTCCTTTGAATGAATCTTTACATTGTATTATGTCTCAGTTGTTACAAAGAAATGTTATCAAAATTCCTCCTATTAAATGAATTTACCCATCTAAGCTTGCATCCCCTTATTTTGAGAGCAATTCCTTTTGTCAATTTCATCGTTAGCCTGGTTATGATACTAAGAAATGTTTTGCATTGAAAAGTAAGATTCAAGATTTGATTGATAATAATACTATTTTTGTGGTAGGTGTGAATGATAAGGGAAACAAATAAGTACCTCCTCATAATCAAAATCTCAAGATTTTTACTGATCCTTTGTCTTCTCATACCTCTAACGTGATTGAGACTAAACATACCTCTTTCTCTTCCTTTGATCTTACTACCACAACTTCGAATTTAGTGAATATGGTAGAGAAAAAAGTGATACCTAAGGACCCATGTATTATATTTCACCCTAGTGAGACCATTAAAGCACCCGATGGCCCTTTATACATAGTTGCAAAGGCTAAGGACATACCTTGTTGTGGTGCTCTCATTGATCCCTCTTGCATGGTTAATGCCATCACTGAGGAGTATCTTTTCACTGTACGATTGCATAAACTGATTTATGATGACACTAATGTGGTTGTGAAGTTATTTGATGGATTCTCTTATCATACCATTGGTTCTATCACCCTTCCTGTTGAATTTCACACTAAATCTATGGATTTCAACTTTGTTATCATTACTTCTTTTGAGTGATTCTGTGTGAAGTTGGGCTACCCTTGGCTATCTTCCATGAAGGTTATTTCTTCTCCAATTCATAAGTGTTTTAAATTTCCCCACAATGGATAAATCATAACTATTAACCACAACTTATTTCGACCATCTGAAAGAAGCCCAGGTGTTCCTATTGATCTATTTTGGCCTAACAAATTTCAATCTCTTCCATGAAGGAGCGATGCTCTTTTCCAATCTTATCGAAAATGGAAGAAATATATGATCTTATCATTAAGTCAACCTATATCTCCAACAATTGATATCCCCATCCTTCTTGAAGATGAAATCCTTCCCCTAATGGATAGGACTAATCTTCCTCCTAAGGAAGATCCTCAACCTATTCCTATGGATGTAACTATGCCTTCTCCTAAGAAGAACAATAATATTTATTCTAAGGTTATACCTATACCACCTCCCCATGATGGACTCGGTCTCCTTCCTACACCTAATATTCCTTTGTTATATAGCACAGTTCCACCTCCTTGCTCTTATAGAGAAAAGAGACATGTCTCTCCTCTTTTCCAACCTAAAATGCCTCAACCTAAACCTTCAAGTATCAAAGGGGACACTATTCCTCCTTCTTCCCAGCTTTTCACGAAGACTCAAAGAAATTGTTGTGCGAGAGACCGCCGATGAAGGCATCATGCTTGAGCTCATGAAGTTGTTCCTCAAATTATTAAATCTCCCAAGACTCCAACAGTTGACATGATTCCCTTTTGTCCTAAGCAAGATGTTAAACCTACACCTCCCAATCATAAATTGCAAAAAATTAACATGTGATGGTTTTACTCCTATTCATTCTCCTAGAATCGAACAAAGTGACTTAGCCCATGATCATAGTCCTTGTTAGGATCTTGTGTTAGCTCCATCTGTTGTGCTTGATGTCGCTCCTCTAGCATGTTGCCCACCTTACTGATATAGTGATCAACAAGATCGGGAGGTGGATGTCGTGCTAGATTATCAATAATAGCACTGAAGATCTTCTTCTTCTGTCCTCTCTTGCTCTTTTTGTGACTATTCTTCTCTGTGTATCCCTATTCTTCTATTTTTTTGCTTAATGTCTACTTGAGGATGATGGAAAGCATTGAGATCTCTTTTGGTCTCTTTCATATTGATTTGGATGACATCCTCTATTCCCTTTCTTCCAAGGTAGTATCCTTTCTTTGGGGAATGATGATTATTATATGCACATATACATATATGATATATATAAGTTATCATACAACATACTGACCCTAAGGAAAGCAAAACTATCTCTTATTTTGTGTCCATTATCCTTGGTTTTATTCCTTGACTAGGGGCTTAATCCTTTTGATAACGTGCTCCCTTTCTTCTCTCTCTCTTGAGTGTATCCTACCTTAAAGAAATCACTCCTGATAAGGCATGTGTGATCACTTTAACATTGGGCCATACACTCCACTCATATTTTACTTCTTGATACTTAACTTAGTTATTTAGTGAACTCGGCTGTGCTTTATAATTTTGGTATCTTTTCATGACTCATAGTGAGGGGAACCTTCTTATTTGTAGTTATGGTTTTCCCTTCTTGATCTTCCCTTTTACTTTTTCAATCAAAGTTGTAAGATACTTATTGCACTGAGGGCTTGGTGCATCTTGCCTCCTTGATGTGGTAGAAGTCTTTCAATCTTGTTTCCTTGTTCTTTACTGATAGTGTTGGCATACGCTTATACTCCCGCTAAAGTGGGGCCTAAATGTAGTGTCATAGAATTGTGACCCCTACAATTTGTGACCACATTAGCGTCTTCATGTTGGTGATTTGAATCCCCAAGCCTGATCGGAGACGCAAGACTTTCTCATCCCTAGAAATTGCACTTTTTCTACCCTCTACACTGCCTGAACTTGCTTCCTGTCCTAAGAGAAGGGTAGGATAGGGGCATAGTGCCCCTTTCCCTACCCTATTTCGGGGACCCCTCTGTCTTATCTTTGCATTGAAATTTGTACTTAAAGCGGGAAAACTTTTCCTCTGTCGGCCTGTGGCAAAAAATCAGTCAAATAACCCTAATTGATGAGTATATAAGTTGCATTTACCTTCCCATTTGCAGAAGTCAGAAGTTTGGAAGTTTCCATTGATCATAAGTTCAAGCAATCAAGCATTCAAGTATTCGTTTCCGACATTGAGCATTCTCAAGTCTCCCTTCAAGGATAGGTGTTGTCTTCAAGTCAAGGATTCAATCACTGAAGAGGAGATCCCTTTAAACTTCAATTCTATACAAGAAAATCTACCTACATTTCTATCCACAACCTCTCTTGAGGTAAATTACATTTCAGTATTTTATTTACATTTACTTGCAAGTACTTTCTTTCGTCATTTGGTTAATTCCAAAACTGGGGTTTGACCTGAAGGCAAACCCCCAATCCCAACCCCCTTTCCTCTCTTTTTTATTTGTGGGTTGCAAGTGTGCAGTTGTATTTGTAGATTTGGACTCCATTTGTAGAGGCAAAAAAACCCTTTTCATTTCACGGATTTTTCAGAGGATCGTGTGCACTTTCAGCATGGTCCTGACAAATTTTCCTCAAATTCACAGGGCAACTTCATCTCAACATATCATAGCCAGATCCATGTGCACAACTTCATCCCATGCTTCTATTTCAATTTATAATCAATTCTTTGCTACTTTTACACTTAGTCTCAAAACACATAATTCAACCATTTTCCATTCTAAAAGAGGGGTTAGCTTGTTAGTTTAACACCATTATCAATTCATTTAGTTTTCAATCTCTTCCCTAAGAGATTGGATCTAGTGAATTTCTCCCCCTCTTTTAATGTAATGTGGATAAAGTGTTTGAAGGGAAATCCACAGTGAAACTTTCATCTCTACTTGGAGGGAAGAAAATCTTTCCTCTTGATCTCTCCATCATTCACTTTTCCCCACATCACACAAAGATGAAATAAACTTGAACAATAGATGAAACTTCTATAAAATTTGAATGTAACACATGAAAATCAACTAAAAGCATGTGCAAAATGCACTCTCATTCTTCTAAATATTTCCCTCTTGATTCCAATGTTTTTCCACTTCCAATTAGCCTTCTTTCCTTTCATGTTTTTCATCACTTGCATTATCTTTTCCCTCTCCAAATAGGTTTGGGCATAACATTCCCCCAAAAAGAAATTATCCTCATGTTTTTACCCTACTTTTTCTAGGTGTGGAACTCTCTTTTCCCACCCATTTATTAGGTCATATTCTCTAAATTCTTCCTACCAAAAATTGCCAAACACTACATAAAACTACTACTTACATTCTAGTCACCTGATATTCTTCCTCCTCAAAATAGTCTATTATCATCAATAAAAAATAGAGTTATAAGAGGCATTAGATAAGCTTCAATTTTCTTGGCAATAAATTGATAGTTCTGATACTAATTGTTAAGTACAGATGCCAAGCTAACAAGATGAGAGGGGGGCGGGGTGAATCATACAAACTTAATCTTCCATAAAAACAACAGATTCAACCTCGGTAACATATACTTCAGCAATATAACCAAAACTGCTAAACATGCAAACTTATAAGCATATAAACATCATAGCACTCATAACACCAGATTTAACGTGGAAACCCAAATAGGGAAAAATCACTATGGGATTTTGGACCCACTAAGAAACATACTCTTCTAGAGTATGCTCAGTTAAAAGAAAATCCTGTGAAAGAATACAAACACATTGCTAGATGTGACCCGGTTAAGGGATTTCCCTTAGATCTGTTAGGATCTTCACTTTTTTAGAAGTGACCTTGTCAAAGGATTTCAAACACTCATTCAGAATGTCACCTTGCTAGAGGGTTTTACAAATAAGACTGTTAAGTCCACTCGGTTAAGAGATTTTCTGTCACTTTACAAAATAACAGTAATAAAAATCTATATACAACTTCACATCTAAAATGATAAAGCAAATTCTTATTTGCTCAATACAATCTAGTCATAGGACTTATTTTGTCCCTCTGCTGGGCTCTATACTCTATTAATCAAATAGGTCTTCAAGCTTCTATGCTCGGTAATCACTATGTAGCATCCCTATGCTTACACTTGTCTGCATACATTGTTTATCAACAGTTCCTTATTTATAAACAATTTGCTAACCGCTGAATCTCCTTGATCACATTTCCCATGATCAATCATAGCCATCAAATCTTCAAACTTGACCAGGTTCAATGTATCCTTCGATCTGAAAATGTTTTACCTTGCCTCGGGACTTGCAATCTTTTCTTGGAACTTGCACAAAGTTATTTCGGTTCAATCTGCACTATAGATCTTCCTGTCGATCTTCCTTTACCATAGATCCTTAACAAACTTCATACACGGCATACCAATCATTGATGGCAAAACCAATTGATTTGACCTAATTGATTCAGATTGCTGTGAGATTCTGAAATGCTCTCCCCCTATCATTAGGCTTCTCCCCCATACAATAGTCTTCTCCCCCTTTGACAACAATGCCAAAAAGTAAAGAATTAAAACATGATTCTTCCGCTGAGAAGTGAATTCCTTGCTGTTATGTTTCAACTCAGTCTCGGTCAAAGCATTATGTCTTCAATTCCTGTTCCTTGTATTTGTTTCCTGTACACCTTTATAAAACATCCTAAAGTGTGTAAATAAGCATCAATCCACACATAATATTTTGTAGATTCATCGAATTGATGCTTTCACCGAACTCGGTCAGTGAGTAGAAGATAGGGGTAGGACCCCTAGCTTACTTCTGAGATACTCAAAAGTATCCCTTGGCAGTGGCTTGGTGAAGATATATGTTATTTGTTCCTTTGTGCTAACATACTCCAACACCACTTTCTTCTCTTGAACTTCTTCTCTAAGATAATGATATTTGATAGAGATGTGCTTTGTCTTAGAGTGCATAACAGGATTCTTTGAAATGTTAATGGCACTAGTATTGTCACAGAATATAGTTACTGACTCAGTAACTTTCTCATTTATACCTTCCAACAGTTGTTTGATCCATGCTATATTGGTACAATTCAATGTTGCAGCAACATATTTAGCTTCTGCTGTTGACTGTGAAACACATCCTTGTTTCTTGCTAAGCCAACTCACTAGTCTTTTGCCTAAAAAGAAAGCTCCTCCACTTGTGCTTTTTCTGTCATCAATGTTGCCTGCCCAATCAGCATCAGTATAAACTTTTAAATCAAAGTCATTTCCTTTCTGATATACTAAGCCATAATCCTCAGTACCTTTCAAGTATCTAAAAATTCTCTTGATTGTTGTCATGTGTGTTTCCTTGGAATCTGCAGAAAATCTTGCAACTATACCTACTGCATATGCTATGTCTAGTCTGTTGTGAACAACATATTGTAGCTTTCCAATCATGGATCGGTAAAGTGTCTCATCAATAGATGCAGATTCATCATTTTTTGATAGTTTATAGTTGGTAGTCATAGGAGTACTTATTGGTTTTGAATCCTCCATTCCAAATTTCTTCAAGATTTCCTTTATGTACTTGGATTGAGTAATGAAAATCTCATCTTTCATTTACAGTATTTGTAAACGTATAAAATACTTTATCTCACCGATTAATGACATCTCAAATTCTTTGCTCATTTCATTTCCAAAGTTCTTGCATAAAGAGTCATTTCCATAAAAGATAATATCATCAACAAATATGGCTGAGATCAGTATTCCATTTTCATCATTCTTCATGTACATATTGTTCTTTTCACTTGTCCTTATAAAACCAATCTTGATCAAATAAGAGTGCAATCTTTCATACCATGCTCTAGGTGCTTGTTTCAAACCATATAAAGCTTTGTTTAATTTACATACTTGATCTTTATTCTTGTCTTCAACAAATCCTTCAGGTTGTTCAATAAAAACTTCTTCTTCTAATATACCATTCAAAAATGCAGATTTGACATCCATTTGATATACATTGAAATTTTTGTAAGCAGCATATGCCAACAATGTTCTTACTCCTTCAAGTCTTGCCATAGGTGCAAAAGTCTCACCATAATCAATTCCCTCTTCTCGAGCATATCCTTTGCAAACTAGTCTTGCTTTATTTCGAATGACCTCACCTTTTTCATTCAGCTTGTTTCTGAAAATCCACTTTGTACCGATTACATTTTTGTCCTTCGGTCTTGGGATCAGTGTCCATGTTTCATTCTTCTTGATTTGATCAATCTCTTTTGTCATAGCATTTATCCAATCTTCACTATTAAATGCCTCTTTCACTATTCTTGGTTCAAATTCAGATATCAGACATGTGTTCTATCTCAGTTTGTTCCTTGTCGTCACTAGATCATCTTTATCTCCTATAATTTGACTTTCTGCATGATGTCTTCTAACATATTTGGCTAATACAGGCTCAGTAGGCTCTATATGATCTTCTTCATCACTCGGTAACTAGACATTATCTTCATTTCCTTCAGCAGCTCTCTTGGTAGGACTTGTCGGTTGAACATAGACAAATTCTTCATAATCTTCTGGTTCTTTGGAGTTTCCTTCGTCATTTCTTTCGGCATATTCATCAATTTTCACATTTGCACTTTCTACTATTTTTTTAGATGATTTGATCGGACATTTAAATGCTTTACTTCTAGAAGAATAACCAAGAAATGTTCCTTCTTCACTTTTCTGATCAAACTTTCCATTTCTATCATCTTTGTGTACATAGCATCTACTTCCAAAGATTTTGAATCAACTTACTTTAGGTTTCTTATCATACCAAATTTCATATGGTGTCTTCAAAGTTCCTTTCTTCAGTTGTACTCGGTTCAGGGTGTAAACTGTTGTGCTTATTGCTTCTCTCCAAAATGTTTGTGGCACTTTCTTTTCAATCATCAGGGTTCTGGCACAATCCACAATAGATCTGTTTCTTCTCTTAGCTATCCCATTTTGTTGTGGAGTTCTTGGTGCAGAGACTTGTCTTTTTATACCATGATCATTGTAGATAAGTTGAACTCATCTGAAGTGAACTCACCTCGTCTATCAGATCTAAGACATTTCAGTTGTCTTCTTGTTTTATTTTCAACTCTTGCCCTGTACCATTTAAACATTTGAAAAGCTTTTGATTTTTCTTTTAAAAACATTACTGACATCATCCTTGAATAATCATCCACAAATAATATGAAATATTTATCACCATAATAACTTTGAACTTTCATAGGACCACAAAGATCAGTGTGCACAAGATCTAAAATTCCCTTAGAAGTGTAGGTCTTACTTCTAAAGCTTGATCTTGTCATCTTACCCATCTGGCATCCTCGACACATAGCATTCTCAGGTTTTTCCAAACTCGGTAGACCTCTTACTCGGTGCTTCTTACTTATTTTGATCATATTATCAAAATTTACATGACAAAACCTTTTATGCCATAACCTGGTATCATCTATCTTTGCATAAAGACAATTATTCCTAGTTGAGTCAAGATGAAATGTATTACCTTTTGTTTGAGTCCCAGTAGCAGCTAACTTTCCATGCTTGTCATGAACTTTGACAATTCCTTTCTGAAATTCTATTTGGTAACCTATGTTGTTTAGCTGTGCTAAACTCAATAAATTATATTTCAATCCTTCAACCAAATAAACATCATTACATTTAGCATTGTCAAGAAGTGTTATGGATCCTTTACCTTTCACCGGACATGGTGCATCATTATCAAATCTTACATAACCTCCATCATAATCTTCTAATTTAACAAACTTGAGTTTATCACCTGTCATGTGATGTGAGCATCCACTATCTATGATCCAAGAATCATTAGTATTTATGTGAGATATTAGGGTTTTTTCTTCATACCTTTCTTCATTTGATCCATCTTTGATAGCCACATAAACTACTTCCTCTATATCAGTTTCATTTGATTTATCATCATTTGATTCCTCATCGGCTTTTAGGCATGACTTTCTATCTCTTCTTCTGAAGTCTTGGTATCCTCTATATTGATTATTTTTCTGTCTGTCATCTCGGTAATCTCTCTTTTCACTGGATTCTTTGTTAGGACAATTAGAAGCCATATGTCCTATCTTATCACAATTGAAACATTTCAAAGGTAGTTTTCCTTTATACTTAACTTTTCCTCTCGGTAGCCTTCTGGCTAATAGTGCTTCAAACTCTTCTTGCTTTCTGATTTCTTCATAGAGTTTGTGTACCTCCTCCATGTTTTTATGAAATCTTTCACTTGCTCCACTGTGATTCCCTTCAGAGTACTTATACTTTCTATCATTTTAATCATCAGATTCATCAAGATGAAAAGAACTAAATGCAGACTCAATTTTATTTACCGAAGACCCACTGTTATCAAAGTTACTTAACTCAAATGCATGTATCTTACCAATAGTAGCATCCAAAGAAACTGGCATATTGGGTACATACCCCAATTCATTGATTGCAGAGACTTGGATTGCATAAGTAGGTAGAAGGGTTCTCAATAACTTGTGACATCCTTTTCTTCAATGGTTCCTCCTACTGCTTTGATTTGATTGACAATCTCCTTTAACCTTGTACTGTACTGGGTTATGTTCTCACCTTCATTCATTCTCATAGATTCAAGTTGTCCTCTTAGACTATCCACTTTTGCTCTTTGAACATGTTCATCACCGCCATGCACAACTTTGAGCTTGTCCCACATTCCCTTGGCATCATTGCAGCCTTCTAGATCATTAAACTCCGAGTCGTTCAATGTAGATGTTATTTCAATCATTGCTTGAATATGTTCTTGCTTTGACTTTATCTCTTCCATTGTCAATGGATGGGTGCTAGGTGTAATGAAATCATTCTCCAGATAATATACAACATATTCTCCAACTCCTGATAGGTGCATCTTCATCCTTTTCTTCCATGTAGAGAAACTTGACTTGTTCAGCTTCGGTGCATCCCTCTTATACATCTTTGGATCTTTTCATCAAGTACCTTTAAAAATTTTCTTCCAGAGTCCAAAGCTCTGATACCAATTGATAAAACTGATACTAATTGTTAAGTACAGATGCCAAGCTAACAAGATGAGAGGGGGGGTGAATCATACAAACTTAATCTTCCATAAAAACAATAGATTCAACCTCGGTAACATATACTTTAGCAATATAAGCAAAACTGCTAAACATGCAAACTTATAAGCATATAAAAATCATAACACTCATAACACCAGATTTAACATGGAAACCCAAATAGGGAAAAACCACTGTGGGATTTCGGACCCACTAAGAAATATACTCTTCTAGAGTATGCTCAGTTAAAAGCAAATCCTGTTAAAGATTACAAACACATTGCTAGATGTGACCTGGTTAAGGAATTTCCCTCAAATCTATTAGGATCTTCACTTTGTTAGAAGTGACCTTGTCAAATGATTTCAAACACTCATTCAGTATGTCACCTTGCTAGAGGGTTTTACAAATAAGACTATTAAGTCCACTCGGTTAAGAGATTTTCTGTCACTTTACAAAATAACAATAATAAAAATCTATCTGCAACTTCACATCTAAAATGCTAAAGCAGATTCTTATTTGCTCAATACAATCTAGTCATAGGACTTATCTTGTCCCTTTGTTGGGCTCTATACTCTGTTAATCAAACAGGTCTTCAAGCTTCTGTGCTCGATAATCACTATGTAGCATCCCTATGCTTACACTTGCCCGCATACATTCTTTATCGATAGTTCCTTATTTATAAATAATTTTCTAACCATTAAATCTCCTTGATCACATTTCCCATGATCAATCATAGCCATCAGATCTTCAAACTTGACTAGGTTCAATGTATCATTCGATCTGAAAATGTTTTACCTTGCCTCGGGACTTGCAGTCCTTTCTTGGAACTTGCACAAGGTTATTGCAGTTCAATCTGCGCTGTAGATCTTCCTGCCGATTTTCCTTTACAATAGATCCTTAACAAACTTCATACACGGCATTGTTATTAATCATTCTCTATGAAACTCTTTCATTCAATTTAATTACTCTCCTTTAATTACACCATAAATTTATTCCCCCATTCCTTTAACAAACGATATATCCTACTTAATTTATTCTTTTTTTTTAATAAAGAGACTATCAATCTCAATAATAAAATATGTGAGAATCTTGCATTAGTTGTCTTTTATCAACTAAACCTTTAGTTAAAATTTTAGTTTCTAAATTAATGAATAAGGAACAAAGATATAAAGGAGAAATCATATCTCTATTGAATGGATTTTATTTTAAGTTGATATACATCACATTTCTCTTTTTTATAATTGAAACCTCATGGGTAAATTTAGAGTTAAAAAAGGGAAGTTTACATCATTTTGCATTAGCTTTAGGAGATCACTCTAGAAGAGAGTCAAACCCATTCTATTCGAAGGAGTTAATTTTTGGGTTTCTTTTCATTTGATTTTTTTAGTAGATATCATTATGATATATTTTGTGTAAACTAATTTTATTCATTTTCTATTTCCATCAACCTAAAACATAAAAATTTTAAACTCAAAACAAAATATTTATCATTTAGAATGTCCTTTCCATGTATGAATCTCACTTAGTTTTATCTTTCAACATTCCATTTTGTATCCTAATTCCATTTTATTTAGTTTAAATGTGTTTGTTTAGTCTCTTTATGTCATTCTTAATAGACACAACTCTTGTTTCAATATTTTATTTACTATTTACTTTTACATATATATGAAATAGATGGAAGAATTATTCTTAATTCTATGTGATTTTTATCTTGTAAGAAAGACAATAGGAAGTGAAACCTTTGCTAAAATAGTTCACTTCCTCATTATCAAATCATAGAAACTAAAAACATCATATTTAGCTTCCCCTAAACACTTACCACAAAAAAATATAGGCATCACTCTATGTAACATGCTAAATCTAAGCAGCTGAATAAATCAAATTTACTTAATTAAACTTAAGAAATTAGATACAAACTTTTTTACAAAATGAAAAGAAATCTATCTTTTCTAAGATAGTAATATATTCAAACAACAATAAATAATTTCATGGCTTAAATTGAATAAAAACGAAATTGTTAACAATTACATAATTAATCGACACAAGAGTGTTTTAGGGTTTACTGATTCTTGAATTCTTTTGAATATTTAAGTGTCACTTCTTTCTAGAAGAGGGGAAGTATTATCAAGGCGATTTTCCACCCAACCATAGACCTATTAGTTTTTTGTGCCACTTCCAACTAGAAGGGCCCGACCCTTCATAGGGAATAAATAGTTGTAGGATCTATTGTCATCTGAGACTAGTGTTTAACGTTACACAACCCTAGTATACCATACACCATAGGCAACTCATAACTAGTATGACCTCTAAATAGGTTGTATATCTAAACCAAATGAACTAATTGACACATACTTATTGTTGCGTCACTTGGGCCAAAGGATTTTCCTACTTGCAATACATTTGACCATGCAAGCACTGTTCACCTCCCTACTCAACTAGATGAAATAAGTAATAGATTCCCAATACATCAAGATTGTCTCTTATGCTATTGCATATTGACTTAATTTGAGGCTTACTTGGCTCTACACAAATTTTGTTTATTTTAAAAGAAAGTAGATTTGTTTTAAATGCACATTGTTATTAATCATTCTCTATGAAACTCTTTCATTCATTTAATTACTTTTTTTATGTTATCTGTTGGTTCCATATTTGTGCTCACAAGTTATATAACCCAATCTATTTTGTTCATAGGTATGGAAACTCATACTAACATCGTGTTGTAATTATCTTTTTAGTTGTTTAAATAGTTTCAAAATTCACATTGGGTCTAAAAGTTTGCTAATTTGCAATAGTCACAAAATTTTTGTTCTTATCCTTTTAAGGAATTTTATATAAGAATTTTGATTCCTAACATTTAGTTTAATGTATGGTTCTACTAACTATCTCAAAATGTTATATTTGATACTAATTGTGTCTATGCTTTTCAAGTCTAGTTTGTATAGCTACTATGGCTTACTATCAAGCTGCAAATTTTCATTACAAACAACATTGTAGAAATTTGTGTTCCTATCATTAGGAAATTTTTGATTTTTTGAATGTATTTGGTGCCATTATACAACATCTATAACATTTCTTATGTCATTACTTCCATTTACCATTTAGGTATAACTTATCAAATTACTAGAAGGGTACGTTTACCCTTTACTATTTTGTTTAGACTAATCACAACTATATTTTTATTTTGACTTTCATCCTATACATTAAATTTTAAGCATAATTACTTCACAATACCATTCATAATTTCTTTACATAATCATAAAAAGAAAAAAGTACATAACCTAGAAAAATATGCCCTCCAAATTAAGTTTTGAAGTGCTCTTTGGTTGATATTAAAGTCAAGCCTCCTTCCTTTCGCTCCTCTCTTTTGTAGGATAACCAATTAAGCTTTTCTATTCTTATATAGAAAATGAATTCAGATATCTTTCCCAATATCATATATGAGCTGTATGTTTGTTGATTCTAACCATGGCTAAGTTTACCAAGTTAAACTTCCTTTAACTACTCTAGCTCCCAAACAAGTCGTATCTTTCTAGTTCAAAATTTATGTTTGCATCACATAATTTTTTTTGTTGGTGTTTACCATCTAGAAGTTAGAACATTAGTGATTAAAAGCTTCACCGTGTTTATTCTTCTAAGCTAGATGGCCAATTGACAAGAATTCCAAGGGCAAAGGAATTCTTCTACGTGTTGGGCTCTGCAAAATCTAGACAAATAAACCTATAGGATATTCACATAGATTGCACAATTCATATAGAACATCCCCTAGAAACAAATAATTCTCAAAATTCTAAGCCAACATATATATGTGATTTCCTAAACACACAATTTTACTCATAGAACATGAAATATACATCAACTTTTGAGAAAATATGAACAAACATTACAAGAAATTGAAACTAAAATAAAGATTTGATGATTTTCAAATAAAAGGTATCTAAAAATATCATGACAACGTACAGATCAATACCTATCCTAAGGTAATAGATTCAATATTTCCTGAATTTAACAATCCCACAAGAAACTCCCAACTAAAGATGCCTTACTTCAATACGTAACATATCCCTCCACGAATCATACTTATGAGATCTCTGTCATTTTATCATCCACTACAATTCACAACAAGTATTTAATCTTTTCCTTGAAAATAACCCTAACTATGCAATTGCACATTCACACATAACCACAAAGAAAACACCCATTCATCCTTGATAAACATGAATCATGAAAGATTATAAAATAGAACAGAGAGACAAAACATGGTGAATTTGTTCCATTAATTCAAAAATTGTGGGTATACAATTTAGTCAACATTAATACTCCATGTTTAGAATAATCATTTATCTAGTAAAATGTCAATTAAAAAATTTCAGAACCCCTTGTTAATCAACCCTGCATTCCTTTAATAGAAACAAGGAGAAAACAAGCTTCAGAATGATGACGTGTCAAAATGACATTCCATTTCTCAGGAGTATGCCAAAATATCTATATATTTTAAAACAAGAAAAATAGACACACCTTCAGAAGATGGGTGCTATGCTTCTAACAAAATGCATAACTACCTCCCTCAAATATTCTAACTGATCAGCCACCTCCTCAAACATCCTTAACCACACAATACTTCTCATGCTAGTTGTGGACTGTAAAACCGGTTGGTCATTCAACATTTTTTATTAACTACATACGATTAGGAGCCTCTTTGCATTTGGTGTCAATAACTACTTTCATACCCGCAACAAATCTTGAATATGTTGTATCAGTTGCAATTAATTTATCAATTGCTGAATAATATATTGGCTCATTTATATAGTCTTTATCTATGATCTTCTGAATAGCAACACTAATTATATTTTCATACTCCTTCCACTGATCAAAAGAATTCGACTTTGAGCTCTCAGTATGAAGGAGAGGAATAGTCTAATGTTTTAATTCATTAAAACTCTATATTTTTTCCTAAATAATTCCATTGTTTTGTTCTAAATAATTAATCTTACTAACAAGTGATTCATAAGCTCTGCAAAAATATGACAATGGTTGAGGTGGCCTGGGCATATACTAAACTACAATAGTTAAATCTTTGATTTTGGCCCCAAAGCTTTCCACCCTTCAAAATTCTCCTTTAAATCAATCAAAAACTTGGAGCAAGGAGTAGCTCCTTCTAAAACAATACAAAAAGAATTGTAAACATCTTCAATTATACTCAAAATTGATCTCAACAAGTGTGACAATGTTCCCTTGATCATTGTTATAGACTTGTATTTTTCCATTGATTCAGTCTTCAAAATTTGTTGGTCCTTGGCCTATACTTGTTGTTGGAGATCACTTATTTTTTCCTCTAAGGACTCTATCTCCTCCATAGTCTTTGATGATTCCCCTTGTTGGACAATCATAGGAAGGGGTGCAACTACCTGTTTTCCTAATTGCTTCTTTAATTGAGAGTTCTCAATTAGCACCTTTGTATAATTGTCATGCATCTTCGCTTTCTCTTGCAATAATATCATTTTTTTCCTTTTCCTTTAATTTGACAGCATCTAGAGCAAACATGGCAGAATGCATTGACAATGTAACTACCTCATCAACAAATGTATCCTTTAGAGTTTGATTATGGCCTCATCCCCTGTCCTTTCTTCAACTCCAATTAAGACTCTAGGCTTGTTAGTACTTGGGGCTTTTACCCATTGAGTTGATGCTTTGATAGTGGGATGGTATCCTGACCCACTGTATCCTCCATCCTTCTCAAATTTTGCAATAAAAGTGGGATCTAGTTGTTCCCTTATTTGGTCTAGCAAAAACATTGTTTCCGGATTTTATCTCGGTATAGTAACTATTTATGGTGAAAGTGGATTAACAATATTGAAAGACTAAATGAATTCAACCACAAAACCCTAGCCTAACAACAACAAAGATCCATCATAACATATGAAGATTACCTAAGACAATGCAAATCAAATGAAACCACAAAGATTATACCATCACATGTCCAATAGGGTTTGGATCTCCATTCTTCCTATCTCCATTGATCATGCTTGATATATTTTCTCTCAGATTTTATATGTGCACAAGAGTTCAACAAAGAATGGAAATGTGGTTACAAGTAGGCTTGATCGCATATAAAAGTTTGAAAGCGTAGAGTAGTCGGTTATAATAGAATGATTAGAATGATTAGCATTGAATAGTTGATTGAATAGAATGAAGGAAGCATCTCCTTATATAGAAGACACCATAAGAAATGGAGGGATAAGATTAAGAGATGTAAAAGATAAATGGCCGGCTAAGAATAGAGGGTAGGTAGAGAAAATAAGAAAATAATGAGAGGGTAGGTAGTGTAGGAATTAAGAGATGAATGACGTGTGTCATGAGTAGAAAAGGCTAATGAATTAATTAAATAAACAAAGATTTATTTAATTAATAGAAGAAGCGGGATCAATTAAATAAATAAAAGTATTTACTTAATTTAGGAAAAGGGGAATTTAAATAAATAAATTTATTTATTTAAATGAGAAATAAGGCTAGAAGAGGATAAATGAATTAATTAAATAAATACAGATTTATTTAATTAATAGAAGAATTAGGCTGAAAATAATTAAATAAATATAGATATTTATTTAATTGGACATGACAATTTTAGGTGTCTACATTTTGCCCCTCTTTGAGACAATGCAGCTTGTCGCATTGTTTCAAAGAAGATAAGATGAACTGATACAAAGTTGCCCCAAGATGGGAATGATATGCCCCCTCGAGAGATTGGATGAAAATATCTCGAAAGATCACGAACAATCTCTCAATAAGAAAAAAAGGCTAGAATGGACTGATCGGATAGAGTGACAGAGTCACAGGATAAAGAAGACTGACTCGAGAAATGAGGGCTAGGGCTAGGGTACTCTATAAGATAGACCACGAGGGGAAAACATCCTCATTGTCATCCACACATCCAATAGATCAGAGTGCAGAGAGAAAATAGAGCAGCAACAGTCAGCAGTGATGGCATTGATGCATAGATTCGATTGCGTTCGCCGATTTCAGAGGCCAAAAGATGTAGGAGAACCGGTAAGTAACGCAAAACCTCCTTGTACTTTGCCACAATAAATGTTGTCATAAATGCATGCTAGGTAATGTAATAAATGCACATTTAAGAAATGTCAAACAAGGTAAAAATGTTAAGGCGCATCTGCGTCATGAATGTGTGCTTATATCTTCAAGGTCAAATCGGTAGTTTTGTGATAAACATATGTTGTTGATTGGATAAGCTACTAAGAGGATACACTCAAGCAGGTCCTCTAGGGAAGACTAGAATAGTAGATAGGGCTAGGATTGACAATTTTGTGATAGAACATACGTTGCCAATCAGGAAACTACTCAAGAGGATACACTCAAGCATAGGCCCTAGGATAGGATAGATCGAGGCACTTTGTGATGAACAAGGAGTACCAAAGAAATTGACAATTCTATGATAGAACATACATTGTCAATTGGAAAAGGCTGAAATTGACAATTCTGTGATAGAACATACATTGTCAATTGGATAAGCTACTCAAGAGGATACACTCAAGTAGGTGCCCTAAAGACAGGATCAAAGCAACACTTTGTGATAAACAGGGAATGCTACTAGGATAAAAAATAGTACTTTGTGATGAATATGGAGTATTAAAAAGAGTAGCATGTTGTGATGAACAAGTAGTGCTAGTAGGATAGAAAGCAATACTTTGTGATGAACAGAGAGTACCACTAGGATTGACACAGTTGATTTGCTTGATTGTGGGAGGACTTACCTATGTTGGAGTCACGAGAGAGATTTCCTTCAACTCAGAGTTTGCGAGCAAAGTTGACATTCAAGAATAGAGCAGCGGTTGAGGCTATGGGCCTACAACATATTTTGTATGTGCCTAAGTTTTGGGCAAACATGGGGTTGCTAACTGCACTAGCTGAGAGATGGCACTCAGAGACTTGTACTTTTCATTTGCCAATGGGTGAGATGACAGTCACCTTGGAGGATGTGTATAGGATACTGAGGATATCGATCGATGGAGAGTTAGTTCCTTATGATCGAGAGAGAGATAGGGATGCACTAAGATGAGTGTTTTAGGATCTAGGACTAGAGATGAGGGTTGGACATGTGGCTTAGGACACCAAGACATAGACAGGATTGGCACTACCGGCGATATTGGTAGGAGTGATCAGTGGATTCCTCTGTCTAGATAGGGTGACACGAGGGTTGGTTGTGGGATGGGGGAGGATGAACTACTATCATTGAGGGAGATCTTCTAGGAACAGGTAGATAAGATCCAAGATCTAGAGAGGGATACAGCTAGACTTAGGAGACAACTGAGGGATACTGAGCGGGAGAGGGATCAGGCTATTCAACGCTATACAGAGGCTGAGATAACACTGAGGGCAGGGAGGAAGGAAGCAAAGGAAACAAGGGCCAGATACACCTATGTTATGTGGGTAGGGGGGAGATAGGCTATTGGAGAGACCTATATTATGGAGTGGTGCCATCGGAGTAGCAAGCAAGGAGCTTCCGTAGACCATCGTGGACTACGACGACCACTAGAGGGAGAGACAAGAGACATGCATATAGCGGTGGGGTTATGGGTCCTCCACCAACACCAAATAGAGGGGGCAAGAGAGATGATCCTAGGGCAGGTCCTTCCAGGGCTTAGACTCCATCGAGGCTAGCCAAATCCGAGGAAGAGAGTTCATCATAGCCTTAGAGGGCTCCCTATGCATCAGTTTTTTTGTACCATTTTGTATGATGACACCTTTGGGTGATTTTGTAGCCATATGTATTTTGACATCATTGTATCATAACACTTATGATTTTGATATATATATGAGATGATTCATCCTTGTGGCAGCTATATGCATGTGTACCTATGTGATGCTTATGATATGGATGCAAATATGTACATGAGGAAATGCAATATTTTTGCTCTTTTATGTTTAATATATTTATGCAAATGCAAATGTGAATGTATGAAATGCAGATGAATATGATAATGCAAATACTATTTACATCATGAGAATGTAAAATGTGATAACATGTGTTGTGTGCAGGATGTGATGCAATTGTGATATCTATATGTATGCATGAAATACTTAATATGAGATAATGCAGGTGCAAACTACATGAAATGCAAATGTTTTTTTGTGTGTCATTATACTCAGTCATGTGATAATAGACTCAAGAAGGATGATGGAGATCAATCAAGAAAGGGGGATGAAAGATAGAAGATATGAAAGTGAAAGAGCTTCTTGTGCTATTATCATCATTGAGCTTTATTATGGCAAGTAGGTTATGACAATCGAGGCATATGTTTGACCAAGAAAGTCATTGTACCCATTTGCATGGAGATCAGATAATTACAAACAAGGAATGCCCCAATTCATACTAGACTCACAGTGTCCTCATATCCTTGGACAAGTCATAGCATTACTAAGAGACAATCCACAAACAGCAAAAGAAAAATAGGTGATGATACCCCATCCTCGCCTTTCTAGTCAACGACATCCTGGAGATAAAATCTCTAGTCACAGACATCCCGAAAAAGCAAAAAGACATGTCACCAAAAGATAAAATCAAAATAAAACCAAGACTCGACACCAACATCCACTGTAGTCCTCAAGTTTAGTGTCTCTTGTCACTTGTATAAGTCTATTTGATTGTGGTCACAATGTTTACTTTCACAAAAGGATAGATAGCACTGAACCATAATGTTGTCTGAATCTGTTGAAAGATTTGATTTGTTGAAGCCCATTGTTGTTGTTGTGTCTCATCTGAAACTGACTGAATCCATGCAACTGATACTTTATTGCGGAGAAGATGAAACTTTATTGTGGAGCTGTGATGCAAGTGTTGTTTTATTGCAAATTGTGCGCGAATAGACTGAAGAAAATTTGGAAGAAATTGTACTCCTCAAAACATGTGATGTTCTTAGTTCCACACCCATAGACGTAGGACTTGCCTTAGCCACAGATAGGAGCTGATGTATTATGGATGTAAAAGGGTGAAAAGGAAGGATTATTCTGAATGGCTAACCAATCTTAGGTGGGTAATGACAAGCCATAATGGGAATGGGTAAGTTTATTATGGATGAAGAGGTTGTGACTGTGTGCAAAGTGAAAGGATGAAAGTGAATCCTAAAGGAGCGAGGAGAAATGTCTCTACACATGGCGTCAATGACCTGGTTTTCACCGTGGTACTTGCCTAGGGCGCCACCGAAGTGGTTTTCACCATTGGACGAATTTATTTCTCTTTAACTTTTTTTTATTTTTTCAATTTTTTTGTGTCACAAGGCATCTGTTTGCCAGGTTTTCACCAAGTAACAATTTTTTAAGTTTATGATTTTTTTGTATTTTTGATACTTTTTTGATTTTTTTGTATTTTTGAATTAGGATACTCTGAAGAGCTATGTGTAAAACTTGCGAAGGTGCATGTTGTTGATAGGATCCTCCAAAGGTTCACCCTCTATGGTTGAGAGTTGATATGCACTGGATCCATAGGCTATTGTAATGATGTAAGGACCAAGCCAATTTGGTTCGAATTTGCCCTTCTTCTCTCTGTCTTGCTGATTTTTGGGATTTTCTCTAAGAACTAAGTCACCTACCTCAAATGTGTGAGGCTTTACCTTGTGATTGTAACTGCGACGTTCCTTGATTGAATGATATGTAGCTTGAACAACTGCCTTCCTTGATAAAGGAACTGAGATAGAATTACTAATGTGTGGACTACGTAGGCCCATATGCATGTCACCTAAAAAAGTTTGGGCACCCCTGACAACAAAGTCCTTCGAGGAAGCTCCATTAAAGGTCCATGATGTATTGCCAGAAGGGAATGGATGTGTGGAACACGTGGATGAGTTATGAAGGCTTATGATTGTGAAAATAAGTGAAAGTAGGATGGAATGATGGAGATTTAGGATCAACAAGTATGCTTTTTGGCTTAAAATTTTAGAACTTTTGCCCCCAATTATTTTGATATTAGGGGAGATCATCTCTTGCTCTTTTTTCTTTATAGTATTTTTATCCTTGACTTTGATTTTTGCAGAGTCCAATAGCTTTTTATTTTGATTTGCACTAAAGGACTTTTCTTTATTTTTGACTTTTAGATTTTTCTTTTCAAAGCTTGATTTTTGATCCCCAATGAGTAAGGGCTTTTGTAATTCTTGTTGATACAAGTCTGGAAGAGGACTGGAAATGGAATGAGCAGATGAAATGGTAAGGCTATGTGAGTTCTCAAGAGGGCTGGCGATACGCTCAATAGATTCTTTGTTGGAACCACTCTTAGGATTATTGATATCAAGAGTTGCTTGCATGACGGGAGGAGATTTGCATTCAAACTTAGTAGCGACAACACTAGGTGGTTCACACCCAATTCCTTGATATTGCAAATTGTTTGTAGGTTGTTCCTATCAAATGAATGTCTTAGGAGATAGTGGGAGTTGATCAACATGAAAGATATACTCACCACATCCCATGTCTTTAATCTTGAATTTTTCTTTGAACTCTAATTGTTTGGATGTAGAAGCTTTCAATGATTCTGGATCCACATATGCTAATGAATGAACAACTTCTTGAGTGACTAGGATTGTTATTTCTGATCTAGGTCGTAGATTGTTGCAATATATGAATGGATTTGGGTCATCTTTGAAGGTCACTTCAACTCCATTGTGTGAAAACTTGATACATCGATGATATGTTGAGGGAATATCTCTCATTGCATGAATGCATGGGCATCCCAAGAGTATATTATATGTGAGATCTAAGCCAAGGACTTGACATACCACATCTTTTGTAACTGGCCCAATGCTGAGAGGTAAGGTGATTGTGCCCTTGGATGAGCACTCTTCGTCATCATATGCCTTGATGGTAATTTTGTTTGTAGAATTCATATCCTTTTCAGAATATCCCAATTGTTTAATAGTGCTCAATGTACAAATGTTTATACCTACTCCTCCATCTATTAGGACTCGTTTTATTCGATGTTTGTGTAGGAAGGCTTCAATGTGTAAAGGTGCATTATTAGGTTGGCTCACAGAGGCATCATCAACTTCTGTGAATGTAAGAGAATGGGGAACAAAAAGGTATCCCACCATGGCTTGAAATTAGTCCACGTTCAGATCAGTGGGGACAGTAGTGTCTCTCAAAGTTTTGTCAAGAACGGCTTTATGTGCAGGGGATATGTGTAAAAGCTTAAGGATTGAGATAAGTGTGGGTGTCTCCCCTAACTGTTCTACCAGATCGTACTCAAGTTTGGTTGATAAGGAAGTGGTGGTTTTAGCTGGAGCACCTTGCAAACTAAATTTACCTTGATGAGTTGTGACATTACATTTAGAGGTAGGTTCGAAAGAAGATCCAATGTTGTTTAGGACAATCTTGGGTCTTTGGGTAGAATTCTCAGGCATTTTTTCCTTGATGATAATGGTAGAGACATAATTGTCCATCGAAATGTGATTGACAGTTGAATCATAGTTATAGGATGCTCTGGTATAGTTGGTCCTCTCATCTATGGCTTTGGCTTTTCCCTTGTCATGTTTTGGGAATGGTTCTTTAAACATTTCAGGTTCTTGATTGGATGAGTGTCCTTCAATCTCGATGTCCTCTATCAATGAGATCTTGTATGATGTTCTTTAGCCGATGACAATTTCATGTCTTATGACCCTTTCTCTTATGAAATTCACAATACTTATCATCATTTCACCAATTTGGTTTAACCTTTGGCTCATATGGAGGTAGATCTGGGATTTGTATTATTTTGTTTGCCACTAGCTTCTTGAAAACTGATTCTAGTGGTTCTCCCAATGGGGTGTACTTCCTTCATGATTTGGAAGTTGTTTGAGTATTAACTTGATTGTTTGTAGAGTTTGATCCAGAAAAAACGATTTTGGGTTGTACTGTATTGGCATCAACAACACCATCATTGACTGTGTTCTTGTTTTTATTCCAAAATCTTAGCTTATCTTTTCCTTTAAAGTCCTCTTTATTTTCTTTGAATATTTTGATGATGCCTTGCTCAATTAGGACCTTCTCTATTGCTAAGCCTTTTTCAATGACATCCTTGAAAGTGGAGAACAAAGATTTTCTCAAGTCATAACCAATTTCTCTGTGGACATTCTAGGTGAACATCTCTACCATTTGTTTTTGTGGAATTTCACAAGAGCATCTACTAGCCAGATTTCTCAATCTTTGTAAAAATGATGAAAAAGATTCTCCATCCTTTTGCTTGGTGTTGCACAAAGTGGTGACTGATATGTTTATCTCTATGTTGTATGAGAAATGTTGGATAAATGCCTCTGCTAAGTCACCCCATGACTTAATTCCAGGTGGGAGTTGGGAGAACCATTCCATAGCTTGATCACCTAAGCTTTGTGGGAAGAATCTCATCAAATATGTCTCTTCTGTTGCTACCTCAATGCAAGCTGTGAAAAATTCTCTTATATGTGCTTTAGGATACCCTTTTCCTCTGTACTTATCAAACTTAGGTGTCACAAAGTGTGTAGGAAATGAAGGCATTGGAATGATTATTTCAAATGTAGGAAATGGAGGCATTGGAATGATTTTTTCAAATGGATAGGGACATATGTCTCTCATTCTGTAAGTTGGCTTTGGTGTATTTATGTCCTCCATTTTCTTTTGTAAGTCCTTAATTTGCTGTTCCAAATTGTTCTTAGGTGGAGATCGACTTCTTAGACCATATCCCATGCCTGAACCACTATGTGGAGGAGGATAATGTTGCATATATGGATGGTATTGATCATACACATGTTCATATGGAGGAGGTCTATAATGATGCTACATATAAGGACCACTTGGTATAGACGCGTGATGAGGAATGGAATATTTGTTTTGTCCATGTATACCATACTCTATAGGCATGTCATGAGTTTGTTCTAATGCGTTGCCCCCAAATTTGACGTGGGGTTTCCTTGTGTCCAAATTTTGAACATTTCTTTGGATATCCAACTGCTTTGGTGGTTGGTCCTTAGCATTGGTATGTGATTGAGTATATTTTTCTGCATAAGACTTCCATAATGGTCTGCGAAGGTGAGTATCATATGCTTGACCATGTGTGTATGGGACCTCTAGTTTTTGAAACAAAGATGATGGTGATTCAAGAACAATATGCGGTCCTCTATTGCCTCCACTATTAGGCCTCCTTTGATCCATGTTGAGTTGAGGTTGTTGCAAAGGTTGATTTTCTATTATTTGAGACATGTCAAAATCATGAGGGATCTTAGCTTCACTTTGTACCATCACTTGTAAGAAATATTGCCCATCTCTCCTCATTTTTTCCTCAACCAATTGATTGAAACAGGGATCCATAATGGAGTCTTCCACTTCTGCTGAATGTATAGAAAAGTTGTTCATATTGTCATTGTGTGTATCATTGTTGTTTGTATTGCCCATGTTCTCAATATTTTGAATGTTTCTATAAGTGTCCATGTGAGGTAATATCGTATGATCAGAATTGAAAAAGACATCATTGTCATATTCATAGGCACTCATGTTTGCAGACTCTTGAGCCTCTTAAGCTTCTCTCCTAGATTTTTGGGAACGGGTTTCAACCATGAACTAGGTCTTGACCAAGATGCGGGAGACTAGATGAAAATAAAAAATTATGGAAGATCAAAAGTTGGATGGAATGTAAATGATCTGAGGTGTACTTGCAATGTCCAAAGTGTAAGACCAAGTATGTATGTAGTAGAGTAGGTGTGGCTTCCAAAGAGATGATAGTTTCTCTTGATGAGGTAAGTTGACCTTGACTCTAAGTAAGACCAAATGAGACCCAAATCTGATAGACCTTAATGAGGGACCACTTAGCAAAATGTTGTTGTATGCAGTGTGTTAACAAAGCAAGATGAGGACAAGTAAGTGACCTTTTGACTCAAGTTTAGACAAATGTGAATGTAATGCAAGATGTAAAGCAATGATAGACTTTGTGAGACCCAAAAATAGGTTGAATACTAGATGAAAACCCAGAGAGATAACCTAGGAAGCTCAATAATTTTGGAACTGATTGCTCTTGTTTGTTGGACTATAAATTTTTCCAATTTGTGAAGTTGTTTGTTGTGACCAAATCTGAATTTTTTGACTGTTTTTCGTGACAAGATGACACAATGTTGATGAGGACTCAATGTGTGCAAGTGTATAGACTCAAAATGACTCAAAAGAAAGTGTGTTGTTTGATGTAAAAATGTTTGGCATACACTTGAAGACACAAAAGATACAATGTTTTTATGTTTGATCTTGAATGTTTGAATGTTCAAAAGAAGACAAGCACAATTCCTATGGTTGGCTAAGACAATAGTTGTTGATTTCACATGGGGTTTCCCCCTAGGCTACGCTATTCAGAGCAGATACTTAGATGCTAGACCCCACTGGCTCCACCCTTGGCACTCACTTCTCTGGGGCAGCCAAGCATCAGTCCCCACGAAAACTCCCCATGGTGAACTTTGTATCTCTACTAAGAACCATATATGTGTGGGCCACTCCAGAGGTCCGACCGCCTGCCCCAACAACTAGAAGGATTTTGGCTTTCTAAAACAAAAAGGTGCTAGTAAGGGCATCCTCTCGTGTGGCCATACATGCGACACTTTCAGATCTGTAAATACAGAAGGCTCCCAACCGGTAGGGGTTACACCCTACAAATGATCAAATAAATTTGATCAAATGGGTTTATGGGGAGACATCTAGTGTCGGTATGAACTAATCAGCACACGTTACCCATGGTTTTCACCATGGATATAGTTGTTTATAGTGGTTCAGAAGAGGATGGCTTTTCGTTGCTACCACTTGGGTCATTCTCTCCTCACTAGTAGTCCTAATGACCACACGGGGAGACAGGCCCTCTAAAGATGAAACAAAAAGAGCCTATTGCCCAAGATAGAAAAGACACTGGTTCAATTTTAGTGCACCAATTGAAGTGTTTGCTAGTCTATGACAATAAGGCACACAATAAAGATCAAAAACCCTTGCCAAAATTAGGTACCAAAGATTTGTTAGTATTTTTGCAATAATACCCCTCTAGCAAGCACACAAGTTAGGTAAATTTTAGATCCAAAAGACTTTGTGAAATAGGGGCCTTCGACAATGCGTTTTTTTTTATAGATTCAAAGATCTGATTTTTCATGAGTTTTTTTGCATCATGAAAAACATACCACCTGCAAAATTTCAAGACATTTCTAGAAATGTAAGAAAATCCAAAAAAGTTTTTAATTTGCTCCAAAAATTAATTTTTTATGAAAAATCATAAAAAATTCATAGAAAATGCAAAATTGATCCAAACAATTTTAACTTTTTACTAGACACTCTTGATAGCCTTCCAAACCTGTATAAAAAAATTACTCTAAAATTTCCAAGCCGTTTGTGAGATATGAGGAAAATAATGCAAAACCCTAATTTTCAAAGATTCAATTTTCTAGGAATTATTTTGCATCAAATTTAAAATCACAAAGAACAGATCTTGTGTATAATTCAACAATATTTCCAAAAATGTAAGAAAATCCGAAAAAAATAGTTCATTTTCTCTCAAAATTATTTTTTTATGAAAATGCATAAAAAATTCATAGAAAATGCAAATATGCTCCAACAAATCTAAATTTTTTACTGAGAACCTCTGATAATGTTTTGGACTTTTAAAACAAATTTTATGACAAGATTCAAATCAGTTTGTGAGATCTGATGAAAACAATGAAAAATCCTAATTTTTAAAGATCCGATTTTTGAGGAAATTTTTTGGATCAAAATTAAAATCACAAAGAACATAGCCTGTGTATAAATCAAAGAGATTTCCAAAAATATAAGAAAATCCAAAAAGTTCGCTCATTTACTCTTAAAATGATTTTTAATGAAAATTCATAAAAAATTCATAGAAAATTAAAATATGATCCAAAAAATATGAATTTTGGATTGTAAGCTCTTGATACTGTCCCAAACCTGCAAAAAATATTTGATGCAAAAATTCCAAGTTGTTTGTGAGATCTGATCAAATCTCTCCAAGATCTTGATTTTGTGTCCAAAACCCTAGCTGCACAAGGTTATTCTCCAAATTGTTTTACAAAACAGCAATATATGGTTAGGAAAACCATTAAAAAACCCTATTGAAAGACTAAATGAATTAAACCTTTCTTTGAGAATTTCTCTAGCTTCTTATGGGGTTATATGGTATAAATTTATATCATTCAAAGATTGTATCTCTAGGATACCTTCAAAAGGACCAAACACTTATAATCATAGAGCCTTGAACTCGGGTCTCTTTATAAAATCATTATCTGACATAAATATATGAGAAGAAATTACCCACTCATCCTCACATTTATCAATTGGAAGGGACTGGCCAAAATCCTTTACTCTCTAAGGCTCCTTAATTATCTACACATCCCTAGGTGGTGAGAAAAGAATCTACTCAACTTCCTCTTCAATAACACCTCTACCAGCTTGGCCTCTTGTAGCTTCCTTTTGTTGCACATCTTGCTGAAATGGCACTTGATGCTACTCTCTATCATTTTATTATGTGTGCTCCATTGTTTCCTCATGGGCCATGTCATTCTCAATGTTGTGGGTCTCAATCCTTATGATAGGCCTTTCCTCTTCAGAGAAGAATCCTTGAAAGTTGGTGATCTTAGCCCTTGTGTCATTCTCAATCTTTGTGATAATTTCCATTTTCTTTCTCCTTTGAAGGGCTTGCTCTATGGTAAGACAATTCCTTATTACATCTTCATTCAAATCTAGATCATGATTGAAAGATCCTCTTTTAATTTTGGCCCTAAGACAACTTATGAATCCCTCAGGGTCAAGTTTCTCTTCTTTCCATACCTCAATACATATCTATTTGTCAAAAAATATTGCAATCTAATAACCACCTTGTCCCTAACTACTAACTCACTGAACCTTGTAGACTTGGGAATAAGAGATCCTTTCTTCTGCTCTGCCAAATGAAAATTTTGAGTCCACAACATCTGCCACATAAACTCAAGAAAGGGTAACCTATGAGAAACATAAGATGGCAATTGATGAGGGGGTTGGGGGCACCCATAGACCCTTATTATTGTGTAATCAGAAAATAGAAAGTAGTTAGCAAATTTGAACTTTCCCTCCTCATCTATTCTATTTTGCACGTGCCTCAAAAAGTCTATAACTTTGGTTGGGATTCTGCTCAACACCACACCCAACCATGACATAATCCTCATCACAAAATGTTGGTGTTATAGAATATAATTAGTAACCTCACACGTTATATCCCACACATGACACCATTTCTATACAGGAAATGCTACACCATGCATGTTATAAAACTTGAGCTGAAGATTTGGGCTCCATTCATACTTATGCTAAAAAATAATCAAATGAGATAGTAAGGAAGAGTACTTCATCTTTATCTCTAAAGGCTTGTTTACTGCTCCTACCAACCCTTCATGAATCTTTCAAGAAATATATGCAGCATAGTCATATTCTAAGTTCACAAATTTATGTTGAATCTTCATTCCCATCATCATCATCCATGTTGGCATCTTTCCCTCAGCATCTTCTCTAAAAATATGACAAAGAGCATAATAAGTTTTAACAAAATATTTCTCAAATGATTCAATAGAAAAGGCTTCCTTCTCGATAGGAATAATTGGTGCTATATCACCACACCAATCCCTTTTCCTAAATAGGGGAACCTCCTTCTCCCTAGAATGTTTTCTTCTTAGTTGGTACTCCTGCTCAAATTGTTTGACATCAATATCTACAACTGCACACCCTGTTAGACCAAACCAATTGACAATCTCTATTGGGCTTATATCAACCTGGACCATGCCTTCAACTATTCTTATTGTCCTTGATGTAGGATCATACATCATTTCCATAACCTTTATCAGATCCACTTCCACAAAAAACATCAGGTAAAATTAATTTATCCATGTCAAATCTCTAAGGGTTTGACCTAGGAAGTGGTTCATCTTTGTTATTGTAAACATACTTAAAAAAGTTCCAACCCCCCTTAGGAATAAAAGCATCACCGCATTGCAAACAACCACCATTAGAACATCACTATGCTTAATGCATGTGGTAGATGTAGGAAGCACATCCAAAAGGTCTTGGTATAGTGGAGGCTCCTCTCTTTCAGTGGGTTTTGCAGGAGCAACAATAGGTGCTTCAACAATGACCTGAAGCATTGGTGCATGTTCTTCCAATCCTTCTTCAGGAATTTTATGGCTTTCGGTAGAAACTGTTGGAAATTTGGAGGAATTTATTATGTGTTGCATTGATGTTTTTCCATTGATGGCAACATCGAATGTTTTGGTTGTTTACCGGTTTCTGGTTGGTTCCGATAGAGTGGTCGGATTATGCTATTGATCTGGTATACTTCAGTATGCTTTGGTTTATGGAATTGATTTGGATTTATCATTCATGCTATTCACATGCGTATCGCTATCAATTGGTTCGGGATTTGATGACTCAGATACTATCATATATTCTAGTAAGCCTTTTGGTTACCAGTAAGGGTTTTGCCAGCAAATCTTTGTTGAAGATCCTTTGATGCATGTGATAAGTGGTGTTGGCGCGGCTTCTAGATGGCTTTCAGGATGTTATTGGTTATCTTGTTCATGTTCCTGTTGATCGATGGTGTTGCATTTAGGACCAGACCTAATGCTATCTTATTCTACTAGGTTAGGGACCGGTTTATGTAACGTATTGATGGGTGATCCCGATGCGTTATCAGATGGATTCATCAAGATTGGATTATGTTGTTTCGGTCTTAGGCCAACTTGGTTGATCATTGATTGGTGGGTTTATGTTATGAATTTATTGTATTATCTTTTAGGTGGTTGACCCAATTATTTAGGTCCTGGGTTGGTATAAATATGATGTAACATCTCTTTGTAGATCATGGGTATATGGGATTATGGTTATGGGATGGTTATAGGATTATCTGTGTGTAAATAATGTTGTAATAATATGCAAGAGTTTTGGTCGATCATAGGTGATCAAATTGGGATGGTAAGAGAGGTTTAAGGCCTTCAGTATTGAGCTTAACTAGAACTATACTCAAGCATAGAAGATGTTATTCTTGTTGTTCAATCTTCATTCAAGATTGTAGTCTGATGTTTTCTGTAGTCAATTAGACTCCTTTTGTGATGTGCAATGCACTCTAGGATATTGGCCTTCCTGCATGTGCAAGCCCCTTATTGTAATATTTATTCATCTGATCAGTGGATAGATATTGTGGGTCTCCAATCCCACCGTGGTTTTTCCCCTTTGAGGTTTCCATGTATAAATCTGTGGTGTTATGGTGTTCATCTTTGTGGTTGCATTGTTGTTTATTTTTATATGCTTTTATGTTTACCAGTTGTTGAGTTGTTGTGTTAAAAAGGTTAAATTTCTCCATTCCGATAGAACACCGATTCATCCCCCCCTCTCAGTGTTCTTGGATCCCAACATAAACTATCTCAGACGCTTGAGCTTCTTTCTTCTTTGTTGGAGCCCTAGGTTTTATTTCTTTCTATACCTTCTCTTCCTTTTCCTTTTTCTCCTTCGGCATTGAGGCCTCCCCCTTCTTTGTAATTTTTCTTCTTTTTTATTGAGGAGCCACCTCTGATTAGGAAACCTACTGCTCTGAATGAGCAGCTCCCAATTGTTCTGTTTCATCATTGTGAATTTCAATTGCAGGTGGGTTTTGTGCATCTTTTTTCATTTCATTCTTCTTCTCTTTAGGATAACTCCCCCCTCTCTATGATATTTTTTAAATTACAAAAATAAAGAAAAACTATTGAAATTCTGAGTGTGAAAACCTTAGGGCAGACAAGAAGCGAATTATACCAATTCGACACTCACAATTGACCCCTACACTAATAAATGGGATAAACAACACTTACTAGTTTTTTGAGCTCACTTCAACACTTGAATACCCTCAATTTTTGCAGTTCCTCTAAAATTCTCTACAATTTTGGCTTGCCAAAGCACTCATTGATAACACGAGTGCAATTCTGAAAATGAAGTCTCAATTATCAATCAATTCGGTAGCAAACTGATATAAAAGAAAGTGCTCTGGGCAATAAATGCAACAACTCAATTGAATATGCATGTAGTCGTGCTCTTGATTTGAATTTCCACTGTTGATACCATCCAGGCAATCAAATCGAAAACCCCGTGGAATTCCACTAGTCATCAGAATCTCCGTCATCAGAATCCTACCGCATGTCCGCAAACCCTGAATCTCCTTCTATTTTTCCTTTGCGGGGCTGCAGGATACATACTCCAGCTATGCCTACCATCTACCCTTTCTTTGCATGCCCGCAAACTTCTTTAGCCTTCGAGGAGTCTCTATGCAGGGATGTGGGGTTTGCATTTCACTTATTTTGCATGCTCGCAAGTCTTGTCTCCTTTTTTTATGTTCCTCTACGAGGATGCAGGACCCTTATTCCATGTACTCGCATTCTTAACTCTGTCAATGTATATGAGATCTCGAGGATGTGGGGTGTTGATCAACTGTCTAAACAGAGACACACGTGGGTCCGTGACATGCAATTCATAACCAAACATAACCCTGCGGGGTTGCGGGGCCTTTGAAGTCCTCGATAAAAACTCTTTCACAGGCCCGCATTACAAAATAAGCTAAAGAATAACTTAATACAGGAGTGCAAGGTTAACCACTGAATCACTCAAGATACAGCCCATGGGCCTGCAATGTAAATAGAAATATACAAGGGTAACCTAAGGGATTACAGAATTAATAGCTACGTTACTCACAACACAGTCTGCAAGCTCGTAATGTGAGAAGAAAATCCTAGAAGCAACTTGCGGGATTGCGAGATGCAAATCATAATGCACCATTTCAACCACGTGTAACTTAAGATGAGGGTCCAAAGTGTCATGATCATAACATTATGACTAGGGAAAAAATACAAAGGGGATCTAAGGAAATCAATAAGACTTTGGTAATATAAAAAAAAACCCTTTGCAAGTCAAAAAAAAAAAAATGGAAAATAAAACCCCAACTCATGGACTTAAAACTGACGACCTATTAGCAAACTCCTTAGGACAAAAGACAGATGTAAAATTTTATAGTCCTAACACCTTCCTCAATAATTCCTAGGTTTTTACTTGCATATGATACTAGTTTAATGGTAAAGATAAAATCTTGCATAATATACTTCAATTAATATACAATTATCGAAGTCATATCTATGTTCTTTTTTTATGTTGCACTGTCTAATTATCTCTTAGTTATGCATGTATCTAGGTACTCCTCATGGAGTAAGCAACAAGTTATTAAGAAAGAGTACATACATATTTACTGGCTACTAAAAGAAGTCAGCCTTACATTTAACCTCAAAAAAACTTATATTGTTTCCAAAGTGTTAACCCAAAATTTAAATTTTTTTGTCTTATCTTTTGAGTCTAGGCCTTCCCCACATTATGTCCTTTATTTGTAAAATCATTCCCATAATTTTTGCTAAGTCCTAGCTCATAGTTGACCTTTGTAAATTTTCTGAGTTCTAGTGTTCCAAAAATTCTCGATTTGTCGACTTCAATGGTTCTAGTGTTCCACAAATTATTGATTTGCTAACTTCAATGGTTCCAGTGTTCCAAAAATTCCTGATTTAGTGTTTCGTAAATTCTTGATTTGCTAACTTCAATAGTTCCAGTGTTCTAAAAATTCCCGATTTCCCAACTTCAATGGATTTCAAGTTCAAAAAATGCTTCCCAAATAAATTGCAAATTACATAAATTTGAAGGCAACCCACTTCATATTTTGATCTCAAATACCTCCAACTTTAATTTGGTAGTCGTACAAGCCTATATGATATGTTATTTTAATATTTTCTCTTTGGAGCAATATGGCTAGCAGTGCTAGTTTACAAAGGAAGTACTTCAATTTTGTGAATTGTTAAAAAATAGATAATAAACCCATGTTTTATTTTAATTATCATAATTTCTCACAAATTTTCATGGCACTAGGACACTCAGTTAACTCATAGTGAAATTACCCTAAAATAGTTGTCGGAGAAATTAAAATTTCTAAATTTCTCTATAGTTTATGTGTGATTAGTTTGAACATTTTGAAATGTTTTAAATAATTTTTGGAGTAGTAATTTCACGTGAAAGTGAAAGAACTATTTTATTTTTGAGTCTTTTAAAAGAAGGAAGTAGTTACAAAAATTGAAAAAGCTCATTGGACAGTCTTTAAATATGTAATTAATAGATTATGGAAGGGTCTAGATTTTCTAATCCTCCTTGTACTTTGATACATGAGTGAGACTCGATCAAAGGTAATTTCAAGGAGTCTTGTTATTCATTTTTCTATATAATGGAGAGAAGGCAGTGTGTTTTTCTTTGGAAACATGATCTTTATGTACAAATGTAGAGTCTTTGAACTCTTAGATTTTTTTTTCAGAAAAAAGGGAAATTTCAAACTCTTTGAATTCTGTTAAGTTTCCTTTTGATTGTCATTTACTTTGTGATTTTCAATCATTCTTGATATTTTCCATCTGTCATATCAGATTGTGATATGTGAAATTTGTGTTTGAAAATAATCATGTTGCTCATTTTCCTAATTATCTCTTATGGGTGTTGAGCAAGTGAAATTTGTGTCATTCATCTCTATTTTCCCTTTAGTCTAAATTCATAATTACGTATGTTTCATATCTATGTACAAATGTTAAATTTCCTTTCTTGCTTTATGGTTAAAATCACACCCCCAAAAACCCAAACTTATCATATGAGAGAGTTGTATCTCTAAAATTTAGAGGAAGCTCGTTGATTCAATTAGCAATCTCTCCAACTATTAGTTTCTCATTTGTTTTTCATGTTGGCTATATTAAGTCATTCTTACAATTAGTTTGGGAGTACAAATCTACTAACTAACACAAAAGAAAAAAAAACTCTAAATAAAACACATAACTTGAAAAAGATTGTATGCAAGTGCAATGTGAGAACTCTCACTTTGTGGAGGAAGCTATTGCCTTATTTTCTCTTACATCATCTAAGTTTCCTACCTAAGTTTGGGATATTTACTATCCAAGATGAATTTATGAGATTATGATAATGTAATAATACAAGAGTCATGTCAACCAAATGCTATCCACTTATGTACATATTCTACAAACTTTAAAATTCCTCAATCTTTCTTGATAGCGGACGGTTATAAACAAACCTCCATTCAAGTCATGGACATGTTCATCTTATTAAACATACATGACTATGTGTTCAAAAAGAGTTGGAACCTTATATTTTTATTGTGGAGGGGAAAAAGCAAGACTAGGCTAACATGTCCTAATCCTACCTTTTGTCACACATTGTGGAATACGAAAGAGCCTAGAGGTATCACACAATTGGCTACTTCTTTTTGTGAAAGAGAGAGCCACGAGCTACCTATTAGGGTTTCTATTCCTTTGTTGTAATTGAAAGATAAAATGATGCAAGTTCAATTCCAAAGTGCAAGCATGAACTAATAACAAGATTGCAGAATTGAAGTTACACAATGGAAAGCTGTAAACACAAGGACAAGACAAGAATGCAAATGCGTACCTAGAGTTAAAATCTGAGTGAAAATGTTCGGGACAGGGGCGCAGGCGCCACTGTCCTGATTCTGCTCCTGAAACTGTTGTTTTACCACCTGGAAAATTGTCGGAAATGCAATCTGACAGAAGGACCAGGGCGCCTAGTGCCCCTGTCCCAGGGACCAAGGCGCCTAGCGCCCCTATCCTGGTAGGACCAGGGTGCCCCACGCCCCTGTCCTGGTCTTTTGCTCTGCAATTTGGAGTGAAATTTTGTCTCGGTTCGCTTCCGTCGAATCTACAACTTGTGGCGTCGTCCGAATCTCGAAACCTGCACTTATATCTTAAAAGGTATGGTGGGCGGCTATATAGGGTTTTGCCTTAGTCAAACCCCCACTTTGGTGATTTCCACCTCCATGAATAGCCAAGTTGTATTGTAAAAGTAGTGTGTGTGCAGACCTTGTGTGTGTGCAAGATCCTAAAATGCAAGTAAGCAAACTAGAGCAACCTAGAAAGTAAACCCTAATTGCTTGTAAATGATAATGTAAATGCTCCAAATCAAGATGTAGAGTGATCTAAAGCATGAGTACAAATGATGTAATGAAGCTTATGCAAAAGACATGAAAACAACATGAAATCATACCCAACCCCAAGGGAGGGGTACAAGCCAATCTTCAGTCGGTGATCCCTTATTGCTCTTCAATGCCTTCAAAGCCTTAAATGAATGAAATTGATGAATGCTTGATTGATGGATGTTAAATGTTATTGAAGTCTTCAAAGATTTGCTCTTTCGCTGCCTAGAAGGTCCCTGAAACCAAAAATTTGGATCCTTTCAAATGAAGAAAGAGAGCTCTTATATATGAAACCCTAGGTCTTAATTTCAACTTTTGGCTGACCTAGAAATTGAATCACCCGCCAATTTCTCGGGGTTAAGCTTTATTTTATGATTGGATCGCGCTCCTAAAATTTTGGGAAAAATGTCTGGGACTATGTGCACTCCGGGCGCCCTGGTCCCGACAACTTTTCACCAAATTTTCAGAACCGTCAGATATGATGATTTTAGAGAGAATCCCGAAGTTACAGGTGATTTCTGTTTTGACCCCCGAAATCAAGGCCCCAAGTTCAAAATAGGACTTAATTAGGGTTTTTGATTAAATGATGTATTGGAGGAATAAAATGAAAGGGGCACACTTTAATGAAAGGGCCCAACTTTATGATGTGGAAGATGATGAAATAGAACCTTAGACCTAATTAATTTGATTAATTAAGTGCTAAGGGGGAAATGCAATGCAAAATGCAAAATGCGCCAAGGCGGGTGCTAAACTAGGTGTGAAATTGTACTGCTTTAGCAAGTGTGTACAATTTACGACGCTACATTTAGCCCCCACTTTAGCGATCATATGAGTACTACATGCATATGCAAGCTAAAGTACAGGAAAGTAAACATTATTTGAAAAAGGATATATCCATAAGTCTGTCGAACAAAGCCCCTAGCGATATCTGCAGTACACAGTTAGGAACCGCACCCTACAAAACACATGTTAGATCACAAAATCACCTAATGCTTACTAAGGAAAGTGATGAAATTTGCGAGTAGCTATATGCCCCCCCTGTTTCGGCTTGCTTATTAGGGAGGTGAAACAGGATAGCATGTTTACTTACGACAAATTGTGTTGAGATTATTGATGAGAGATGTTCACTAAAGAGGCTTCATCAGAGCACATTTTGGAACATCCAGGGAGTAAGGGAATGAAAATATGATTCCTACGCAACAAACGGTTTGAAAATCGCATCTCCCAAACTCAAGTTATGATGAAATAAGTGATAGAGGAAAATTAGGGTTTTGAAACCAAAAGGGAAAGGAATGAAAGTATATACCTCGAAAGTGACTATTGCATTTGTCACTTTGTTGATTTCTAAGTATTGTTTATTGCAATGGAGCCCACATAGCCATCATCATGCCTTCACGATGATCGAAGCATCCCACAAGGATGGAGATCATGCGACAGGTCGTGATCGGCGATGAGCCACTGGACGAGGTGAGTTGACTGAACTTTGACTTTTTGCATTTTTGTTGACTTTGAATTTCTATGATCGAATGCGGGCCTTGGAATCTGACCCTGGGTCCCACCCAGGGTGCCATGGTCCTCCCAGGGTGCCATGGTCTCTGAAGGGCGCCATGGTCCTCTGAGGGCGCCATGGTCCTCTGAGGGCGCCATGGTCCCTGAAGGGCACCATGGTCCCTGAAGGGTGCCATGGTCCTTGACAGAGCGCCATGGTCCCATTTAGGACTTGGCAAGGGTTAGCTTTCGATGTTCGATAGTTTTTGTTTTTCGCATAGATAATTTTGATGATTGAGTACTGATTACATTGATGTTTTTGCATTGCAGGGTCTCCCATACATGAGAGAGCACACGGCGGGGCAGATTCTCCGTAGTTTGCGAGATTAGATTCCCCGGCTAACCTAGGCAGAGAGAGATACATTATCTATAGTAGGTTTGTGGTATATGATCCTTATGTCGGCCGTTCGATTTCATACATGTACATGATAACCTAGAATCAACAAAAACCATCAAAATGGTATCCATCATCAAAGATCTATTTTCACCATATAACATACCTGTTTACAGCACAGATAGAATCTGGGATGATGCCTATGAGATAGATTCCAATGAATATGAATGGGGTACCTGCTCCAATGCTACTATAGATATCCCTAGTGATACTGAGTCTATATCTCTTTCTCAAGAAGAACATAACGCAGAAGATAGACCTCTTGAATTTGGACCGCAAAATATCTATGACGCCGAGGAAAGCGAACAAGAACATTATGAACAAGTCTATGTGGAAGATAATACCATCAAAGACCTCGACAAAATCTTGGACTTCTTTAAAACCAAGAACAATCATGATGAAAACTCTCTCCTAACACTCACAGTAGTCGAACTTGATCCACCCAACGATTCCTTACCGCTTGTCTTTCCTGACCTCATCGACTAGGATGAACTTGAAATCCATGATATACCAATTTTCCCAAATGATGAATCTATTATCCATTACCTATGTACCGTAAATCCGGAAACAGGCTCTACCAGTGAACAAAATAATGATGTCTACAAACCAAGGAGTGCCAAGTCTCTCAGTCGCAAAAATGAACCAAATAAAGGATCTAATGCTGAAAACCAGTCAATGGCAGCTCTAGATCACAAAAAAGTAAAAATAAAGGATGCATCTGAGGGTGAAAACCTTTTTAAGGCACCTAACGATGGGAGACTTGACACTCTTCCTGAGAACTTTCATGAATGATCACCCATATTGATTGAGCCCACTCAATCAATCAACATTGGTACCATGGAAGCAACCAGAAACATACACCTTGCAGAATCTCTGACAGAGGCAGAAAGATCAGCATTCATCATTTTTTTTAAAGAACAACAAATTAACTTTGCTTGGTCATATGCTGATATGCCTGGAGTGGATCCACACTTAATCATGCATCACTTGTCCATTTCTACAGGAGTTAAGCCAGTCAAGCAAAAGCTACGAAAGATGAATCCACAGGTGGCACTCATGGTCAAAACTGAACTAAAGAAACTATTAGATGTCAGATTCATCCGACCCATTGACTATGCAGAATTGATTTCCAACATCGTTCCAGTATCAAAACTAGATGGTAGTATCAGAATCTGCACTGACTTCAGAGACGTCAACAAAGCTTGTCCAAAGGATGACTTTCCTCTGCCCAGTATCGACATAATTGTAGATCTCACAGCAGGCCATGCAATGCTCTCACTAATGGATGGTTTCTCAGGCTATAATCAAATCAAAATAGCCCCAGAAGATCAAGATAAAACCGTGTTCACCTGTCCTTGGGGAACGTATTGTTGGAATGTTATGCCTTTTGGCTTAAAGAATGCAAGGGCCACTTATGAAAGAGCAATGACAACAATCTTCCATGACATGATGCACACATTTATGGAAGACTATGTGGATGATTTACTAGCTAAATCCTTCACTAGAGCCGAACATCTCAGCATCCTCACAAAGATCTTTGATCGATTGGAGAAATTCCAGGTCAGGCTCAACCCTAATAAATGTGTCTTCGAGGTTACATCAGGCAAGTTACTGTAGCGTCGTAAATTATACGCACTTGCTAGGGTGGTACAATTTCACACCTAGTTTAGCACCCGCCTTGGCGCGGTTTGCATTTTGCATTGCATTTCTCCTTTAGCACTTAATTAATCAAATTAATTAGGTCTAAGGTCCTATTTCATCATCCTTCACATCATAAAGTCGGGCCCTTTCATTAAAGTGTGCCCCTTTTCATGTTATTCCTCCAATACATCACCTAATCAAAAACCCTAATTAAGTCCTATTTTGAACTTGGGGGCTTGATTTCAGGGGTCAAAACATCTCGAAATCACCTGTAACTTCGGGATTCTCTCTAAAATCATCATATCTGACGGCCCTGAAAATTTGGTGAAAAGTTGCGGGGACCATGGCGCCCGGAGTGCACACGGTCCCGGACATTTTTCTCAAAATTTTAGGAGCACGATCCAATCATAAAATAAAGCTTAACCCCAAGAAATTGGTGGGAGATTCAATCTCTAGGTTGGCCAAAAGATGAAATTACGACCTAGGGTTTCATACATAAGAGCTCTCTTTCTTCATTTGAAGGGATTAGAATTTTATTTTCAGGAACCTCATATGCAGCGAAAGAGCAGATCTTGGAAGACCTCAACAACATTCAACATCCCTCTATCAAGCATTTATCAAATCCATTCATCCATTTAGGGCTTGGAAGACATTGAAGAATAATAGGAGATTACTGACTGAAGATTGGCTTGTACCTCTCCCTTGGGGGTTGGGTATGATTTCATGTTGTTTTCATGTCTTTGCATAAGCTCCAATATATCATTTATTCATGCTTTAGATCACTTTGCATCTTGATTTAGAGCATTTACATTATCATTTACAAGCAATTAGGGTTTACTTTCTAGGTTGCTCTAGTTTGCTTACTTGCATTTTAGATCTTGCACACACACAAGGTCTGCACACACATTACTTTTACAATACAACTTGGCTATTCGTGGAGGTGGAAATCACCGAAGCGGGGGTTTGACTAAGGCAAAACCCTATATAGCCACCCAAACACCTTTTTCAGATACAAGTGCAAGTTTCGGGACTCGGACGACGCCGCAGGTTGCAGATCCAGGAAAAGCAGGTCGAGACAGCACCCCACACTAAATTGCAGAGCAAAATACCAGGATAGGGGTGTGGGGCACCCTGGTCCTGCCAGGATAGGGGCATTGGGTGCCCTGGTCCCTGGGACAGAGGCGTTGGGCACCTTGGTCCTCCTGACAGACAGCATTTCAGATAGTTTTCCAGAGTGCAAAACAACAGTTTCAGGTGCAGTTCCGGGACAAAATCAGGACAGTGGCGCCCGCGCCCCCGTCCCGAACATTTTCAGTCAAATTTTGACTCCGGGTACGCATCTACTTTCTTGTCTTTCCTTTGTGTTTACAGCTTTCCCTTGTTTAAGTTCAATTCTGCAATCTTGTTATTAGTCCATACTTGCATTTTAGGGTTAGGAATTGAACTTGCATAATCTTACCTTTCAATTACAACAAAGGAATAGAAATCCTAATAGGTAGCCCGTGGCTCTCTCTTTCACAAAAAAAAGTAGCCAATTGTGTGATACCTCTAGGCTCTTTCATATTCCGTAATGTGTGTCAAAAGGTAGGATCAGGGCATGATAACCTAGTCTCGCTTTTTCTCCCACACAGTTACTAGGCTACATTGTCTCAGCTAAAGGTATTGAAGTAGATCCAGCAAAGGTACAAGCCATTATGGACATGCCACCACCAAAGAATATTAGTCAACTCAGATCTCTACAAGGACGACTTCAATCAATCAGGCGATTCATCGCTCAGCTAGTCAATAAAAGTCTACCATTTAACCATTTACTACACAAAAATGTACCCTTCAAATGGGAGGCCAAGTGTGCAGAATCTTTTTACCAAATCAAACAGTACCTGATGAACCCACCAGTTCTGGTACCACTAGTCGCAGGAAAGCCTCTTATTTTATATATCTCAACAACAGATATATCACTAGGGGCACTATTGGCACAAGAAGATCAACAAGGGAAGGAACACGCCATATATTACATCAGTAGGACATTGAATGGCTATGAACTCAACTATACATTCATTGAAAAGGCTTGCCTAACAGTGGTCTTTGCATCTCAGAAGTTCCAACATTATATGCTAGCACACACCATCAAGCTAGTCGCAAAAATTGATCCTCTCAAATATCTACTCAGCAAAGCAGCTCTTATAGGCCGATTGGCTAAATGGGTCATGATTCTCAGTGAATTTGACATCCAATACATAGAAAGATGAGCCATCAAGGGACAAGCAATTGCAGATTAGTTGGCTGAAGCACCCCTACAAAACAAACACATCATGGAGATTGAATTTCCAGACAGGGACATTCTTGCTCTTTCTACTAAACAATGGACCCTGTACTTTGACGGATCCTATACACAACATGGTTCTGGTGCTGGCATTTTGTTCATCACTCCTGAAGGACACACTATCCCAAAATCATATAGGCTTATGTTTCCTTGCACAAATAATGTGGCTGAATATAAGGCACTGGTTATAGGCATCAAAATGGCCATAGAATGGAAAATCACAGAGTTAAAAGTCTATGGAGACTCACAACTGGTCATCCATCAAATTAACAACAACTATCAAACAAAGGATGACAAGCTACTACCCTACAAGCGAATGGTGGACATCACCTTCAAGCAAATACCAAGATTGAACAACAAAGCAGCCAATGCAATGGCTACTATCACTTCACTACTACAAATTCCAGAGCAACAGAATCACTACGAGTTCCTGGTAGAGCAATTGTTCTCCCCTACTTATGACCACTCTGAATCCCAGGTTATCTATGCCTTGATTGGTTCAGATTCTCCGTTATATGGACCAATATACGACTAGCTCAAGCACAATATCTTGCCAATTGACCAATCCCGTAACCAAAAACGTAACTTTATCTGACAAGCTGCCCGTTACACCCTTACTGTTGATACTTTGTATCGTCGAGGTCTAGATGGTACTCTTCTTCGTTGCCTTGATCGTAATGATTCCAATTTTGCTTTACACGAGCTTCACGAAGGTATTTGTGGCACACATTCAAGTGGTACTACTCTTGCTAAAAATCTTCTAAGGATGGGATACTACTGGCCTACAATGGAGAAAGACTCATATCACTTCACTAAGAAATGTCCTAAATGCCAGATCCATGGTAATCTGATACATGCACCAGCACAAGAACTACAACCCTTTACAACATCCTGGCCCTTTTGTCAGTGGGGACTGGACTTAGTAGGCAAAATTCATCCTTCATCTTCAAATGGACACAAGTTCATTATAACTGCAACAAAATACTTTACCAAATGAATCGAAGTAGTTCCCATGACCACAGTGACTAGGAAACAAATTGCCTCTTTTATCCTCAATTATCTAATCTGCAGATATGGTATTCCAAGTTCAATCGTCACAGATAATAGATGACCTTTCAAAAACCAAGATGTACAGGAACTATGTGAAAAGTTCAAAATCCAACATCGGTTTTCTACACCATACTACCCCGCAGGGCAATGGTCAAGCAGAAGCATCTAACAAGACCATCTTGAAAATCCTAAAGAAAACAGTAAATAATGCAGGCAAAGATTGGCACATACGACTCAATCCAGCACTTTGGGCATACAGAACCAGCATCCGCACACCTACAGGAGCAATACCATATTCATTGGTATATGGATCAGAAGCCATTTTACCCCTAAAGGTAGAAATCCCATCTCTTAGAGTCTCTTTGAAAGGTTTAATCCCAGATGAAGAGTATCGAGTTAACGGACTGCAAGAACTTGAACTCTTGGATGAAAGACGTCAACATGCTTATACTCATCTCAAAGCATATCAGCAACGCATGTGCAGAAGCTACAATCACAAAGTCATTCCCCGCAACTTCAAGGTTGGTGACCTAGTCCTCAAAGAAAATCCAAGAAATCAGCAAGATCGAGAAAAGAAAGGGAAATTTGAACCTAACTGGTTGGGTCCCTATGTCATCATATCAGTTTATGGATCAGGTGCCTATCAGCTAACAAATTCGGAAGGCGATGTGCTCGATGAACCAACTAACAGCATTCATCTGAAAAGGTACTACACTTAAGTGGCCTAGTGCACAGAAAAAGCCAAAATAAGAAAAAAAAATTAAAAAAAAATCCAGAAAAAGCAAAAACAAAGTACAATAAAAACAAATGGTGAAAACCGGGTAAACAGGAGCTCTTGTGAAAGAATGGCTCCTCCATCTATATCCATACCATTTTATCCATACAAACACTATCGGCCATCGCCCGACACTTAGCAAATATCCATTCAGGACATACTTAACATAGTCACTATCCTGATTTGTCTATATATATCCTCTTACCACGAATCCACCATGGCTTGGAAATCACTGCACATATTCACATCAAGAGACACACTCGGCTAGAGGCATTTAAATCATCTCAATATTGCAAACATTCAAGACATCAAGACTACTTGCAAAACTCAAAAACATGGCATCCAACAACCAAAAACTACGCTTTATCGCCAAACCAAACAAAACAAATCACAAAAATACCAAGGATGGATGATTTTCTGAAGTACTGAATGTTGCACTATAGCATAAAATCTTGACTAGTTTTGCATTTTGAACTTTTTGAATTATTGGATTCTCTTCCTTGTCTCACTAAAATGCTTCACAGCTAGAGTTCAAGGGGAACTTCCAATATTTTCTTAGTCTTCTGTCTGGGAGGCGATCGCTTGTACTATGTGAATACATGCCTCGAGACGTGATACATCAAATATCATTAAAGGCCTGATTCTGCTTCACGCATACAAATGATCTAATCTTGTCTGTTTACGCAATATGCACTCAGGTCGTCCTGGTTCAATTATACCTTGATGCTTGTGCTATCTTGCAAAATCAAATATCATGTAAATTTTTCTCAGGTCATCATGGTTCAATTATACCATTATGCTTGTATAAATTTTCAACATATCCTAAACAAATCAATGCTCAATGATGACACCTACATAAAAAACAAATAACATATGGTTGTACCGGGATGGCAAATGCAAAATGAGGATGCTCCAAAAACAATTAGTTGCATATCATTTTACAATTAGTTGCATATCATTTAACATGTTTGCATATCATTTTACAATTAGTTGCATATCATTTTACAATTAGTTGCATATCATTTAACATGTTTGTAATTCAGAATACATTTAGCAGCATATCAAATCATACATCTCAATACATCTCACAACATATAAAAGCATACATCCTGCATCATACATTACATCATATATTTAAACATTGCATCATCATAAAGTAACGAAATAGCCCACATAACATGCATCCATATAAACACATCACATGATCAAAGCAAATGGTGCCAAATATATATATCTCAAAATGATCCAAATGTACAAAATGTGTCAAAACACTGTGTCTAGTACAAAGAAAACAATGCTCAAAAATACAACAGAGACTATGTCTCTCAAGTATGACTATCCCCTAACGGAGATGGTCTAGCTCCAAATGTCCCTGCTCCTGGATCTCCAGTAGGGTCCTGTCTCGGTGGCCCCATAACACCTCGGCACTCAGATCATGACCCAGTCTCTCAAGATCAACTAGATCTCGACTGTGCAAAACTCTATACTCGGCGATCCTTGGGTACTGCAGCCTCATAGTGCCACCTATAATACTCCACCTCCTAAGCTCTCAGTGCCAGCTCTCTCAGGGTGTCTCTCATCAGACCACCCACCGTTGCTCTCTGCATGCTCGACACCACCTCCTCTGCTCGTCCCCTCCACTCTATCTCGGTATCTCGCTCAGTGGTCAACTGAGAAATCTGCTGCTGATAGGTCAAAATCTGTGCCTGCAGCTGTTGTACAGTAATCTGCAAGGTCCGCATCTGAGCATCCTCCATATGACCTGGGACCCGAACCCGTAGCGGTACCTGTGCTGGAGGAACCCCTCCCACTCAACCTGTCCTCGGTGCTGGAGGTGGGAGTACATCCATCCTCCTCCTCTGCGCTGGTCCCATAGCCTCCTTTGTACCACCCACTGCAACTAGCACCTCCCCCACTCTCCCCTCTCCATTGGCTCTGATAGCCAATCCACCTCTCCCCCTATCTATCCTCCCCTATCTCACAGCTCTATCCACCCCTCTATCCCCCCTCCTCCCTCTATCTCCCCGCCTCCCTCTAGTTCCTCTCCCTCGTCCTCCTCCTCCATCCTCCCCATCATCTCCGTCGTCTCCCCCATCTCCCTCCTCCTCATCTGAATCAAAGGCTGGCCTCATCTCCTCAGGATCAGATATCCTGGCCACCTCCCGCACAAAAAACAATTGGGCAAACTCATCCGTCATGCCCACATCCTGAATCTCAGGGGCATAATCCCATATCTGCCCAACCAACCCCACAAACTCCTCCACCACCACTGCACTATCAATGGTCAGCGCCCAATCCGCTACATCCTGCTACTGCCATGCATATAGGCATGCTCCCTATGGAATACCCTGTTGGCGCCCAAACTGCCTCAAAACTCGGGTCACCACAAACCTCTCTATAATGAATGGGGTCCTCCCGATTAGGTACCTGGTCATAAATACAAAGGGCATCTCCAGCCCATCCTCGGCCCACACCTCACATTCTGTATACGGTCGCCATGTGACCATATCTATGTCATCCAGCACTCTCCTCCAATGCTCTAGTTTGCCCAACTTACGCTGGACAACTAGACCCCTGTATCCGTAGGCATATGCTGCACCTACAGGCATGTCTCTGTCTGCTAATGGCCTCACTACTGGAATGTGCTCCCAGTACCATACCTGTAATAATGTCATGCCAGCTGACAAACTATCGTAACCGAGGTATACTACCTCATACAGACCCCTGTATAAATGGGCCAGCATAGCTGACCCCCATGCAAACCTCCGCCCCTATGTAACCATCTCCTCCAAAACCAGCCCCCATCCCACAGAAAATCCCTTTGACCTGCAATTAGGACAAAGGAATCCACCAATGAACCCTGCTAGTACGGATGGCAGTGGTGCGTAGTCCAGGTCTAGAAACTCCTACCATGGGATCTCATAGCCACAGACTGTATCATCCTGGAAAATGCGGTGCAGTGCCTCTGTGCCACCCTCCTCCGACTGCTCATATGGTAGTAGTGCACCTACTACAGGAATGTGCAAGATCCTATAACAGTCCTCTAGTGTGACTGTCATCTCTCCAGTGGCAAAATGGAAGGTGTTGGTGTCGCTATGCCACCTCTCTGCCAAAGCTGTCAGTAACCCTCGGTACACAGTGAACCGAGGCATATCTAAGAGGGAAGTCAAACCACATCTCTCGATAATATCGAGATCGGCCTGCGACAACCGCGGTATCAATGTCCACGGTCTGGGAAATCTCTCCCGCGACTGAACCACACCCAATCACTTCTGTCAACAAACAAAACAAATCCAATATCAGTTTCCACATCAAAACAACGATATCAAAATCAAACTTACATCAACAACATGAAACAATTTGCTCATCTATATCAAAGTTCAAAATCCTATCATTTCATATCAACTTGTAAAACAACTCAAGTTCTCAAAAACCATATCAAAACTTCTAACACAACTCAAGTCTCCACAATCACATAAACTTGTAAAACAACTCAAGTTTCCCACCCATATCAGCTTGTAACACAACTCAAGTTTCCAACCCATATCAGCTTGTAACACAAATCAGGCTTCACACATTGAACTTGAAACGGAACACGCAAACAAATCATATTTTGATCAAAACATCACATTGATATCTATACATAACTTGAAAAATTGCAAATCAAAACAAGTTATATCGACACTCATATTGAACAAATCCATAAAATCCTGACAAACAAAGCAAACAAATTTACAAATCGGCTCATCTCGCAAAAATTTTCTAGATGCGCTAAAACAGATATCCAATGCGCTAAAAAACCCCCACGCGCTAGGCTGTTTTTCCTACGCACTAATCTATTTACCCTATACGCTAGACTGACTCTACGCGCTAACTCTTTCCCCCTATGCGCCACCTAACCTACCCTATGTGCTAGACTGACTCTACGCGCTAATCTACACCTCCTAGGCGCTACCTGTTTGACCCTATGCGCTAGGTTAACCCTACGCGCTAAACCCCCTTACCTATGCGAACCCCTGCGACCCCTATGCGCTAGGTCTACCCTACGTGCTAACCTGTTGACCGGACGCACTAACCTATTTGTTTCATGTGCTATCCTATCTATTTCGGATGCGACCCCTAATATTCAACTAGATGTGCTACTTCAAACTTCGTATGCGCTACTCTATGACTTAGACGCGCTAAACCGTTAAACCCGAACTTTGAAAATAAAAAAAACGACTAAAAATGACAAAATGAAAAGTCAAAAGGGGGTCAAAAATGTTGACTTACTAGTGGTCCACGCGCTGCAGGTCTTCGGTACCTCCGAACGCGCTCGAAATGGTGTCTATGATACAGAATAGGCATTTTCTCTGCAGACCAAATTCTCTTTCTCCAAAGTCAATAAAGCACAAATGAATCTAATTCAAGCCCTTTTCCCCTTTTAGAGGAGGAAAATGAAATTAGGGTTAACCGAATGGACCTATAATATGGTCGTGGTCTCCCCTATACCATAACATTTGTAACTTATCAGAAGATGAATCAATTTGCACACATTTCACATGCACGAAATCATACACATCATACACAACTCATCAAATTAAATAAAAAAATTTCAAAATATTGATTCATCTCCCAAGGGGGCATCACACATCAAATCAAATCCGGGGCACAACTTGTAAATCGAAAGAATGACACAAAAAATTGCATTTGATCATAAATCAACAAAACACATCATTTTCTTTGAAATAACATGTGCACACACGTCACTTCAAAGAGGGGCAAACTGTAAACGTATAAAAATGACCATATTCCTAAATGAATATTTTATGTTCATTTCTTTATTTAATTAAATCCAATTTAATTAAATTATCCACATTCTTCTATTTAATTAAGTAAATTACTTAATTTATTTAAATTAAATTCACTATACCCATTTAAATGAATAAATCATTTTATTCAATTAAATCCCCTATCCACTTTTAATTAAATTCAAATTTAATTAAATAATTATCCTCAAATTGAATAAATCTAATTTATTTAATTTCTCCAAATTGCAACCAAATTGAATTAAATTATTTCAATTAAATCCTCTTATCCCTCCATCCACTTGCAAAATCCTAAACCCCTTTCTAATCCCTTCTAGAATCTTCTAATCGCTTCTAATTAGTCTAACCCCTCCTCTAAACTTTGTCACATCCCTAAGCAAAAGGAAGTCACTTCTCAAAACCTCAAAGTCTTTGATAACCATTAAAGGCTTCAAACCTTCAACCACTTAAATCCTCAAAGTCTTTGATAGCCATTAAAGGCTTCCAACCTTCAACCACTTAATCCCCCAAAGTCTTCCATAACCATTAATGGTTAACTCAAACCCTCTTACATGGTTAAAACATTTGTTTTAACTCAACCTTCACCCAACCCAAGGGTCTCATCAGGCCTTTAATGCTTTGACCATGATTATCTCTTAATCATTTGCACAAGGGTTTATCCTTGGATTAACTCTTAATCTAATGGGTAAGCCTAACTTAGACTTGACCCTTACCCTCTAGATAACCATAAGGTCTTCTCAGGCATTTAATGCCTCCAACCCCTTCTCTCAACCCAACCCTATGTTGACACTTGTCACCATTTCATTGGTGCAAATTGCAAACATGGATCCCCAACTTTCAAACTCAACCCTTGATTAAGTCTTTTAATCCTGACCATCCATTGCCCTATTTTTGCTATAAATAGAGCTCTCATTCCTCCATTTTAAATCATCCTTCAAATTTGTAGTATCACACTTATGCTCAAATACATTCAAGCTTTCATATCTCATTTTATGCTCATCATTTTAGCCTCTTTAAATCAGGAACTAGTCTAAATATGCATGTTTAGAATAATTTCTTTATCATTTAGCTCAATCATAGACTAATATATCATGTTAGGATAGTATTCATACTAACCTTGTCATCTTATAGCTAGTTTATTGCATTTCTAGAATCATACATAGTTTAGCATACATCTCATACTAAAATCTATCAAAACATCCCTCGTTCTTGCATTTGCCATCCCTAAACCATTTTGCTCAGTGATCTGAGAGCAAAAACATTGGTTTGAGGGACATTGTGAGATAGAGAACCATGGGACCAACCTTGGGAAGTTGAGTAATACATCGTTACTCCATAGCTTGCACCAAGAAGTCCTATGTGTGTGTGTAGACAAGTTTTTTAGAATATTTTCACATATTGAGTTCTATTAGCCCACTTTTCCCAGTTTCCATTTTTTGTAGATTTCCGTTTTTGGAAAGTTTCCATTTTTGACAAGTTTCCATTTCTAGGAAGTTTCCATTTTTGGCAGGTTTTCAGTTTTGGAAAGTTTCCTTTTTTGGTAGGTTTCCATTTATGGAAATTTTCCATTTTTGGTAGGTTTCCATTTTTTGGAAAGTTTCGGTTTTTGACAGGTTTCCATTTTTGGAAATTTTTTCTTTTTTTGCAGGTTTCCATTTCTGGAAAGTTTCTATTTTTGGTAGGTTTCCACTTCTGAAAAGTTTCCATTTTTGGCATTTTTCAATTCCTGGAAAGTTTCTATTTTTTTGTAGGTTTTCGGTTTTGGAAAGTTTCCATTTTTGCAGGTTTCCATTTTTGGAAAGTTTCTATTTTGGCAAGTTTTCATTTTTGGAAAGTTCTTTTTTTGGCAGGTTTCCATTTCTGGAAAGGTTTCATTTTTTGCATGATTCTAGTTTTGGCATGTTTTCGTTTTTGGAAAGTTTCCATTTTTGGTAGGTTTCTGTTTTTGAAAAGTTTCTATTTTTGGCAATTTCCATTTTTAGCAAGTTCCTCATGTTAAAAAAACACAAAATAAACCTCTCTAGTCTTTCATTTTTCTTAAATTATAGTCTTTTAGTGTTTTGTTTTATAACAGATCATTGATAAACATTGAAGCAGATTTTTGTAACCAAAGGAAGAAAATTAGCCTAGAGAGCCCACAATGTGCTAACAATTCTTATGGTTTCTTGCAGGGATAGCTGAACTTAGTTTAGCTAAATCTTTCTTTTTGGTGCTTTTAATAAAGAATAATACAACTTTCATCATTTCTATGATAGTTAAAATGAGCCCCATGCCTTTTTTGAGCAACATCTCCAATAGTTTAAAAAACATTGCAATGAAGGTTTAAAAGAAATCATTGTGTTGGCATTATGGATGAATTGATTATGTGTTGCATTGATGTTTTGTCATTGATGTCAACACTAGCTGTTATGATTGGTTACCGGCAGATAGGTTTTGGTTACCTATAAAAGATCTAGTGTTACCAGCAGAAGAGACTATTTGTTGGACACTTCTGACATGTTTGGATCAGTGAAGTATGTTTGATTTCATGTGTTATATGCTCTATGAACATTTTTTGGTCAGTTGGTATTGGTTTGGTAATCGGATGCTATCATATTGGTAAACCCTTACCGACACTGGTTTAAGGCTTTACTAGCAGAGCCTTCATTAAGGAATCATGACAGGATGCATAATTGGTGTTGGTGTAGTTTTTTCATGGATTTCAGGATGCTGAAGATGTTCTTTGATTGTGCTTCAACTGTTTGAAGACATTGCTTTGGTGTGGTGGACCCAGAATAGGTCTGGTACCTATCTAAGTTATGGACCAGTATCATGCTAACACGTGCTCTACACGTTTCGGGGATGCTTCAAGATGATTTATGGATTTGTTATTATTATTTTGGTCTTAAGCTGACATGGCATATCATTGTAATAAGAAATTATGTAATGATCTTATTGTAATATCTTTTAGGTGGCCGACCTAATTGGTTTAAGCCTTAGGGTTTGTATAAATAAGAGGTAGAAACTCTTTGTAGAGTATCATGGTTAATGAAAAGGTCATGGTCAAGGAATGTAATGTGTGAATATTGTAATATCATTCAGGCAGAGGAGTTGGTCGATCATTGGTGATCAAATTGGATTCAAAAGAGGATTTAGTCCTCCGACATTGAGTTTAACTGGGACTGTAATCAGACATGGTAGATGCTATTTCTAGCAGTTCACTCTATTAGATTGTTGTCCATTTATTTTGAGATGGTTGTAGCCTCTTTGTAGTCAGTGAGACTCTTTTGTAATGAGCAGTAAGTTCTAGGCAGTGTGCCTTCCTACAAGTGCAGGCCCTCATTGTAACACATACTTTCTGAAGAAGTATCATCTAACTATGGGTAGGCTTCCCACCATGGTTTTTGCCTTTCTGGGTTTTCCATGTACAAATCATGGTGTTATGTGGTATGGTTGCTTTGCATTGATTATCTGGTTAATTGTTAAGTTGTATTGTTTACCAGTATATGTTCCTACTAGCATTTGTATGTGTTTTATTGGTACTTTATTTGTTAAGGTTATATTGTAGATTAAAAGTTATGACCGGTTAACAACTGATTCACACCCCCCCCCACTCAATTTTTCACCGGTTATCTTAACACATTGTTCTTCATGTCTTCAAGATGATAGGTATATGCTCTCCCCTTTTTTGGGTGATAAAAAATCTAGACCCACCTTTTTCATACTTTATTTCATTTTCTACATTAGGATAACACCTTTAGAAGGCTTGCCTCCCAAGTAGCTTATAAGGCCAAGTGAGAGGGAACGACCTAAGTGGCAAGGGCTAAAGCCAAGTAATCCAAGCCACTATAAATAAATACGTATGTGATGAAAATCATATGCGACGAGTGTTACATGAGCTATCATAATGGCGTTATGTCTCCCTCAGTGCATATATAGTACATTAAAATTTATAGAGTGTAACCTCTACAGACTGGGAGGCCTCCCTCAATGGATTGTAAAATGTTGCTGATTGTGACCACTGAAACGGAACCCTTTCTTAACACCTTAAAAATTATAAGTTCAACTGAGTCAGTAACCAGACACTTGGATTATCACAGTCCAAGGGTGGGGAAGAATCCTCCTCCAAGACACTCACTATATATCTCCCAGGATAACGTGCCAATTGAGGAGCAATCTTCTTTGGTCTAATTTCTGGAAAAGGCAAAAAAATGGGTGCACCCTAGGGTCTGGCAGGGCTGTTTGAGCTAACGAAGTATCAAGCTATGAGTTGTGGTAATACTTGTGACCTTTTGACCATTAGGAGAGTTTGTTTGATGCACTATCGATTGACTAATTATAGCGAAAACAAAATGGGGTTTTGAAAAAGACTCCAACATTCATAAGAATTTGAAAAAGTTTTTTAAACAAGTATTATTTCGGTTTTATTATTATTTTTGATGTGTCTACTGTGTCCTTTGCTACATTTCACCAAATTCAAACATTTTAGAAAATACCAAAAACAAAGTGGAATCTCAACCAGGTTTAGTCAACAACATCAACAAGATCAAATCCTAGGTCCAAACCAATCAAGAAAACATCATGGATTGGCGTTATGCATTTCATAAGGAAGGCAAAGAATTCATCCCTTCCATTCATATTCCATCACCATCCATAGAAATCTTAGCTCAACAAATCAATACTTTGCAACAACAACTAAGAGACGTGACTAGTCCTAGAAACCATAGGGGCTAGTTAGAAAATATGATGAGGGAGGTGATAACCATGAGGGAATCATTATTAGGCCAACCTTCTTTTTCTTGTGAGACCATTCAAACATGCCAACCTTCATTATTCAACAAAATCATTCCTACCTCAGTTCAAGCAACATTAGAGTCATGTCAACCTTCTATCAACCCAACATATCTATCATACCAATCATATTGACCCAACATTCAAAGTACCTCTTTCAACCAAAACCAAACCTTTTTCAACCAAAATCAAACCTCTTTCAACCCAAATCAAACCCCATTACATCAAAGTCCAAATCAAAATTCACACCAACCCAACATTCAAACCTCTTTCAACCAAAATCAAACCTCTTTCAACCAACATCAAACCCCATTCAATCAAAGTCCAAATCAAAATTCACACCAACCCAACATTCAAATCTCTTTCAACCAAAATCAAACCCCTTTCAACCAAAGTCCAAATCAAAATTCACACCAACCCAACATTCAAACCTCTTTCAACCAAAATCAAACCCCTTTCAACCAAAGTCCAGATCAAAAATCACATCAACCAAACATTCATACTCCTTTCAACCAAAATCAAACCCGTTTCAATCCAAGTCCAAATCAAAATTCACACCAAACCAACATTCAAACCTCTTTCAACCCAAACCAAATCCCTTTCAACCAAAGTCCAAATCAATCATATCTATCCACCATTTCATCATCACCTAAATTCACACAAGACCAATCCATGTCATCTCTATCCAATAACACAATCTCTCAAGGGCTATCCATAGCACAAATCCAATCTAATCCAAGTCAAGATTCAGAGAGTCTCATTCAAAATCCTTTCTCATCAAGTCAAAATTTTGAAACATTCCAAGAATCTCCCATGAATATCCAAACTCCTTCCCCATGTCAAGAGGACAATCTAAAATAAGAAGAAATCAGTCATGAAATAAATCAAGATCAAGAACAAACCTTTTCATCCTACCCAATGTTTTATGAAGAATCCACCTATCAAGAATCTTATGATGATCCCCTCATTATTTTATATTCCACTCATAATAACACCCTTGTTTCTCAAGAGCAAGATGTTCTTTCAAGTTCCATCCAGCATCCACCTCTTAAGAAAGATCAGGACATCCCTTCCATCCTTCCTAATAATCTCTTTCCAAGTCAAGATCAAAGTATCCCTTCACCTTCATGTCCTAAACAAGATCTCATTATTTCTCCAAATTCTTGTCAAGATCCCTCCATCCCATCTCCAATCTAATCCAAGTCATGATTCAGAGAGTCTCATTCAAAATCCTTTCTCATTAAGTCAAAATGTTGAAACATTCCAAGAATCTCCCATGAATATCCAAACTCCTTCCCCATGTCAGGAGGACAATTCAAAATCAGAAGATATCAGTCATGAAATAAATCAAGATCAAGAACAAACCTTTTCATCCTACCCATTTTTTTATGAAGACTCCACCTATCAAGAATCTTATGATGATCCCTTCATTATTTTCTATTCGACTCATAATAACACCCTTGTTTCTCAAGAGCAAGATGTTCTTTCAAGTTCCATCCAACATCCACCTCCTAAGCAAGATCAGGACATCCCTTCCATCCTTCCTAATAATCTCTTTCCAAGTCAAGATCGAACTATCCCTTCACCTTCATGTCCTAAACAAGATCTCATTATTTCTCTAGACTCTTGTCAAGATCCCTTCTTCCCATCATTTCTGTGTCATAATCCTCCATTTCTCTCATAAGATTCTATCTCAGCAAATGAATCTACCATATCTCCTAGTCTCCCTCGTGATCTCAATGTCTCTATACAAGTTATTCATGAACCCCTCATCAATGAAATCACCAATCCAGATCATACCACATAGGACAACTTGTCAACAATGGTATGTGCACCATCATCAAATGTCAATGTCGTGATAGAAACGAGCATAACACTAGCTAATGAAATCAACACCCATGTTTTTACATCATCTTCTTCAAGCACAAGCATAACACTAGCTAATGAGATCAACACTTGGTTGGCTTCATCAATGCATCATACTCTTCAAGTGCATCAATAAAAATAGGCATAACACCCACTCATGTCACAACTTCGAAACCAAAATCTATTTGCCTCATACACCCACACTTGAAAGATTGGGGGCAAGAAGGTCTACCACAGTTGGATTGGTTTGAAAATAAGGAGGCTATAGCATAAACTGTACATAAAAGACTCCTAGTTGAATATCCTATTGAAAAAGACATGTTCATCCAACTCTTCAAACAAAGACCAATGAATTATCTACATAGAGTTCATACAAACTCAATAACAATATGCGCCTAAAAAGATATTACATCAAAGGGTGGGTTCATTTCAATTTTCAGTACTACATTCGCACTAACTTTTATACTGCATTGCATTTCTTCATTTTAGAGTACATCATAGTTGCTTGCATATCACCATTGCACAACATATAGTTGCATATTATTATTTCATTCTCATATATTTGCATCAATAAAAACATGATGATTGTCTGAGTCATTCACCTGTCTGCACTGAAAGGAACGAAGGTTGTCTCATTTCCTAGATACGTGTTCATGAAGCATTTAGGAGGTCTTTAGTCATTCATCTTCAACATCACCTTGTGATTAAGCTTTATCCTTGGTTGGGTAGAAGTTTCACTATCAAGTCTTGTTACCCAAAATCTATCAACTGTTATATCTCCCCATTAATCAAAATCTCTAAGTCATTACAGATACCTAGTTAATCATGTGGCTAGTGAAAAATCCAATATTCTGCTTCAACGTCACTATAATTGTCATACCCAAGTAGGTTTCATTAATTACAATTCATGGCAAGAAAATAAAAGAATTTTTTTTTATGCCAATATCTATCTCAAAGAAAAAAGAGGAAAGAGATATAGCTGAAATATCATGCATACAAGTGCAACAAAAAGCTTGACTATAGGAACATGCAAATAACTCTATCAAGGCTATGGATGCCTGCTAGAAATGGAGCAATATTTGAGAGATTAGGGTGTATAACCTCATCAGAGCCCTAAAATCTTGTTGGTAGCGAGGTTATATCTAGGATTCTTTTGAAGTTAGAATAACTCACGTAGCTGGCCACATAGGATTTCAAGGGTCTTTGATGGTTATAAGAGTCAAAATAAACTCAAATGCACACACATGGGCAAAAGAAGATCAAAGTTTCAAGAATTGAAGGAGAAGTTTTCCGCCTCCATTCATAAATCTTGGTTACATAGTGTGTTAGGTTAGATGGTCTAAGGTTTTATGAGAACGGATTGAACTCCTATCTCTGAAACATTTCCTACCTTCAATTCAATTAGTGTATTTCAAAATGAAAGACACACACACTCATCCTTGTTCAAATAGGATCTGCATTTTTGTCATGCATCCTGCATTAGCATAACTCATATTAAAAATCCATTGTCTCCATACGCATCGCCTAAATCATGATATCATCATAGGTCTGCATACTGGGGGCATAACTGAAAAAATAAAAAAATCACAAAATGTCTTGAAAAAAGCCATAAAAATCAAAATCACAAAATAAAAAAACTACAAAATCAAAGCAAGAAACCATAGACCATCCATCAAATCAAATCAATAACAAACAAACTCTCAAAGTCTACAATCAAATTGATCACATGTCTTGTTAATCAATTTATCGATTAAACTTTATCAAACATCAACATGTCTTATACAAGGAAGGGTATACTCGAAACCAAACAGATCGGTCTTATACGGGGTACTCACTCTTTGAAACCAGACATTCCTATCAATGATCACACAAATCAAAAGAATGTCATAGATTAGTATGACTACTGGATTTTGTCCAAGTTAGTCTTATCTTTATCAATTAATGGCAGGCCATGTTTCATCAATACCAAATATATTTGAAAACCATAAAAATACCAAAACAATAAAAAATAAAAAAAACAATGAAAAACTCGAAATCAAATACAAAAACATAGAAAATTTCAAAAATCCAAAGACATCAAAAATATAAAAAAAAAAATTCAAAATCAAATCAAAAACATCAAAAATAAAAAAACATTGAAAAATCAATTGAAAACTTGCAATAACATGTCTCACAAGAATCAAATATCCTAGCAGCTATCCAACAAACACTTCACGTGAAGTTCACAAAGGATATAATTATCTTAAACCAAACATCTGCAATCAAACTGAAATAGTCTTATCAATTGCATCAACTATCCATATCAACGTGATCATTATCTTGTCTTAAACATAAGAGGATACACTCGAAACCAGACAGATCAGTCTTAAACGGGGTCCACAACTTTCTAAAACCAGACATTATCAACTATCACATCAAGCAATCACACGAAGACACAAATCAGTATGGCTGCTAGATTTTGTCCCAGTTAGTTTTTATCTTTTATCACTTGGCGGCAGATTATGTTACTATGCTACTCAAGGATGTCCACAAGTGACTAGAGGAGTTGTGATGGGCATGATCCTTTTATTTGTTTGCTAATTTTTGGTGTGAACCAATGAAATTCTAGGGCAATAGTTCCAGTGGGTGTCTGTGATTGGTATGTTGATTTGGCAAGTGTCCCATGAAGGATAACTATTCTTGTGACTACCGCACATACCTCGACCCCTGGCGCTATTCTTAGAATGGAGGGTTCATTCCTTGTCTATTACATGTTTCTTTCTTTGCAATGAGATATATTTACATCTTGGTTCCTCGTACCTTGATGTACAAAGCTTCATTCTTACATAACAAGGCTCAATGATGAAAATGTATTGCAATATGAATAAAGACAAGAAGACTATTCATCATTAATCATATCATCTCATTTTTCTAATTGCATCATGCTGATTGTATCAATCAAGATCATCAAGAATTTTTTCAATCGACTTTTTCAATTATTTCCAATCATTCTAACATGATCTCTCTCATCACTTAATTCCAATCTTTTCATCTATAATTCTTTCATTTCCTCACACCAACTATTCTATCTATCAATCAATTATTCCTCACCTTCATCATATTTTATCATTCATCCAATTTTTATCTATCTTCATCTTATATAGGATGTATCCTTCTTGAAACCCAACATGATCATCTATCTTTGTCTTATACGAGATGTGTCCTTCCTGAAACTAGACATTTTGATCATTTTTGTCTTATACAAGATGTGTCCTTCCTGAAAGCAGACTTTATCTTTATTAGATCAATCAGATAAATCCTATCAATCTTATCAATCCAATCCTATCAAATCAATCAATCTACAAATCACTTCAACCATTTCTTTTCTATAATCAGACTCATTCTTGTCATCAAGTTAACCATTCTTCATCTTTCATCTAACATTCTTCTTCTTTTGAGAGATCATTCATGCCTTCAATGTACAAGCAATCTCTCGAGGAGGCATTATACCCCAGCGTTACCAGGGCATACTGGGGCAAAAAATTTTGTTTTCTTTGAAATAATATCATTTTGACATTGTCTCAAAGAGGGGTAAATGTAGGCACCTAAAAATGTATCTTTAATCATATACTAATTATCCGTCTAATTAATTAAGTAATTATTTAATTATTTGATTAAACTAACTATTTCTTCTAATCATTACCCTTCAACACTTGTAATTACTCTATTTCTATTCTCAAATCATTTTAACCCTATTTCACATATTAATTAAATATTAATTATTTAATTAATTATGATTCGGCACTATGGTTATATTGGTTTATTGTTAAACAAGTATATTGTGTCCACCGGCAAGTTCAGTGACTTATGCACAGTCACCAGTATATTGTCCACCGGCAAGTTATATTGTTGACCGACACTGAGGATGTCTTGTTATCATCTGGAGATCACTTAATTATGTCAAATACATGGTTTGGATATTTGGTTTTGGTATTTTGGTTAATGGTCTAATCAGGTTGACATATTTAATGTTACCGACAGATTGGTCAAGGTTATGGACCGGTATGCTTTATCTATTCCAGATCAACACGACATGTTATGGAGATTATTTATTGATTGGATATCGTTGTAAATGTATTGAGTCGACATGATGCATCGCATCTAGACTTGTTTGTAATTGATTTAATTGTAATATTCTTAGTAAGTTGACCTACACATTTGGTCTTAGGTTTTGTATATATATAAGATCTCATTTATGAGATGAGAAAAGAGATAAGGTATGATAGGTAATGGTATGGTATTGTAACATGGTATGTGCAAATATTGAAGATCATATGAGTAGACCATAGAGAAGGTTCAAGAAAGCTTTGAAGGTGATTATCAAAGCTTAGCTAGTATTGAATCCAACATTGGAGATGCTATTTTGAGTAGAACATTATTCTAGGATTTAACCATCCTATTTTAGTCATTGTGACTCCCATTTGAGCAGTGTAATCTAGGCAGTTGGTCTTTCTGCATGTGCAGACCCCATTTGTATACACATACTATCTGCAGTAGTATCATTTGATTATGGGTAAGGTTTCCCACCATGGTGTTTCCCCTTATAGGGTTTCCACGTTAAAATCTTTGTGTTATGTTTTGTGGATGTTGTTTCTCTTTCTGTTTCATACATTAAGTTTCACCAATATTGTTATTAATTATTAATCTGTTAACCGACATTAAGTTTGGTTTACCGGTTAAGTATCAAGTTGGATTAAGTTATAATTGGGTTGAAATTTATAGACAACTAATTCACACCCCCATCTCAGTTGCCTTCTAAGTCCTAACAATTGGTATCAAATTCAAGTCCTCTTTTTGCAGATGCCTAACAACTTGAGGAGATCCTATGGCAACAAACATTTTTAGGAAGGACAACCTTAAACTTGATGGAACTAACTATGGTGTATGGAAGATCAGAATGGAGACACATCTGAATTGATCTAGAAGAGACATATGGGAAGTTACAAAGAATGGCTATGTTGGTCCTACATCGAATCAACCTAATCCACCAACATTGGGTAAAGATCAAGAAAATGATTGCAAAGCAAGAGAAGCACTTTTGAGCGCATTATCAGATAAGCAAATCATGGGATTATTAGATCGATCTACTACTAAATCTATTTGGGATAAACTGGAGACATTAAATGAAGGAGATACCACTGCCAAAATTGCAAAACTGGAATGTTACCAGCTCAGGTATGAAAATTTGAAAATGGAAGAAGATGAAAGAATTTCTGCTTTTATGGAAAGAGTTAATGAAATTGTTTTAGGAATATAATATTTTGGAGGATCCTTAAGTGAGATGAAATTATTTATAAAGTTTTAAGAGCATTTCCACTAGCATACACAATGAAAGTAACTTCTATTAATGAGTTGAGAACAATGCCTAATACATCAGTATCTAGGGATACCTTGGTTGGAAAACTTTCAGCATTTGAGCTTGAGGAATTTGGTCACATAGCTACAATTAAGATAGATTTAGCCTTCAGAGCATCATCATATGTAGCATCATCATCATCATCATCTGACAAATCTGATTGGAAAGCATTGTATGCAAAAGAACTTGAAGATATTAGAAGGGAAAATGAAGAACTTGAAGTACTATTTGCAAGGAAAATGCATAAATGTCCAGTTGGAAGTAAGTATGAAGTTAAAGCACCGTTTAAATGTTTTAATTGTAATAAAGTTGGTCATATAGAATCTAGATGTCCTGACAGACATGCAAGATTGAGAGAGGAAGCAAAAAGAACATATAAGCCTAACCTTGAATATCAAAGATACAGATTTAAGAAGAACAGAGACAAATCTTGTTACTATGTTGATGAAGGAGTTACTGATGATTCTGATTTAGAACTGACACACAATGGATGGGTTTTTGTTGCAATAAAAGAAGATCAACCAGCACCTACTATTCCACCGGTAGAGCATGCCCTGGCAGCTAAAATTGAAGAAAAGGATGAATGGATCATAGATTCTAGATGTTCACATCATATGACTGGTGATAAAAGTAAATTCTTATCTTTTCAAGAATATAGTGGAGGTCTAGTAAGATTTGGAGATGATAAATCTTTTTTATTCAAAGGAAAAGGCACTATATCTTTGGATGGTAAGCATAATATTGACAGTGTTTATTATGTTGAAGGTTTGAAGCATAATATTTTGAGTGTTGGTCAATTAGTTGAAAAAGGATTTTAGTTACAATTTAAGAATGGTAAATGCAAAATCATGAATAGAACTGGATTGGAGATTGCAACCGGTAATCACAATAAAGTTAATATCTTTTATTTGAACAATAGTGATAAGACATGCTTGATTGCACATATTGATGAAAGTTGGTTATGGCATAGGAGACTTTATCATGTAAATTTTGATTGCATTGTAAATATTAGTTCAACTAAGGCAGTAAGGGATTTACCTAAGATTGTGAAACCTCATAATCTGGTATGTAAGGAATGTCAAATGGGAAAGCAAGTTAGAACAACCTTTAAGAGTATTTCTGAAAAAATCCAATAATGTTCTTGATTTAATTCATACTGACTTGTGTGGTCTAGCAAGAACAAGAAGTCTACAACCCGAGATAGATACTTTATGCTAATTATTGATGATTATTCTAGAATGTATTGGGTTACTTTTCTCACTGAGAAATCAAAATCTTTTGGAAAATTTAGACTATTCAAGGCAATGGTAGAGAATGAAACCAGTAAGAAAATCAAATGTTTAAGATCTGATCAAGGAGGTGAATTTACATCTAAGAAATTTAATACATTATGTGAAGTAAATGGAATCAAAAGACAACTATCAGCACCCCAGACACCTCAATAAAATGGAATTGTGGAAAGGAAGAACAAAACTATTCTGGAAGCAACTAGAAGCATGATATTGGAAGCAAATCTACCTCATGTGTTTTGGAGAGAAGTAGTGAATATAATGGTTTACACTTTCATCAAAGTTCGCATCAAAGGTGAAACTGGTAAGACCCCTTATGAACTATGGTTTGGTAATACTCCTACTCTTAAACACTCAGAATTTTTGGAAGAAAATGCTATATTAGGAGAGATGGGTATGTTGGTAAACTTGATCCTAGAAGTGATGAAGGAATATTTCTTGGTTATTCATCCAAGAGAAAGGCATATAGATGTTTTAATAAAAGATTGCAAAAAATCATTGAGAGTGCTAATGTCAAGATAGATGAACACATTAGAGGAAATTCAAGGTCTGTAGATTCTGAACCAGCAGTTGAGATTATCATAAATGAGCCTATACAGAGTGCACCAATACAAAATATGGATCTAGTCACACCGACATCATCAGAGAATTCCACAGTGACTGAAGAATAGTAGCATGTGAACAAACCAAGGTATGTAAGACTGAATCACTCAGAAAAATAGATAATTGGGAATAAGTATCAAGGTGTTATGACAAGAGGTAGACTGGAAAATGAAAAGGTATGCTTAATTTCTCAAATTGAACCAACATCTGTTATTGAAGCTTGTCAAGATAAACATTGGATTAAAACAATGGAAGATGAACTAGAACAAATTGAAAAGAACAATACATGGACATTAGTTCCCTAACCTAAAGACAAAAATGTAATTAGAACTAAATGGGTATTCAGAAATAAAATTAATGAAGATGGTAAGGTAATCAGGAACAAAGCAAGATTAGTGTGTAAAGGATATTCACATAAAGAGGGAATTGATTATAATGAAACCTTTGCACTCGTAGCTAGAATTAAGGCAATCAGATTATTTCTTGCATTTGTAGCTCACAAGAACTATAAAGTATATCAGATGGATGTAAAATGTGCATTTCTGAATGGTGATCTTGAAGAGAAAGTTTACATTGAACAACCTGATGGATTTTCATTGACAAATGTTAAGGATATGGTTTGTATATTAAGGAAAGCTTTGTATGGATTGAAGCAAGCTCCTAGACCTGGTATGCTAGATTGGACAAATATCTTTTGAAGCTTGGTTACACTAAAGGTAATGTTGACAACAACTTTTATTATAAAGTGACAAATGACAACATCTTGGTTATTGAAGTTTTTGTTGATGATATCATTTTTGGAGGAGAAGATGGATTGTATAAAGACTTTGCTAACATAATGCAGGAAGAATTTGAAATGTCTATGATTGGGGAGATAAAATTCTTTTTAGGATTGCAGATTTCATAGAATGATAAAGGTATATTCATATGTCAAAAAAACACTTGAAGAAACTATTGAAGAAATTTGGTATGGAAAACTCTAAACTGGTAAGTACTCCTATGACTACAACTGATAAATTGACATTGAAGGATGATTCAGCTCCTGTTAATCTGACAAGATACAAATCTATGATTGGAGGTTTACTGTATTTGACACAAACAAGACCTGATACAATAAATGCAGTGTGTATTGTTTCAAGATTTCAGAGTAATCCTAAAGAAAATCATGAATCAATAGTAAAAAGGATTTTCCGGTATCTACAAGGCACAACAAATCTTGGTTTATGGTATCCTAAAGATGAAAATTCTGATTTATGTGCATACACCGATGCAAATTGGGCAAGAGATGTAGATGACAGAAAGAGTACCATTGGCGGTGCATTCTTTCTTGGTAGAAGATTGATTTCATGGTTGAGCAAGAAGCAGAGTTGTACATCATTATCAACAACAGAATTAGAATATGTTGCAGCAGCAACTAATTGTACTCAGGTATTATGGATTAAGTAAATGTTGAAGGACATAAAGGTAAAATGCAAAGAACCTATAATCATTTATTGTGATAATTAAACAGCAATTGATATATCAAAGAATCCGGTATTTCACTCTAAGACTAAGCACGTTTCTATCAAATATAATTTTCTAAAAGAGAATGTTGAAGCAAAATAAGTAAGATTGGTTTATGTGAATACTAAATAGCAGATTACAAATATCTTTACTTAGTCTTTTCCTCAGGAAACTTTTGAATATCTCAGATAGCACCTTGGGGTAATACCCCCACTGGTAGAGACTTAGATAGTTGAAGATTGGCATCAAACCGGCAGAAACTAATAGGGAAACCTTTTTCCGACTTTGATGGAGGAAAGCTACTTCACAGGGGGAGTAGTTGGTTATATTAATTGGTCATATTAGTTGGTTATATGTTCTGGTATTTATTTTCTTTGGCATTTGATGTCAAAGGGGGAAATAAATATATGGAAAAACATTATCCTAGGGGGAGAGATTATTCTTTTGAGACATTATTCATTGAGGGAGAGATATATACTCTCTGCATTTTGATTTTGATTTCTGGTATTGATCTATTTTGGAGATTGTTGGTTTTTGGTTTTTGGCATTCTATTTTGGCACTTAGATGTTTTTCAATCTAGTGTTGTCATCAATGCCAAAGGGAGAGATTGTTGGTATTATGGATGTGTTGCATTAGTTTTGTCATTGATGTCAACACTTATCCTTTTGAAGATCTACATTGTTGATTTGGCACTATGGTTATGTTGGTTTACTATTGAACTAACACATTGTGTCCACCGACAAGTTTAGTGACTTATGCACAGTCATCGGTATATTGTCCACTGGCAACTTATATTGTTCACCGACACTGAGGATGACTTGTTATCATCTAGAGATCACTTAATTATGTCAAAGACATGGTTTGGATACTTGCTTTTGGTATTTTGGTTAATGGTCTAATCGGGTTGCCATATTTGTTGTTACCAACATATTGGTCAAGGTTATGGACCAGTATGCATTATCTATTCCAGATCAGCAGGACACGTTATGGAGATGATTTATTGATTGGATATTGTTGTAAATGTATTGACCCAACATGATGTATTGCATCTAGACTTGTTTGTAATTAATTTAATTGTAATATTCTTAGTAAGGCGACCTACACATTTGGTCTTAGGTTTTATATATATATAAGATCTCATTTATGAGATAAGAAAAGTGATAAGGTATGTAAGGTTATGGGATGGTATTGTAACATGGTATGTGCAAATATTGAAGATCATATAAGAAAACCATAGAGAAGGTTCAAGAAAGGTTTGAAAGTGATTATCAGAGCTTAGCCGTTATTGAATCCAGCATTGGAGATGCTATTTTGAGCAGTACATTATTCTAGGATTTAACCATCCTACTGTAGTCATTGTGACTCCCATTTGAGCAGTGTGCTCTAGGAAGTTGGCCTTTCTACATATTCAGACCCCATTTGTATACACATACTATCTGCAGTAGTATCATCTGATTATGGATAAGGTTTCCCACTGTGGTTTTTCCCCTTATAAGGTTTCCATGTTAAAATATTTGTCTGATGTGTTGTGGATGTTATTTCTCTTTCTGTTTCATACATTAAGTTTCACCGGTATTTTTATTAACTGTTAATATGTTAACCAACATTAAGTTTGGTTTACCGGTATTAAGTATCAAGTATCAAGTTGGATTAAGTCATAATTGGGTTGAAATTCATAGACAACTGTTCACGCCCCCTCCCCCTCTCAGTTGCCTTCTGGGTCCTAACATATTTATTATTTAATTAAGCTCATTTCTAATGTTTAAATAATTGTATTTAAATTAATTAAATTATTCTTCCAAATCCCCAAATTCAAATTTCAAATAATTCCATCTAATTTCATTTCTCTCAAATTCATATTTCCCCAAATTCAAATTTCAATTAATTTCATGTAATTCTAAATCATCAAATTCACATTTCACCAAATCTAAATTTCAATTAATTTCATGTGCATTTCAGCATTCGAAATTCCAAATTCAAATCCACATTGAAAATGAAAATCAAATTCAATTTCAAAATCCTACAACACATGCTAAAATTAGAACTGGTTGATCAAATCAGTTGTCTAATCAATTAACTCATGAATCATCTTTTTTAACTCTCAATTAGCTTTTTATGACTAGGGTAAGTACAAGGTAATGGGTCACAAATTGGCAGAAGTTCATGCATTGGAAAACACACTCTTAGAAATGGGGGCCTGTTGTTGCTTCGGGCCCCCCAGGCAAAAAGTAACGAGGGCCCGTTGTTGCTTCGAGCCCCTGAGGCAAAAAGGGGGGCCCAAGGTGAAACTAAACGGGCCCCCATTTCTTTCTCAAATGAGGGCCCATTTAAAAATAAAACTGGGGCCCGTGTTTAAAAAATGGATCCCCATTTCTAATTTCGATTTTACCCATTTTTTCTAGGTGCATTTTGTCATTTTCACCTACAACTAAAGTGAGAATAGGAGATAAAAAATGGGCCCCCATGCTATGGACTCCATTTCAAGCCTCCACCACTATCCTAGATACACATTCAATCATCCATTTTCACATTTTGTAATTTTCTTGTATATTTTTCCTATTTTTTGAGTATTATTTAAGTGTTTTTTGGTAATATTTAAGTTTTTTTTAAAGTAGCCTATAAGTAAATTTGTTTTTACATTTGGAAATTCTTAATTTTGATCTGAAATATTCTTCAATAGTTAACCCTAAACCCTAAACCAAAATCAACAAATTTACAAATCAAAACCAAATCTAGATAGTTAACAAAACAAAATATAAAATTTACAAGATACAAGATATCTTACAAACATCAAAACCAAAACCAAATCGAAACAAAATTGAAAGTAAATGGAAATCAAAACCAAAACCAAATCAAAACAAAACCGAAACTAAATGGAAATCAAAACCAAAACCAAATCCAAACCAAACTGAAACTAAATGGATGTATCAAAACCAAAACCAAAATGAAATATTCATTAAGAATTAGCCATTGACATAGTCAAATTATTATAGATTTGATAACTATTTTCCTATTATTCCATGACATGACATGGCATAATAGGACATATTATGCCATCATGTCATATTAAGGCATGTCATGGCGTAATAGGAATATAGTAGGTCCTATTATGCCATGACATGGCAGAATAGAACACATTATGCCATGATGTCAAGTTATGTTCCTATTATGCCATGTCATGGTATGATAGGACCAACTATGGACCTATTATTCCATGTCATGGCATAATAGGACACATTATGTCATGATGGCATAATATGTCCTATTATGCCATGACATTGCATAATAGGTCCATAGTTGGTCATGTCATACCATGACATGGCATAATAGGTTCTATTATGCCATGACATGCCATAATAGGTCCTATTATTCCATGAAATGGTACAATAGGATCGTTTATGCCATTCCATGGCATAAAGGTCCTATTATGGTCCTATTATGGCATTTCATGGTATGATAGGACCGATTATGGACCTATTATGCTATTATAAAAAATGTTGCATGTTGCACCATGTTGTCTCAAAAATGTAATCTTGACATCAAAAACCATACTAGAACTATCAAGATCTTTCCATTAAGATATATTTTAGTTTTCTCACCAATCACATCACCATCTACATGCAAGAGAGTCAATGAATTCATGAAATCCATAGTGATAACTACTGAGACATGAAGAGACTTTACTTGTAGTAAGATTTGATCCACTATAGAAAATTTCAATTCATCTTTCAATATTAAATTTGTGAGATGGGTTAAATGTTTCTAGGAATTATTTTTTTAGGTATTGGACCTTTCAACCAATAAATGAAAAAATTTAACCACTTCTAGCAAGCCACCATTCCAATTCTTTAAATTGAACATATGTACCAAAATTGTTCTTAATCCTTAGTAGGCAATACAAAAGTTACCAATATTAGTTATTGGTATCTTTCTAGTGCCTTGGATCATTTTTAGGTGACCATGTAGCCTTTTGGGCTATTCCAGTGGGTTATGGGAAGTCAGAAAAATAGGTGAGATGTCTTAAATTTCATGGATTAGACAAAATCCATATTTAAAACTACAATTTGAGCTACTGGACATTGGGGTAACTAAAAATTCATTTTAGAAGAGGGAAATCCAAATGTATAACCTTAAGTAATTAACATTACTCTTCAAATTTTAGATATCAAAGTTTAGGCTTAGGTTTATGCCATGTCATGGCATAAAGGTCATGTTATGGTCCTATTATGCTATGTCATGGTATGATAGGACCAATTATGGACCTATTATACCATGTCATGGCATAATATGTCCTATTATGCCATGACATGGCATAATAGGTCCATAGTTAGTCCTATTATATCATGTCATGGCATAATAGGACCTATTATGCCATGTCGGCATAATAAGTCCTATTATGCCATGACATTGCATAATAGTCCACCTATTATTCCATCATGGCATAATAGGTCCATAATAGGACCTATTAAGCCATGACATGACATGATTTTCTCGAATCCCCAACTTCATCATCTAATTCGTCTCCAACACTAAAGTACTAATTCAACATGTTTACTTAGTATGATAGGACCAATTATGGACCTATTATGTCATGTCATGGCATAATAGGACCTATTATATCATGTCATGGCATAATAGAACCTATAATGCCATGACATAATAGAACCTATAATGCCATGACATAATAATAAGTCCTTTTATGCCATGACATTGAATAATAGTCCACCTATTATGCCATCATGGCATAATAGGTCTAAATAGGACCTATTAAGCCATGACATGACATAATTTTCTCGAATTGCCAACTTCGTCATCTAATTTATCTCCAACACTGAAGTGTTGATTCAACATGTTTACTTAGTAAATGACCACTTAGAGAGGTTACCATCTAATATATTATTACTATTCCAACACAAAGTACTAATTCACAATGTTTACCAGAATTGTGACTAATTATTTATTATATAAATTACTTTATATATGTTGATCTTATTTTACTTTTTTTACAAATTCATGTATGGAATATTTTATATTGGTTTTAATAGTTGATGCATTTTACAAGAAATGAATGCATTAAATTGAATATATAATAGATTTATGAAGTTTCAATGAAAGTTTTTATTAAGTTTTGTGTGCAAATTTTATATTTAAAGATTCAATAGTATGTACATATATATTTTTTTAAGTTCAATATTATATTATATTTCATGTTATCTCATTCAATAAAATAGAAATGTTACTATTTATAAATGCTTTTTTTTACACTAAAATAGATTCTTCTTTGACATAGAGTTGTATATAATTCATGTATATCTTGGTATATGCAGGAGCTCTTTGTTATGATGGATGTGTTTGACATAGATGAATTGTTAGGTGAAAATCCCCCACTGCAACCCCCTCCTCCTCCATCTCCACCTTCACCTCCACCACCACCTCTACCACCACCACCTCCACCTACACCTCCACCCCCTAGATTAGATTAAATTTGTTTAAGAGAAAGAATTAATGAAAACCTAAAAGTTATTGAACAAAATATTACTTCAATCCAAAATGAGCCAATCACACCCCCACCCCCCCCCCCCGCCCCCCCATCTTCTAGAGTTTGTAAAATCAATGCAAACTATTGTCAAGTCAGTTAGATCAGTTGATTCTCAATTAGATCAATTTCATAGACGATATGATTTTTATACTGATGGATTAACTTATAGGTAGATCATTGATCTTAGAATAACCAAAGCTCATTTATGTCCATATTTTACTTACCCAAAAACAAGAGAACCAATGCAACCTACCCAGAAAAGAATTTTAATTAGCTGGTGTGATCATCCAGAAATGGCTAGACACTTTTGGGATAGATGGTGGATGGTTTTTTATTATCTACCACATTGTAATTATGAGGTCCCTTTATATTTTTTGAAGAAATTATACTATGAGTTTTTTATGCACCAAAAACCAAATTATTTTGATATTAAGTCATTACAGGGTGTTGGTCGTGGAATGCCACAACATAGATTAGGGGCACGCAGTAATAATCCCCTACTAGATCCACCCATGGTTCCACTTGTTGCTCCATCGATTCCTGTAGATGTGTAGTTCATACATCATTAACTTCAACATTAGATGCTTTGACTTCCCTCACAGGTAACATGAGTGAGCAAGTTGCACACATGGCATCCACTCCTCAATCGATGCCACATATGTGTACGAGCTATCATCAGATGTGTGTAGGTCCTACTGCTAATCCAAGATCCGCTTTAGTTGCAGCTGAGCATGATGCAACGTATGATACTATGATGACATCATATATGGATTTTATTTCCTCTGATGATCATCTTGAGAAGGTATAGATATATATACATATACATGTCAATGTAATACTTCATTAAATATAGGTATAAATTAAGTGCATGCCTTTTTTTTAATACAATCTAATACTTCATTAAATAAATTTGGTTTATGTAGATAAGGACTACACCAAATGTTCAAGTCAATATTGCATCTACTCCTACATAGCTTGGCACACTTTTTGGGGTATAGTATCAATTTCTATCTAGACATTGTACTAGCTTTTTAAGTAAATATGTTATCATCGTATACTATATAAATTTTCATGTCGATACATTAAATGCTTCTTTCTCCAGGCTTCAGGTCATGAGGGACCTTGTACATCACATTGAGAAGAGGGTGTGACAACTGTGACACCATCTATTGTATGTATCTTAGAATTCATAAACTAAATATGTTCTTACAACATTTTAACTTAACTTGAAATTATTTAATACACATATAAGTGTTCAATAAATATGATTTCATTAAATGCATGTTTGTAGGTGGACACTACTATCAAGATAGGTTATCCTCATCATTTTTATCAGAGCCAATTTGAATGCACATCGACATCCTTTGAAGTCTTAATATGTAATACTTAATTTGACCTTATTTTGACTCTTAATTTGATATTTAATTGGACACTTTGAATTTGACCTTGTAGAGGACTTAGCTAGCACTTCATTTGGCATTGATTTCAATGTACATACACGTCAAGGTTCACAAGATACTGCTAGAGGAGATGAGCAACCTTATGTACGGTATTTTGTTATATTATTATTTAATCAAATTATAAATGTTCATTTTTATTTAATAAAAAACAAACATATGTATGTGCTCATGTTCATTATATCATGTTTCTTATCTTGTATATAGGATGGCATAACTCCTGAGCATATAGTACATGCAGAACAATTTACTGGAGTTGATGTCCACACGCATACGGTAAGTTTGTAACTTACTTTATGAATTCCAACTATATTTGATAAATGATTATCTTTTAATAGTTAATCAAGTATTTTAATATTATTTTTTCCTTGTACAACATGAGATGGGTGGATCTGGTCCACGTCCCCAGGAGAAGAGACCATGAGATGTTATTGATGATATCACTTAGATTTTACTGTTTATTTGGCTTTGATATGATGCACATGTATTATTTTATATGATATTTACTTTTTTATGGACTTTACACATTTGTTTACATGTGTACTTATTTTTTAACATTGTATATATTGTCTTGGACATGCACATACTTTATATATATGGATAGTTGCATAATAGGATTAGATCATATTTATTTTTTGGACTACATATATATATATGCACATTAGATATTATGTGGAGTTCATCATGTTACCATCCAGATATATATGGATTAGATATTATATACATTATGTGGACTTGAAATTTTATTTATGGAACTTGTGCTTAAATAACTTTATATGGATCATGTGGACTTGAAATTTTATTTATGGAATTTTATTTAAATAACTTGTGATTAGATAAAATAAAGGTTTACATTATGAACTAACAATGATGATATGACCAAAGTATCAAAACATATCTTATAATTATAACATATTTTAAACAAAATTTAAAAAGTATTAATCATCATAGATACGCCAAATATATAATCAAATATATAATTACCATTACAATAATAATGATGATAAGCAAAAAGTATCAAAGCATAGGTTTAAATATATAATTACCATTTCAATAACAATGATGATAAGAGAAAAGTGTAAGGAACAAAGTAGGTGGTATGGTGGGGTCAACGAGTAGAGCTAGTGTGCTATGTATGAAATTAAATTTACCCCATAGAATATATAATATATTGATTAGAACTTGATTAAAACACAATTATCTCATTCATAAATTTGACCAATAGTCTCTCATTTATGTATATTACACAAAGTGTAATCAAGAAGACCTATCTAAAATCTTTGACTTCATCTCCCAAGGGACCTGCAAAAAAAATATATCGTATAAAATACACAATCATAATTCAACATTCAAGTGCAAGAATATTACTTTACTCGAGTAAATTTTAAAAATTTAACCTTAAACATATTTGTAAATGCACAAATAATAGTATTCATTGATGCTATGTACATGTGGAAGACCTAAAATAAAATAAAAAATAATCTATTTAAATTATAATAATAAGGATATATCTCTTAAAATGCAACATAAAGTATGCACAAACAATAGTAGTCATTGAGGCCAAGTCTACTGTGAGAGACCTGGAAAAAATAATATACATATGATTAGTTTTTATAATGAGGATGCATTCAATTTAAAATACAACATAAAGCATACATCACGACTCTTCAAAGGGAGTTGCCTTAAAGGTACAAAACTTTAAATTACTTGTAATTATTCAAAATGAAACATAAAGTATACACAAATAACTTGGTCTTCATTGATGTCTTCTACTTGTGGTAGGCCTAAAACAAAATTACTAGATTAGATTTTATAATTAGGATGCATGATTTAAAATTCTATATAAAATATACATCATGAATTTTAAAAGGGAGGTGGATTACGGGTTCAAATTATAACTTCCTTGTATATATTAATTCTATTATACTATCTGCATCCTCTCTCTTTTACAAAGCATCTATAATTGTCTCATAGTCTTCTATAGAGAGAGTCCATAATTGTTTATTAGCAAGTTTGCCACAATATCTATCCAATTTTATATTAGTTGCCACTACCAAATGCGAGTAATGTATAATCTTCTTCTCTAATTCATAATCTTCAAACACGGGCAATCCATTCTTTCTTGTTATATATTTTCATAGCCAGGTGCCAACAACAACCACATATCTTGTTGGATAGTCATAACCATCATCATCTACTCAAGGAGTGGTTAGCTTATGTTTTGGCTCTACACATCGAGCCAACCAATACTCTATCTCCTCCTCATTTTCCTCTGGTGCAACAACAACATAAACATGTCTGATGCACAAAACAATTTTATTTTAATACTTAATGAGATATAAAAAATAAAAATATACATTGTAAGATTTCATATATGTACTATTTAATTAATCAAAACAAATTTCAAAAATAATTTTACCTTGTTGTATAAGATCTGAAATGTGATCATAGTCATTTGATGCAAACATATGATCCATATCTTCATTAGTTCTTTCATGCGGATCATTTGCATCTATGGTTGTCAATGATCTTTGTTGCCATTCTTCAACCCATTCTTTATTCTCACAAAATTCCCAATCTCTGAAAACACAAAACTGACAAAAGCAAGCAAGCTCCCTTGTGAATATAGTCCATGTGTTTGTATTATAACTCTTAAATGAATGTCATTTAGCTGATCCAAAGATGGTGTTACAATCATGCTGAATAGGAATACTATCTTCCTCTACCAACCAGAAGAAACGTCGAATTGTAGAGTTCTCAGTTGATCCTTTTGACAACTTTGAATTGCACCAATCTACAACTGCACGAGCATCTCTAAATTTCACTACATCCTCGAATTTCAATTATTCTCTAGAAAGAGCTCCTTTTACACAGGCACCAGCTCCATCGTGTTCCCCCTTACCATGTCCCGCTTCAAAAATCTCCATAAATGTTGGACATTGGTTTTCTTGTGAACTCTGCATAGCCAATAAAACATTCTTGTATTTTTGAATTGACCAGTGCAGTTATCTGACCATATCATATGTTGTTTCATGTTAATTTCTCTTTTCTTAAGATTATCATGAAATACCTCGAAGCAATGTTGAACAAACTCTGACGAGCGTAATCGATTATCACTAACATAGAAATGATACTCCCTCACAAAATTTCTGTTATCTGAACTGTATTGTCATGGTCTTGTCTATATATAATGTGCGCAATTATGGCCACTTTCACTGAGTTGTAGTATTGTGATTGAGTTTCCTCTTGTGGTTTTAGAGTATAATTTTCTGCAAAATCCACAACTGATACTAATGTTCCAACTGGAAATGTGTTCTTGCATATGCAAAACTGTCCATCAAACCATCGGGCATGTTGGGAATGTTTCACATATTTTAGAACCATATGAATTTTAAACTCACTGATAAATGCATTCACACTATTTTGTTTTGTAATCAATTCTAAACGTTTCCCCATCTTTCCATCCTTTAGAGGGTATTCTATATTTTTAAATCTCCTAACATCAACCTTTTTTTGTCAAAACTCAGATGAAACATGTTCATGCAAACATCCACCTATCAAGGAATAGTTCCCACATAAATTGCAAAGGCCATAAATGCATGAACTGGAAAGAAATAATTGCTCATTAGGTGGTTTACAAAATAAACTTGCAATAAAATCTTTTATAGTTTCAGGTGGAACATAAACACCACAATCCTGCACAAGATCATTACCATGCAACATACAATGTATATATTGAAAAACATCATAATAGTAACTAAACTGAACATGAGTTTTACAACAACAAGATATTCTTTGTTTATTGATTTTAACATACCAGGGTTTGCATTTTTCAAATTATCTTTGACTAATTCATAAATTTATTAACACAGATTCATCACTAAACTTTTTAAAGAATTCAGTTTGAGTCATGTCAAGAAGATGTTTTGGATGAGGGTCATGATTTTTTTATCCCACCCTTAACTATAAAACATCTCTAGCATTTGATGAAACTCTAGTGTTATCATGCCAAAATTTTGTGATTAATTGTTTAGTTTCATCATTTAATTTCATGTCCGACCTTTGAAGTCTACCACTAAAACTCCAACAATGGTTTAGTGGATCAATTTCAATTGTGTCTCTTCTTTTGGCCGCTCTTGACAAGGTTCTTTGATGTAAGTTTAAATAGCCACTTATATCACTTAACATTCTTTTACTAACAATTGGTTTGTCAACTATAGCAGTTGTTATAACTCTATGTGTCACATTCGTGAGTTCACAAATCAATCATGACTAGTTCACTAATCAATCAATTTCAGTTATCTATCAATATAAACTTGAGTTCTATTTATCACCCCCTTTGTGTTGAAAATCTATAAATTCAACATCATTTTATCAATTCAAGTTAGAATCATACTTTGAAATAGTTGTCTAATCTATGCAGGAAATCAGTGCAATACCTGAGAGCTAATTCTACAACAACTAAGGAGAAGAGTCTTAATTAGATTCATTTGTTCATTATTCAATTGTTTTTGCATTATTCAGTTATTATTTAGGATTAATTCTAATTAGATTAGAGTTTGTGATTCACTCTTATAATCTCATTAATTATGATGATTTTAACCCTGAAAAACACACATAGCTTCATTACTATATCTAGATGAAGTACTTGCTTTCATAGTCAAATCTCTTATCATGCTATTTGTGAGGTCAAATTAAGTTCTACATAATTGAAGCCTTTTGTTGTCTTAAATATGCTTGATCAAAGTCCTTCACAATTGTCTACTTCATTTGATTCCTTATCAACTTGGTCATGGTCCTTCATATTCATCTCTTTATCAAAGACCTTAGAGCAATTGGGCTTTCCACTTAGCCAAAATATCTACCCTACTCCTTTCAATTTTTTGTAGAAAAAGACAACAATTGTGACAACACTTGTTTTTAAAGCTGAATAGATGCTACTCATTGAATAGAGTACACATAATCAACATCCATATTTGTATGCTTTACACATATCCATATCATTTGATTTTTTATTTTCTAATTATTATTTTAATATTGAGTATGCACGCTTTTTATTTTCTTTTTATTTAGTTTATTATTTTATTATGTCATGTGCATCTAAATATAATAATATTTTATAGTTATGTCAATTGGTAATGTGGTCTTCACTTATGCATGTGATTGACATCTATCTAGTTTAGGGTCCATTAAACACACCTCCTATCATGTTATTTCATATAATTAACATGAATAACTATGTGTTTCTAGCTAAGTCCATCTATTATGGATGTCCAATTTTAGTTAGTTTCCATATTTTATGTATTTATTTTTCTATGAAATGGTATACATGTGCATTCGAAACAATTAACTATTTGACAACATATAATTACTTTTATAATTTTTTCATGTAGAAGTCTTTCTAGTTTTGTAAATGATTACTACTCATGTAAAATTATCTTACCAATTTCATTGGATTACTTTTTTTTTTTGGCATATAATCTCATAGCAATTCACATCCAAGTCAAAATGAAAAAAAAATTGCATACTCACATGCTCCTTTCCCTAAATTTTAATTTATAATAACTAGGCTCTCCTTTGTGCATCAACTATTATGCAAGATGGCATATTTCACATGAAAGTGAAAAAATAATATTATCTTATCCCAATCTCATCATCACTTATCAAAAAATTCATTATTACTCATCCTAAAAAGTTGATCCCAAACTCTAAGTACACCATCTTCTACCCTAGATAAGATTTGTGAGTATAGAGTTGACTTAAATCAAGTCTTTGACCATGAATTTAAACACAAAATTTTAATTTAAAACTTTATAATTCAAACCTTACTCCCTTTTACCTAATATTCATTATGAGATGGGTGAAGAAAAAATATTTTAAATTCTAATGTAGGGTAGTATATTAAAAATTTAACCCTAATTCACTTTCATCTAAAAAGAGAATATCTAGGAACTAGAAAAAAAAAAAATACTAAAAAATATATTTAAACAAACAAAATATTACTACATTAGTATTGTACCCTAAATTATATGCCTACTTTCTTTAAACTTGGTTCACATTATTGAACTAGTCTATATAAGGATCTAATTGAGGAGAACTTGAGCTATGTTGTCATTGACATCAAAATTGTTTAGTTGTGTGGATGTTGTATATGGTTTAGAAATGAGTGTTCAGATGTTGTGATGTTGCCTAGAGATGATATTGAGTAAGGATGAGATGTTCTAGAAGGGTACATAAGTGGAGGTTATAATATGTAAGAAAGAGTATTTAATATCCTTATAAAATAATGCTCTACATTCCTTTAGTTCTCAATGATGATGGCTTGCGGTTCTAGATATTATTGGCAATTGATACTCATTGGATTCATGTGTTGTCATTAATGGCAACAAGATTCTATTGAAGGCATATACCGGCATTTGGAGGCATACACTGGCCGATATCGACATTGGAGCATTCAGGGTCATCATTGGCACTGGCATCCAGCACTTCAATGAAGCCGACATCAGTTTGGGATCCGAAAGGTTTTATTTGTAAAATCATTTTGTAATTATTGTATAGGGATGATATTGAATACCCTTTTTTATTGTAAGCCAACATAAGGCATATTGTTTATAAAGGGTATATAAGTCAATCTGTTAGGACATTTTTTGGATATATATGACAAGGTAGTAGAACAAGGTGATGTGAAGGATATGTATGTAGGTCATTTGTATGTGAATGTAATATCATGCTATCACCAGTAGATGGTTTGCAAGGCATTCTTGGAGGAAAGGAGATACTAGTAGAAGGGTTCAGGGTTTATGAACCAGTACAGAACAAAGCTTTAATCGGAACTCTTTTTTGGCATTGCAGATGTATTTTGTGAGTTTGCCAGTACTGTTTTAGCTCAGCAAAAGCTTGTAGTCAGTGAGACTCTTTTGTGTTGATTAGTGTGCTCTAGGCAGTGTGCCTTCCTGCATGTGCAAGCCCACATGCTATGTAATATCCTTCATATGGCCAATGAATTGATATTGTGGGTCACAAATCCCACCGTGGTTTTTCCTCTTTGAGGTTTTCTACATAAATTTTGTGTGTTATGGTGTTCATTCATGTGGTTGGTTTATTTACTTCATGCTATATGTTTCTTCATTTACCATTTTATATGTGTATGTTACAATAAGGTAAAATCTTATATTACAGGCAGAACACTAATTCACCCCCCCGCCCACCCCCCCCCCCCCCCCCCCCCCCTCTCTCAGTGTTCTTGGATTCATTGTATTCCAACAATTGGTATTAGAGCCTGGTATCTTAGAGGAAGTTTAAAAACTTGAGGAAGATCCTGAAACTAGAATCATTGAATATGGCTATGGAGAAGCAACTTGAGATGACACTTGAGGATTATGATGTTGAAAGGATGAAGAACCTAAAATTGCAAGATGAATTGAATTCTGCTAATGAATTCATTCTTGTTCTACAAGAAAGGTTATCATCTGCTCAATCTAAGAGAAAGGAACTTTTGCAAAGCCAGGATGATGAAGAGAAAAATGCAGTTAAGGAACAATGTCAGAAATTGAGTCAAACTAACATGCTCATGAAGAACGAAATGCAAGACATAACTATGAGGTTATCAAAAGATATTGAGGACAGAAAGAAGAAGGAAGAAAATCTTGCTATATCTTTGAAGAACAAATTTGAAGAATGTGACAGATTGACTCATGAGAATAATTTGTTGAGAATTGATTTGGTACAGTCCCAGAATAATGAACAAGAGCTAGAGAGACAAATAATGACTCTGAGAGATGATCTAACTACTGCAAGTGAGTATAAAGAAAAATTCAGGATTAGTGTTGCTCAATTGGATGATTTATTGAAAAGACAAAGGCAAAGTGAAGATTCTAGAGGACTTGTATTTGTACAAGGTGAAAGCTTCGATACTGCAAATGAAGATCACATAACCGGTATGCAGAACACATCTGACTAGGGGAAACCGGTAAGGAAATCTAATGCTTACAAATTTAATGGTAGATACTTTTTCTGTAATAAATTTGGGCATATGGTTAGACAATGTAAAAATAGAGCAAATAAAAACTACAATTCAGTTCCTGGTCAGTGCACAAATTGCAAGAAATATGGTCATAAGTCAGAAGATTGCATAATGAATGTTAAATGTCATGCATGTGGAAATTTTGGACATTTGGCTAATCAATGTAGGTCAAGAAAAGACATTGGATATGTCAAGTAAATACAAAAGAACAAAGTTACATGTTATGCATGCAACAATATAGGTCATATTGCTAAGTACTACAGAAGCAAGACTACACCGGTTAGCAATGATAAAACAAATGAGAAAGGAAAACAAAAGGTAGATGAAATACAACAAGAGAACACCAAGAGATGGGTTAGAAAATCTGAAGAACCAACTAGAGATGCAACTACACCAGTAATTGCACTTGTAACTCCACCGATAGAACAGAGCATTCTTTCATCGATAGGAAATTCAACTGGTAATTGAGGCATACGTCTTAGGGGTTGGAAAATTCACTGCAAATCTTGCATATTCCCTGGAAGAGATCTGGAGAGTGGTATTGATCATTGATGGAGGTTTATCTGGCATAAAACTAAGAAACTGGCATTTGATAGGGCACATCACTAAGCATTTATGACAGTGACGAATTAGGGTTTACTCATTGATAAAAAGGGAAAATGGACTCATTTTCACTCACCCAGCACTTGCGCAAACCAGAGCGAATCATAGGCGATCAAGACTAAGCAAAGGCATTCTAAAAGATTTCCAACAGTCATCTGAGAAGTAATCAAAATCCTTCAACCGACGACTATTTTCTAGGTATTTCTTTGAAATGACATCCAAATAATCATCTGCTCCTACTTTCATTGTGAATCCCAATGTTGTTGAGGTTAAAGATAGGCTTAGGCCTATTTTCAAGGAAGTTCCCCAAATTGCTATGAAGGAAGACTCTACTAGCACGTTTTTTAAGGTTCCCAATGGCATGGTTTATGTGGAAGATGTCAGGGCCTATATTCACTACACCTTGGAGGATTTAGGAACTAAGGAAATCAAGGGAATGTATCAATCTATGATACTAGGCAGCTCCGAAACAATCAAGCTGGAATATCAAATTATTGAGAATCTAGGGTTAACCAAAATCTTATACATACCGGAATTCAAGGATGAAGTGATCAGATATGTTCTGAGCAGGGTCCATAATAAATTTATCTGGCTAGACCGGCCCCATATGATCACCAAAGAAGCTATTCAGGCAGTCATCGGCTTACCCAAAGTTGGACAGGAACCAGGAAAGAAGATCTCTAACACTGTGGTTGAGAAACTCACCGGGGCAACCCATGATGGAAGATCAATGAGGGTCACCACCATCAAAGACACAGATGTGAAATTTTCTAGCATGATCATTGGCTACAAGGTAACTCAATCAATTTGATTGAACTCTGTTGCCAGTTCCGGTATCCATGTTGCACACCAAATGATAAAGAATAATGCAAAGTATGACTTGTGTGAATGGTTAAGGAGTGAATTAATGATAAATCTTGGCAAGATCAAAGGTGTTAAGAAAGGAACTTTTTGGTTTGGCAATCTTATTGTTTGTTTGATGTTGTAGTTCATGAATGAGCTACCAGGTTTGGGAAAGAAACGTTGGGCTCATGACATACCGGTAGGTATGCAGATCAAAGATGCAATCACTAGTCTTGGTAGTAATAGGGATGAGAAGCTTTGGGGATACTTCAAAACTTTTTAGGAGAACATGAGACTAAGGGAGAGAGTATCCAAAAATATTGTGGATAAATACTCAACTTATATTTGCTTCATGGTAAAAATAGATGAGACACTCATGGAAGCAATGGAACCTAGAACTATATGGGTCATTGAATTGGGTTATGAAGTAGATGACAACATCTTGGAACTATATTATAAAATGTTGATTGATGCTCCTTTGGATGAAAAGGCTGAACACTTTGGCACTGTAGAGGAGAAGGCTCTTGAGGTCAAAATTGGCTTCAACAAGAAAAGAAGAGAAAATAAAATAGACAAAATGTCTGCATTTGTTCAGAATGTAATTCATAGGATAGATACAAAACTAGGTTCTAGATCTAAACTGGTAGATCAACTGGCAGCAGCAAGTGCTCCTAAGGTGAAGAGGCCTGTGACTTTTATTTCTTCTATCACTTTTGACTCTAATCCAGAGGATAATCAACCTCTTGCATTCAGAAGGGTACAGAGGAAGAAACCTAACAAGCCTCTGGTAGAGGAGAAGAAGGTGGAACCAAGGAGGAAGCTAATTAGAAAGGTAACAACTACAACCACACCTCTGGCAAGGAAACCTACTCAGAAGAGGCAGCCCGATCCATCTACTCCTGCAACCCCCAGCAAGAAGAAAAAGAGTGTGATTGATGAAGCAATTGATTCTGGTAATGTTACCATCATCCCCCCAATGACTTGTGCAGAGTTAATTGATGAGACAACTAAAGATGGAATCTTGAAGAATATGGCAAATTTCTATGAAGATTTAGATGATAATGAGCAAAATGAAATGGAAGAAAGCAATTTTGTTATATTTAGACATATATAAGAAGGCTTTGGTAGAGATTTTGAAGGAAATTCCTTTATCATTATATAATAAGTTAGATGCAATCAGGAGGGACAGAAAGATCAAAGAAGTTTAACTTTTGAGTATGTGCGGCTCTATAAATAATGATGAAATGAAAAGGTGTATAGATGTTGCAAATAGAACAATCTTCAGCAGCAAAACCCGACAAATAGGCCTAATGATGAGCAGAGTCAATGAGATAATAAATGAGACCAAAGATGGTTGGGCCAAATTCTTCCAAAAGAATTATGATTTTCTCACTTCTCAAGAAGAATTTTCAACGGCAGCTTCTATCACCATTCTAGACAAATCTAAAGGGAAAGGAATTTTGGGAAGTTTAGATCAAATATTGAATGAACCGATAGATAAACCTAAAACTGATGACAGTGTACAAATTGAACTAGCAAAGACTACATTTGTACAGTCTGGGCAAGGAAAAATAGATAATGTATAGGTTATAGATAATATTATGGATAATACTCCACCGATAGTAATAGATACTGCACCAAGTGGTGAAGCCATCGATGCAAAAGAGGATGAGAATGGGGATACACTAGGAGAGGATAAGGAAAAGGAGACTGATAATACACCCAGTATCATACCAGAAGTTGATTCCCCAACAAAACTTTTGGAAATTGACACTTTTCAAGTTGAGAAGAAATCAATCACAAAGATGAGTCCCACAGAGCTAATGATGATGGCTACTCAAAAGCTAATGAAGGAATGATTTGCAGACAAAGGAACAATAGATCAATCAATAACAATTTTTCATAGATTGATTCCTGGTTGTATGATTGAAAATGAAGCAAGCCCTTCCGGCAAGCTTAAGGCATTGACAGGGCATAAATCTGAAAACTTTTAGTCATTGTAGCAGATTTCCGACAAGAAAGCACTTGAAAGATTTACTCTGGCCAAGAAAGTCGCTTTTGACAAGATTATTGAGACAGAAAAGAGGAAGGTTGAAGAGAAACTTGTACTCATTGAAAATTCTTTGAAATGGTGTACTAACATCTACAGGGTCTATTGTAATATAGAGATTCTTACAGAAAATATAAATAAGAGGTTAAAAGAATTACATGAAAAGATTGCTAATATTGCTAGTTCTTTTGATGGACTAACTTCACTTACAACTTCCACTGATGGACAAATTTTAACTTTGGAGAACCAGGTTTTTGCTTTTGAAAAGGAAAGAGACAAGATCATTTGGAGAGAAAGGAGTCTCAGACGTTTGGTGAGTCCAAGATTGGATTCACTTGGTGTACATAAGAGGGAATGTATGGATATGCTTGTGAAGCCCACACTGATAGAAGTCACTGAGAAACAAACACTGGCACATTTACTGAGTGGACTTGTATCCTTATCTGAAACATTCAAAACTATCTGGGATACCTATGTACAGTTTCTAGAGAAAGCTTATCCGGAAATCTTGAGATTGGTTAAGCTCTGGTAAAGTAATTGGTAATTATTCTTTCAATTCTTTAATCGGTCTTTGTCATTGATGCCAAAGGGGGAGTGTATATTATGTGGAACTATGTATATTATAGACAGAGTCAATCAACTTAGGGGGAGCATGTTTCATGTTTCAGTTGAACCGGCAAGGAATCCATTTTTCACATAAGTGTTGCCATCAATGCCAAAGGGGGAGATTGTTGGCAATTGACACTCATTGGATTCATATGTTATTGATGGCAACAAGATTCTATTGAAGGCATATACTGACATTTGGAGGCATACATTCATGCATAGATTCAATTTGGATCCTTGAATTGATGTTTAGTTCTATTCATGCATTCAAATCTATACGTGAAATCATCAAAACTAACATTATTATTCATGATTATTGAAATGGGGTATGCACACATTTTTGATAAATTATGTGATAGTACATTTATAGTAATATTTTTTTGAGACAATATTTGTGTATCATATGATTGCTTGCAATGAATATCACACTTATATTTTTGTTTTTATGAGGGATCAATTTCATAACATATGTTGAAACTCCTCTCTCATTAAAATATTATTCTAAATTATTTTAAATTGTATGTTAGGGTGGTGTATAATTTGAAACATAAACCCCTTCAATTTCTTCTAAGAAAAAGCATATTTAGGAGTTAGAAAGAACTAAAAAAATATCAAAAAAATAAATGCAATTGAATATAGATATATTAGTATTGTACTCTAATTATATGTTCGCTTTTTGTTTTTAAACTTGATCTATATTATTGAATTAGTCCACTCCACGACCTCACAAGTCAATGAATTTATCATAAAGTGTTTGTAAACATCACCAATTAATTCTTATGAATCAGCTATTACAATATCAAAGAAAATATCTTTTAGACATAAGATTTAAATTAATTTGGATTCATAATTGAATGTTTAGTTTTGTAGATAAATTCAAATTTGCACTTGCAGTCATCTAAACTACCTCTTTTTAACAAAGAAAAATAATTTCTCATTAACTATCACGATATTACCTTCTTGAAATCTATAATTAAATACCTAAATAAATAACTACATTTAAATGATTAAATTGTCAAATAAATCACTATAAAAATTACAAATAATTATATTTTTATAACAAAATAATTAACTTACCAGAAAGTAAGTGAACTTGCTAAATAAGTTACATGAACTTTTCAAATAAGTCACTATGAAACCTAAGAAAGCCCTTCTATTCCCTTCCAGGATTAATTTAACTCGACTCTGGTTAGATAAAAAAAAATGTAATATTTCTGAAGGTAGTCCTCCTTATTCCTTCAAGGGTAGAGATATAAACATCTATGCGCCCCCCCCAAAAAAATTGATGGTATTCTATGCCCAAAAAATGACAAATACGGTGATACGGTCATCAAATTTACAACTGAAAGTCCCCTATCATGCAGAATCCACTCTGGCCACAACCCAGCTGGTAGCATTTTTGAGGTCCGAGAAAGAATATTAAGAATGTTGAGGTCTACAGCTGTGTGACTCGATCTCAAAAGATTTTGTGGGTCATGTCACACAGTCCTCGTACATCCGAATCGAGGGCAACAACTGTTTTCCCTCAACGAATTAGCTTTAGATCATGTTATTCATCCATTTGCTAATGAAAGAATCATCTGCAAAAGTGTTTGAGGTCCACAATCATGACAGTCACATCATCCTTGCTTCCTCTGCTGACGGCAACATCCACAAGCTTTCTGCATGCCCTCAATGAACGCTCACAAAACCCTTCCGCGCTTCTCAATTTCTCTACACACAAAGCCCTTGATGTGTCCACAGCCTCTTGATTGCTAATCTGAACAAGAAACCCCAAAAAATGCAGAAAATTAGTTAATCGCCAATTGAAGAGAAGATTGAAATAACAGCAATCGATTTCGTAAGCAAATGGGTATGAAAGATACCTTGTCCCACAAGCCATCGGATGCCAATATGAGAAACTCACAGTCAGGCGTAATGGTGAGCTTCTTCATTTCTGGTTCCGCTGATATCAACTCTTTCATGTTTATATCACCTATGCTTCTTGATACTGCAAGCAGTCCCTGTACTCTCCATACACCATTATGACAGTCTACGTATCCACCCTGCAAATTCATTTAGAGACATAAGTTCAAATTCTAATTACAAGGCCCAAAAGGGAAGATCTAACAAACCAGGTCAGGTATGTAATAGTTTTAGTACTTACCAGATCTTCTATCCTTTGGCGCTCATCTTCCCTTTCCACTCTGTGGTCACATGTGAGGGCTTCAGCATTCCCATCTCTGCTTAACACTGCGCGGCAATCTCCTGCGTTGGCGACCACCATGAGATCTCCTGTGATCAGGGCCGTCACGCAGCATGCCCCACTGTTTATATTCTGAACAGTAAGAGAAGAAAACATTTTATAAGTTCCATTGTAAACAAATATGAAGCAACCTTCAAGTTGTACTTCAAAATTCACACATGAGATGTTCATTCAACCTTCAAATTGTACTTCTATATGTTCATTCAACCTTCAAATTGTGCTTCAAAATTTCGTTCATTATATGTTCACTCAACCTTCAAATTGTGCTTCAAAATTTCGTTCATTATATGTTCATTCAACCTTCAAATTGGACTTCAAAATTTCATTCATTAGATGTTCATTCAATTATTAGGTTTTCATTCAGTACAGCTTGAGCTTGTTACAAAATACTAGCAGAATTGGTGTTTTGAATTTCATACCTGCTTGGAAAAGGCTTCGTCTGTGGTCAGGTAGCCTGTTCTAACCACGTCTTCCATGTGACAGTCGCCTTTCCCGTTTTCAGTGACTGCATCTGCAATGTTTTGGCCGAGTCTCTCTGCTGCAAAATCCGCAGCCTTGCGGCCGCCATGCCCATCAAACACACCGAAGAAAGCCTGAAAAGACACAATCTTGAATATGTTATTTAATATAAAAAGCATATAGGTCACCAGTGGGGACATTATTTTAAGGAAGAAAACTCTCATGGGGTCATGACATAAGATTGATGTAACAGTTATTATAAGACGTGTCTCAGATAAATTTAAAAAAATAATAAAATATTGTTCTTTGGATTCGATTGTGTTAGATGTTTTTTATCAACATTGCGATCCATCCTCGATGGTAAATTAATCTAAAATATTGATGAGAAGTCAAACACAATAAAATCCAGAAATGACAATGAAAATTTGATGTTATTAACCATTAAAATATTTACTGACCTTCCTGGAATCCCCAGAAATGTTAATGATTGCCTTGTAAGCGTCTTCCATAACTTCTCTGCGACCCTTTTTGCAGGCAACAGAGTAGTTACAACCTTGAAAACACGTTTCCTTCTGCAACTCCTCAGCCAAGTTAGCTCTGTGAAAACATGGCGTTAAAGACATGGGCAAGTGAGGAATTTCAAGCGTCGGAGGACGCCGCCTCTTTGAGGCTAATGGAGGCCGATTCAATTTCAACCCATTTCCTTCAATAAATCCACCGGTAGCGTTAACCTTCGAGTCATCACATCCCACTTTATCTTCATGAATTTTAACAGAGGATTCTGTATTAAAATATGCTGAAGGCCCTGAAAGATCGTTTCCCTGTACAAAACCATGACAATTCTGATTTAAACCAGTCAAATTGGGTCTTCGGGGAGAAACCAATTGAAATTGGTCGATGGGTATTGTATTAGCGGGTCCCAGACACTCCTGAAAGTGCACAGAGCTATTTCTAATCTTCGATCCAGGAGAAAAAGTTTTCAGTTTTCCATAAGGAGAAGCAGAATTCAAAGGAGACGCCAATGGCTGTGAGCTTTCAGAACAGATCTCAACGCTCAAATCTTGAAACGAGCGTCTTCTGACAGAATTGGGAGAATAAGAAGTCGAAACTCCAACGGGAGACAATGAAGCCGCCTCAACGGCTGCACTTAACGCCATCTTCAATTTGCTGTAAGTTTTGCACGTCCGGATGAACACAAAACACATCGAAATTCCCTGAAAAAGTCGATAAAACAATCTCACGAGCCTTTCGAGATTCATTATTCGAGGCACACGGCAAACAGGTTTATTTATAGCCTCTCAGATTTCCTCACACGGGTATCTCGTTGCCCCCCCTGCAAACCAAGAAACAAATTCCAGGTGTCTCGTTGAAATTCCCCAAATTTTAACGTGGACTAGACAGAACCTGTAAAAAAACGAATTCCTAAACAAAAAATTGGGAATATAAATATAAATACCAGTGAAACAAAACAAGCCAAGATCATTACTGCGATAGAAGACAGGCAAAGTTTGGGGACTATAAATACACAAAGAGCAGACTTAATCTCGAAGCAAGCTCATGATGACCCGCCATCTATGACGTTGAATAGGGTCGGCTATGTGACTGGTGGAATAAATGGTACAATAAATGCGCCGCGTGCCAGCAGATAGTTTTTAATAGATTTCTCTAAGTTTCCAAGAAGGAGGAGTAAACCGCGTGGGCACTGTGTTTCTGACTTACCACGAAACTTCCCCACACCAAAGAAAATGGACCATATGTTAACCGCAATCTCTATCATCTTGATTTTTGTATGCCCAGATGACCGTGCCGTGGCATTCGGGGCAGTCCCACTACTTTCTACTGGTGGTTGACCAATTTCAACTGGTCGCTTGACTCCATACTTATCTTTCAAGCTTTTCTCTCCACTTTATTGTATTGTGCTAAATCCTAACACTTTTTACACCAGAGAAGAATCTATCCCTGGTCAGCCTTTCATTTCCAAGATAAGATTTTTTTTCCCTTCTCTTTATTAAAATAAGATTTTTTTCTCTTTCTTGGTAGATGAGATGTAAAATTGTCACAAAGTTTATCAAAGAATTGTTGAAACAAAGAATCTATTAAAAGTAAAAGTAATAACTTTCAGTTTCTTAAAAGTAAAGTAAAGAAAAGAATAGTCATGAATCCAGATTGGAACAATTTGACAAGATGAACGAAGAATCTATTTAAAGCAAAACACAATTTTCAAATAAGATTTTTTTCTCTTTCTTGGTAGATGAGATGTAAAATTGTCACAAAGTTTATCAAAGAATAGTCATGAATCCAGATTGGAATAATTTGACAAGATGAACGAAGAATCTATTTTAAGCAAAACACCATTTTTAAATTTTTAATAATAAAAATAATAGAGAATTCAAATTTAGAATAGTTTGATAAAATGAAGGAAAATAGTTTTTAATTAAAATGTAATTTTCAATTTCTTAACAATCAAGAATTGTTGAAAACCCAAATTTCTAACAACTAACCTCCCATTGCAAACACTCGAGAACAACCAGATCCTCACTACTGTGAACACCTTTCTTAATTATAAGATATTCTCTTTCTTTATAGGTCAGATGTAAAGTTGCTCAGAGTTGTTTCACAAAGATTAAGGAAGAATCTACTTTAAGTAGAGTTGCTATGAATTATTGTATGCAATGGAGAAAGGTTGTAATCTTGGTCGGCAAAGGATTATTTGTGAATCTAACTCACAAGTGGTGGTAAATATGTTGAATGAGCAGTGATTGGATGGTGGGAATTGGCATTTAGCTATGGTTATTCGCCAAAGTCTAAGATTGAGTCATCTTTAGAATTTGTTACCTTTTCTCATATTCCTAGAGAGTGTAATAGAGTAGCGAATTGTCTAATCAAATGGACTTCTAATTGTATGCAAGGATGGAATATTGCTGATACGAGACATTATTTGTTTCATTTGTCAGGGCAATTAGTTGAGGATGATAGAAATGTGTAATTTTTGGTTCTTTGTTAGGCTTCTTGCCATTGTTACTTTGCAAATCTCATTTGTGTTTAATAAATTTGTACCCTTTTTATGAAAAGAAAGCAATAAAAAAAAATCAAGAACTTAAATTTCAAACAATTAACAAGATTAATAAGAAAATTATTTTAAATAAAATATGATTTTAATTTCCTAACAATAAAAAAATATTCAAAATCCCAAATTGAAAAATACTCAAACGAAAAACCGGATCCTCACAAGTGTGAACACCTTAAGCCTCTAACTTTCTAGGGGTTTGAATTTTTGTGTCATACCATGTTGTCCTGGTTTCTGAACATGTGAGTTTACATCAGTGGTACCCAAGTTATTTGAACCAATACATAGCGTTAATGTAACATATATGTCAGATTATTGAACTGGTCTTCAAAGCGTGTGGAATATGGATCTTGCAGACAAGGAATTGATGAATTTTAGGTAGTTTTGGTTACGTGAGCATTTGTGAAAGTGAAAAGTTTGGAAACTTAGTCAAATATAGTGACTTCTGAAAGAACGGCTAGCTTGAGTTGTAAGACCTTCATTAGAGATCTTCCACTGCAAGACTTCTTTCTTTCTTTCTTGCTGCACGTTTTCGTCGAAGCCCTATGGTCCATCAACTCAACAAAGTATTCACACAGATTCCATGAAATTGTTAGTTACAAGACTTACGACCACTATAAGGAGTTTGACTGTACAAAACACATTGCATAAACTAGGAAAAGGACTAGTATTAATAAAAAAGGATAGTAAATTTAGTATCTCGAAAGAAAATTAAACTTAGATTAGATTAATATTAAAAATATATATTAAGACTTGACTCAGCAATAATTTTTGAATAATAAATTAAAGAAATAATCTTAATAAGTTGAATAAACAATAGGTATCTTTACCATTGTAAAAATGAAAAATATATTTTCACATTTTTCTTTCTTTTTTCATCACTTTTTGTGGGTGTTTTTCTTTGCAATTTTAGTACGTCATTATTTTAATTTGACACGTTTGTTACCCTTCAACATTGTATATCACTTACAAATACCATCTTACCTTAGTTTGGAATACTTTTTTCTTTGCCCTGATTAAAAAAAGAACCTAAGCCCTTCGCCTCTAGGTTGCATGTGTAGCCTTGAGAATTCAATTTTTATTCTAGTCGTAGTCCAACTTAGCATAATCTTATCATTCACTAACTTATGTGTCATTTTTAAAAAATATGTGTGTCTTGGACTTGTATGAAAGAAGATCAACCCTTGGTCATTTCATTCATCCAAAATCACTCACTACAATCATTATCATGTATTGAAATATTTAAAATCACTCAAAAACATTAATAACCCTATCCTTATCACTTAAACTTGGTTCGGGCAGGAGAGGGTGGTGGACCATTAGGGACTCGGAGGGCAAAGTGGTGCCGGCCTATGTGGCTTATCTCGGTACTCAAACATCCAGCACGGCTGAGATGATGGTAGCTTTTAATGGCATCTCAATTGCCAAAAATAAACAAAGAAGGTTAATCATAGAAGGGGATTCCAAGAACGTGATCATGATGTTACAAGGCTCAGAAAAACCAAGTTGGTAGGTGGTGGATATAATTTCAAAATGTCAAGGTGTCATTGCCACATTAGACCATGTGGTATTTCAACACATTCTCAAAGAGGGTAATATGATAGCGGACAAATTAGCCAACCTACATCCCTTCTCCAAGGGGATTAAAGATTGCACAAATCCACATCAATTACATGTTGATATACGTGCCATGATTAACGAAGATAATAAAATCTATGAACCCTAAGATTTAAAAATTGACTTTTTTCTTTACATATTATGTCCACGATGTACTTCTATCATATCTTGAAGTGGACTTATGTTTCTAAAGGAAGGGAAAGTTACATTTCTAATATTGCCCCTATTTGTACTTTTACCAATCCTGGTTTCTATAATCTAGTCTTGGCCCTTGTATCTAGTTTTACTATAGTAATTGTGGGAGGAGGTTTAATACAAATGGAGCCTAATAGTTGTGAGAAATTTAAAGAGAATAATGCACTCTGGGAAAAAAATTGGTGGAGGGTAATCTTGCTAACTATATGGAAGGTATGAAGGACTTTGATCCTTTGATTTTGGATTAATTTGCCCAATCCTTGGAGAATGCTCATGTTCAAGTGGGAATGGTGAAGTTTATTGTGTTAGTGGAGACTATTGTTGTTGTCACTAGGTTGGTTGTGGAAGGCATGTCCTTCCCAAAAATCCTAAAGGTGACTACATGGAGGAATTCAAAAGATTTTTAGTTTTGGGGGAGAAGGTGAGCTGTCTCCAAATTAGTTTCAAAAGGGATGGTGTACCTGGTATCTAGAAGGAGGGGGTGCTACTCTTGATGAATTTTATCACCCTAGATGGGCACTTTAAGCAATTTCACTCCCAATTGTTCTCAATGGTCAATCACTTACTAGGTATGGTATTAAGATGAAATTTTCCTTTTGTATTTTCTCTTCCTTTTCGTAGTCTATGGTAGTGGCCAAGTCTAAGAGTACACTCCCCTTGCACCAAGGTCACATTTTGCACCTTTACGATTTCCATCTCGGTTTAACCCTAACTGGTGGCCCTGCCATAAACCCTTATAGCCTAGGCAGTTGTGTTTAGTTACCAGTCAATCCAATTGATGCTAAAGCTTCCCCTAAATCCCTTATGATTCCCACTCGGGATAACCCTTCTCAATCTACTAAATCAAAAATCCCTCTAGGTCCCCTTATTGATGAATGCTCTGTTAAAAAGTTGGTTATTATTGACTTGAAGGTTTGGAGGAGACAACTTCATCATGGTTCATTGGGTCTTATTGGACCCCTGATAACTCGATGAGAAATGTTGTTACCCCTCCCTCCCCCCCTAATCCATTTAATTCTTCTCCTCAGATTGCTTTGATCAAGGAGGAATTTCCCCTCTTTTTGGCTAAAGTGAATAAACTCTATGAGGGGTTCAATAAGCACAAACCTGCTATTCGCTAGATTTTAGGATAATTTGAGGTGATAAATAGAAAATTAATAGACTTGAAGCTCTAGATGAAGCAGACGTCAGAGCCTCGATTTGGGTTGCAAATGACAAAGAATAAGGGGTTTGGATGGAAATGGGAAAATTTATTGCTATGTTTGAAAAGTGGGAAGCACTGAATAAATCTGTGAAGGAGATCAATGAGAATGTTAGCCATAGTAATAACACGTAAGATTTGGTGAAGGTGGTGGTGGTCGTACATGTAATCGGGACTCCATGAAGAGAAAAAATGGAGAGTATATTTGCACAAAACATGGAGATGACCAAGAAGAATTGCATTTCTCTTTGAGCCATTCAAGATGAAATTATGGGGAGGTTTACTAAGAAGAGGAGACATTTGGAGTCCTCTACTACTTTGGGGCTTGGTGCATTTGTGTGTAAGGTGAAAGTTATGACAAACTCCTCGGCTATCTCCTCAAGGAAAGGTTCGAATAGAAATATCTCCTTATTGGAAAATGCAAAGAAATATGCTAGGATTGTTAGGATAGCCGGTGAACAAATGAGAGGGGGGGAGTGAATTAGTTGTTAGCAGATTATAACATTTAATCCACTTAATAACTTTTAACCAGATTAAGTACCGATAAAGCAGAAACAGATATTAGTAAGCAATTAAACTTAACAATGAAATAGATACTCAACACAATGCAATCATACCACATAACACCATGATTTGTACGTGAAAAACTCGGAAAGGGAAAAACCACGGTGGGAAGCCTACCCACTATCAGATGATACTTCTGTAGAAAGCATGTGATACAATGAGGCACGTGCACATGTAGGAAGACACTCTACCTAGAGCGTACTGTTCATTACAAAAGAGTCTCTCTGACTATAGAGAGGAAACAACCATCTCAAGATAAATGGACAACAATCCAGAATAATGAACTGCTAGAGATAGCATCTACCATGCCTGATTATAATCCTAATTAAGCTCAATACCGAAGGCCTTTGACCTCTTCCTTAATCCCGATTTGATCACCTATTATCGACCCAATCATCTACCTGAATTATATTACAATATTCACACATTACATTTCATACCATTGATCTACAATGAGATCTTACATCATTTTATATGAATTTTATATGAACCCTAAGGCCTAATCCAATTAGGTCAGCCACCTAAAAGATATTATAATAAGATCATTACATAAATCCATATTAAGGGTCAGTGCAAGAAGATGAGTCCACTTTTTGGCCAAAAAGTGGAAGTGTTTTCCCTGATTTTCAGATTTTGTCTCATTTGAGCTTAAATTTTGAAACACTTAGAGATTGAATCTTGGAAAAAGTCAGTAATATAAAAGATAGCTCTCTGAGTGTACTTTCCAAATATATAATTTATTTTAATACCCACATAATAAAAATTAACTTTTTAAATGGAGTTCTGAAAACTATGTTTTAAAAATGCCTATTTCAGGACCATACCATGTATGTGTACGACCCACACTTTTTGACACAATTAAAATTATTTTCTCAAACCGTTTTGGGAAATGGTTTGTAACACACTGAAGATTGATGAGCATATTTTTCTATATTTGTTTTTCTAATATTTTTTTTTTCATTAATTTTTTAATGGCCATAATTATCGTTTTAAAAATTTGACGTGTACAACCCACATAATTTGATGTAAACTTAACATTTTTTGATTTTTTTTTTTTTTAAATACAAAAGAATTTTGTGTAGATTGATGACATAATTTTTTTTCCAAAATTCTTTAAAATAAAAAAGTTATTAAATTAACAAAATTAGTTAATATTTCAAATTTATGGACCCGAATTAGTATAAATTAAATGAAAAATAGTTAAAATAATCAATTTTTAAATAAATTTACATATTTAGAATCTAGACAGTATAATCTAAAATGGGTTTTAATTTCGTATAAAAATTCTCTGATTAGAGGCGCGTAAACTATTTCTGAAGTTCATATTTGTGCTTTCATTCATGGAGATTTGAATTTGCAGGTCCATGTCTTAGGTGTGGCCATCCCAGGCCTAATCCCGAGCCAAGTGGCGGGTTGTGGAATCAACTTCCACAAAACGGGCCCTCGTTTTCAAACAAGGGCGGCTTGCGGAAAAAAAAAGAAAAATGCCATTTAGAAACGAGGGCCCACTTTTAAACAAAACAGGGGCCCGTTTTTAAAAACGGGCGCCCATTTCTAAAAAATGGGCCCCTGTTTTGTTTAAAAGCAGGCCCTCGTTTTAGAACAAAACGGGGGCCCGTTTTTTTTTGCTTCGGACCCCCGTTACCTTTCAGCTCGGGAGCCCGAAGCATAAACGAGCCCCCATTTTTTGAAAACGGGCCCCCGTTTATAAGAGCGCCTTTTCCAACGCGCGGACTTCTGCAAATTTGTGACTCATTACCTTGCATTTGCCCTTAAAATGATATGCCATGTCGGCTTAAGACCAAAACAACAATAAAAAATCTATAAATCATCCCGAAACATCCTAGTAACATGTAGAGTACACGTTAACATGATACCAGTCCATAACCTAGATAGGCACCAGACCTATTTTGGGTCCACCACTCCAAAGCAATGTCTTCAAGCAGTTGAAGCATGATCAAAAAACATCTTCAACATCCTGAAATCCATTTAGAAGTTGCACCAACACCACTTATGCATCATGTCATGATTCCTCAGTGAAAGCTCTGCCGATAAAACCTTCAACCAATGTCGGTAAGGGTTTACAAGAATGTATGATAGCATTAGATTACCAAGTCAATAACAACTGACCAAAACATGTCCCAAGAGCATGGAACACATAAAATCAAACATACTCCCTTGATCCAAACATGTTGGAAGTGTCCAACAGATAGTCTCTTTTGTCGGTAACACTAGATCTTCTACCGGTAACCAAAACCTGTCTATCGGTAACCATCCATAACAACTAGTATTGACATCAATGACAAAACATCAATGCAACACATAATCAATTTATCCATAATGCCAACAATCTCCCCCTTTGGCATTGATGGAAACACTAGATGTGAAAAACATCTAAGTACCATGAAATGCTAAACAAGTCTCCCCCTGTGGAAGACAACCAACGATCTCTTGAATATCAGTAACTCTCCCTATTTGAATGATATCTCTATAAATTTCTGAATCAATATCTCTCCCTAATTTATACAACTCCTTTTTTATTTTTCATATCAATATCTCTCCCCCTTTGACATCAATGTCAGAAATCTGACAAAAATATCAAAGCAATAATGTAATCCTCTGAATCACAAAGCTGACTACACCCCCTGAGTAGTAGCACCACTCATCAGTGTCAAAATGAATAATATCTCTAATAATGCATGTCGGACTTATGACAAACTGCATCAATCAAGTCTCTGTCGGAGGGGCAGAAACCCCTAACCTGTCTCTTAAATACTATATGATTCCTTAGACATCGGTTTAGTGAATATATTTGCAATTTTATCTTTAGTGTTCATATAAACCAATTTGACTTCCTTTCCTTCTACCTTGTCCTTCAGAAAGTTATACTTTATTGATATATGCTTAGTCTTAGAGTGAAATATCAGATTCTTGGATATGTCAATAGCTGCAGAGTTATCACAATAAATAACTACTGATTCACTACAATTTACCCTGATATCCTTCAACATTTGCTTCATCCACAAGACTTGCGTGCAATTAGTTGCTGCTGCAACATACTCAGGTTCTGCAATAGATAAAAACATGCATGACTATTTTTTGTTGATCCATGAAATCAGTTTCTTTCCAAGAATGAAAGCTCCACCAAAAGTGCTCTTCCTGTCATCAGTATCTCCTACCCAATCTGAGTCAGTATATGCATATAAAGTGAAATCATCAATTTTAGAATACCATAAGCCATATTTTGCTGTTCTTTGCAAATACCAGCATATCCTCTTTACTGTACATTCGTGATTTTCTTTAGGATTACATTGATATCTTGAAATAATACTTATTGCATTCATAATATCTGGTCTAGTCTGAGTTAGATATAACAGACCACCAATCATAGATTTATACCTTATCGGATTTACCGGTGTAGAAGTATCCTTGATAGATAATTTCTCACTTGTCACCATAAGAGTACTTACCGGTTTGGAATTATCCATACCAAACTTCTTCAACAATTCCCTTAGATACTTAGTTTGACAGATAAAAATGCCTTTGTCAATTTGATTAATCGACAAACCTAAGAAAAATTTCATCTCACCAATCATGGACATTTCAAATTCATTCTTCATATTGTTAGCAAATTCCATGCATAATTTATCTTCTCCTCCAAAAATGATATCATCAACAAATACTTCAATAATAAGAATATCATCTTTAGTAATTTTATAATACAAATTACCGTTAGCACTTCCTTTAGTAAAACCAAGCCTAAAAAGATATTTATCCAACCTTGCATACCAAGCTCTAGGAGCTTGTTTCAAACCATATAAAGCTTTCTTCAATCTGCAAACCATATGTTTATCACGTGTCAGTGAAAATCCATCAGGCTGCTCAATGTATACTTCTTCCTCAAGTTCACCATTGAAAAATGCACATTTAACATCCATTTGATAAACCTTATAATTCTTATAAGCTGCATAGGCAAGAATTAGTCTAACAGCTTCAATTCTAGCTACAAGTGCAAATTTATCTCCATATTCAGTTCCTTCCATTTGAGAATATCCTTTTCAAACCAATCTAGCCTTGTTACTTACAACTTGACCATCCTCATTCAGTTTATTTCTAAAAACCCATTGAGTTCCAAGAACATTCTTATTTATAGGCCGGGGAACTAAAATCCAAGTTTCATTCTTCTCTATCTGATCTAATTCATCTTGCATACCCTTTAACCAATGTTTATCCTTACAAGCTTCAATAACAGTTGCCGGTTTAACTTGAGAAATAAGACATACCTCTTCATTAGCTAGTCTCCTTCTAGTCATAACTCCCTTGTTCCTATCTCCAATTATTTGATCTTCAGAATGATTTAATCTTACATACCTTGGTGTCTTCTGAACTTCAGGTTCACTACACTGATCATTAGTCATAGTTGAATTTTCTGATTGTGTGGGTGTAACTGTCTCAACTTCTTGTATTGGTTGAGGCATTATCGGTTCAATTATGATCATTTCCACTGTTGGTTCCCTGTCATATGATATAGAATGATTTTTGTATTGCTCATCTAGTTTCACATTATCACTCTCCACAATTTTCTGCAATCTTTTGTTATAACATCTATATGCTTTGCTTTGAATTGAGTAACCAAGAAATATCCCTTCATCACATCTAGGATCAAACTTTCCAATTGAATCATCTCTTTTGATATAGAATTTACTTCCAAAAATTCTGAAATACTTAACAATAGGTGTATGTCCAAACCATAGTTCATAAGGGGTCTTACTGGTTTCACCTTTGATGTGAATGTTGTTGAATGTGTAGACTGTTGTACTCAGTGCTTCTCTCTAGTAGATATGAGGCAATTTGGCTCCCATCATCATAGATCTTGTTGCATCCAAAATGGTTTTGTTCTTTCTTTCCACTAGTCCATTCTGTCGAGGAGTCCTAGGTGTAGATAGATGTCTTCTGATTCCATTTGTCTCACAATAACTGTTAAATTCATGAGAAGTGAACTCACCTCCTTGATCTAATTTTAGACATTTGACTTTCAATATAGTTTCAGTTTCAACCTTTGCTTTAAAGATCTTGAATTTCTCAAAAGCTTCAGACTTCACCCTTAGAAAAGTCAGCCACATTATTCTAGAATAGTCATCAATAATCAACATGAAATACCTATCACTTTGAAAGCTTCTAGTCCTTGTTGGACCACATAAGTCAATGTGAATCAAATCAAGTGCATCATTAAATTTATCATGTATGCTCTCAAAATAAATTCTAACTTTCTTTCCCAATTGACATTCCTTACATACCGAATTATGAGGCTTCATAATCTCAGGTATATCTCTAACTGCCTTAGTTGAACTAATCTTAACAATTCAATCAAAATTAACATGACACAACCACTTATGCCATAACCAACTCTCATCAATATGAGCAATCAAACATGTCTTATTACCAATGTTCAAGTGAAAGATATTACCTCCAGTCTGAGTATTGGTTGCAATCTCCAAACTAGTCTTGTTAATGATTTTGCATTTTCTATCTTTAAACTAAAATTGAAAACCCTTGTCTACCAATTGATCAACACTCAAAAGATTATGCTTTAAACCTTCTACATAATAGACATAATTAGTATTATGCTTGTCATCCAAAGAAATAATACCTCTACCTTTGATCATACATGCTTTGTCATCTCCAAATCTGACTTGACATCCATTGTATTCTTGCAGGGACAGAAATTTCCCTTTATCTCTAGTCATATGATGTGAGCATCCACTATCAATTGCCTATTCATCCTTATCTTCACCTTTTGCTGCCACGGCCTTTTCTTCAATCTTGATACCTAGTTCTGGTTCATCTTCCTTTAAAGCATAGAACACCCATTCCTTTCCATTGTCGGATCCACTAGGAGAGTCTTCTGTTGGTTCATCCCCAGAGTCATCAATTACTCTTTCCTCATCTACTACGTAGCATTGTTTACTTTTCTTGAATCTATATTTGTTCTAGTTAGGCTTAAATTATTTCTTAACTCTTTCCTCAAACCTTGCATTCCTTTCAGAACATCTAGATGCAAAATGACCAATCTTATTACATGCAAAATATTTAAAACATGCTTTTCCTTCATACTTACTTCCTGTCAGTCCTTTAGGTACTCTTCTAGCAAATAAGACTTCAAGTTTCTCGAGTTCTTCATCTTCTTTACTCATGTCTTCCAATTCTTTTGCATATAGGACTTTCCAATCACTTTTGTTGATAGATGATGATGATGATGATGATGCATGAAAAGTAGGTTCAGACTTTATAGCTCCAGAAGATCCAAATTCTTCAAGCTCAAAAGTAGATAATTTCCCAATCAGAATGTCTCTTTTAATTGAAGTGTTTTCCATTGTTCTCAACGCATTAATTGCAGTTGCCTTCATCTTGTAAGCAGGTGGAAGGGCTCTCAAGACTTTGGAAACTATTTCATCTTCACTCAAAAATCCTCCACAACATTGAATTCCCATAACAATCTCATTTACTTTTTCCATAAGAACAACAATTCTTTCATTATCTTCCATTTTCAATTATTCATATCTTACTCGGCAACCATCAAGTTTAGCAATTTTGACATTACGGTCACCTTCATTTAGAGTTTTCAATTTGTCCCACATAACCTTTTCCGATGATTTATCAGTCAATCCCATGATCTATTGATCAGTAAGTGCACATAAGAGGGCTTCTCTAGCTCTACAATCATTTTCAATATTCTTATCCAAGTCTACAGGAGCAGGATTGCCAGATGCCAGATCATTAGGTGTGTATCCTTTCTTAGTGATCTCCCAAATATCCTTGCCAAGACATCTAAGATGAGCCTCCATTCGAATCTTCCATATCCCATAATTTGTTCCATCAAGCATAGGGATTTGTCTTCTGAAAATAGTTGCTAGTGGATTAGAAGTGTTAGCTACCATAAAATCTACCTCAAACGGTTAAGCTTTTGCAAAAGAGGACCAAAGCTCTGATACCAATTGTTAGGATAATTGTTGAACAACTGAGAGTAGGGGGGTGAATCAGTTGTTAACAGATTATAACATTTAATCCACTTAATAACCTTTAACCAGATTAAGTACCGGTAAAACAGAAATAGATGCTGGTAAGCAATTAAACTTAACAATGAAATAGATAATCAACACAATGCAATTATACCACATATCACCATGATTTGTACATGGAAAACCCAAAAAGGGAAAAACCACGGTGGGAAGCCTACCCACAGTCAGATGATACTTCTGCAGAAAGTATGTGATACAATGAGGGGCCTACACATGTAGGAAGGTACACTACCTAGAGTGTACTACTCATTACAAAAGAATCTCACTGACTACAAAGAGGCAACAACCATCTCAAGATAAATGGACAACAATCCAGAATAATGAACTGCCAGAGATAGCATCTACCATGCCTGATTACAGTCTCAGTTAAGCTCAATATTGGAGGCCTTTGACCTCTTTCTTAATCCCAATTTGATCACCTATGATCGACCTAATCCTCTGCCTGAATGATATTACAATATTCGCACATTACATTTCATACCATTGATCTACAATGAGATCTTACATCATTACATAAATCCATATTACAATGACATGTCATGTCGGCTTAAGACCAAAAGAACAATAACAAATCCATAAATCATCCCGAAACATCCCGATATTGTGTAGAGTACATGTTAACATGATACTGGTCCATAACCTAGATAGGCACCAGACCTATTCTAGGTCCACCACTCCAAAGCAATGTCTTCAAGCATTTGAAGCATGATCAAATAACATCTTCAGCATCTTGAAATTCATTTAGAAGCCGCACCAACACCACTTATGCATCCTGTCATGATTCCTTAGTGAAAGCTCTACCGATAAAACCTTAAACCAATGTCGGTAAGGGTTTACAAGAATGTATGATAGCATTCGATTACCAAGTCAATACCAACTGACCAAAACATGTCCCAAGAGCATGTAACACATAAAATCAAATATACTCTATTGATCCAAACATGTCAGAAGTTTCCAACAGATAGTCTCTTCTGCCAGTAACACTAGATCTTCTACCGGTAACCAAAACCTGCCTGCCGATAACCATCCATAATAGCTAGTGTTGACATCAATGACAAAACATCAATGCAACACATAATCAGTTCATCCATAATTCCAACAAGGATAGGAATATGGTATTCTCCCCCACTAAGTAAGTCATTGGTTCATGCTTTTAGTGGGGGAGTGTCCTATTTTATTTTTTTCTAGTTTGTTGGTTCTGGTCATTCTATTTTTTAGGTTTTGTTAGTGGTAATTGAATCTTGTTGGGTTTTGTCCCCTTTTAGTAGTAGGCTTTATGTCTTGGGTCCTCATTCCTCATGAGCCCTTGGTTTTTGTCACTCATTAGTTGCAGTTATGTAAAGGTTCGAGCCTATCGCATTTTAATATATTAAAAACCCTATTTTTATCAGTTTTCATAATTATATTAGTTTTTATCATTAAAAATATCAAACCCTAATTATTTCATTCAATCTACTACTCAATAATTTATTTTAACTTAATCCATTTAATAAGTCTCAAGCATAGATTAGGTTAATCTCACATAATTTATTTAAAGGTTGTTGGGTGGAGATAGTTGTAGGTTTGCTTCCTGAAGGCATACTTTGCGATGGGATGTCTTTGTCCCTCTGAAAAAATAAATAAGCAATGTGAGAGAGTATTTAAATGTAGGTCAAGAAGGATCTATAATCCATTAAAATTATTTTGAGTGCAAGCTTCAGTGCAAAAACTCACATCCATGATGATCAGATATATAGTGCATTCTTCACTCCCATTGTGTAAATTTTTGGCTTACAGGAAGAAGGATTTAGTATTGGAAATGATTTGGTGGTGGATTACAATTGGTTAGTAGTGGATAGTGCAATATTGGAAATTGATGTGGGTGTTCTCATTGGTTCACTAGCTACATACCTAGAACCCAAGGCTCAAGAGAAGGAGGAACTAGCAAAATTAGTGTGGGCTCCATTCAGAGCTAGTGTTAGCAATAAATATTTATCAGTCATCAACATCATCATGAGATAAAACTCATCTTTCCACCTAAGAAATAATGCTCAGAGAATCCTTGATTTGGGTATGGGAATGATGTTCTTCTACCATCATTTTACATAATATGGAGGATCTCCTTTGGTATATTTATGGTTAGGATTGTAATGTGTCCTCCATGTTGAGAAATTTTGTATGTATCCTCATAAAGAGGAACCAACTATGCAACATTTTCATTAATATAGGGAGCTACCCTCATAATGGTAGTGCTTGCCGAAAAAAAATTGACGTCTCAAGAATATATTATCATTGTACTATGTCAATGCAAACTACTGATACAACTATTGCATATGTTGTTTTATATCAAACAACTTATTACAAAATTATTGACTTGATCAACATGGCTTGATTGCAATCAATGAAATCTCAATATTCTACCTTTCCATAGGAATCCCAATGGTCTTATCAATACCACCAAAAATTTTATTTTTTGTTAAACACATATTTGAATAACTTTTATCACTACCAAAACCAAATTTGTTAGAGGTCAAGGCTACCATTTATTAATAAAGACTACATTGAGGTCTAGTGAGCTATATAAATCTTAGATGAATACTACCCATGTGGCCTTAAACTTACATAAACTTCAAGAACAAACCATTTCATATTTCATTTTTTGGGCATTTGAACAAACTAGTTTTAAGTTATTAGATAAGTTGTGGCTAAAAGGTTGTGATCAGTGTGTGTGCAAGATCATGCAGGCCCAAAAACTGGCAGTGGGGAAAACAATGTGTTTTAAACTATTCCAAACACACCAAATTTCACTTTGAATTTTTGTATGGGTCAGGAAAAAATCCATTTCCTGACATCATTGTTGTGGTGTCATGTTTTCCAAACTGGATATCCAATTTGTTTAGCCTAAAAAACATACTTTAGTAAAATGGGCATAACTTTTGCCTTCCTTATTTAAATTTTTATTTTTTATAGGCCTTTGAAAGGTGATTCAGATACCTATCAAATGTATAAGGTTATTTTATTAGAGTATATACCAAAAGAAATTATAATCATTTGACACTAATCCTTCATTTAAAAAATTTTAAATACTCATAAATTTTGCATACAGAGTCTTTTTTTTTTATGTTCCCAAAAGACTTAAAAAGCATATAAAAAGTAGTAAATAATGAAAAAATTAAATTTTACGTACTAATGAGTCTACATAAATCATCATATAATGTTACCTTTTTGTCTTTGATCTTATGGACAACTTTGTCGAAGTTGACCTAGGAGAAAATGTCCTCTTATACCTCTTTGTCCTTCTCTCTACTTACTTAGGTATATCTCACTATCTTCCCCTCCCCTTCTATCTCCCTTTCAAATCCATCAAGATCTCCCTTTCCCTTACTCTAATTCTATGTATATCTTTCATCTATCTCTTCCTTCTCTACTTATCTCATCCCATCTAGATCTTTCCCAAGTTATATCTATCTCTACATAAATCTCCCTTTTCTATTCCTATCCCTCCCTCTACCACTATATCCATGTCACTCCTTATTTATATATCTTCATGATAATATCTCTTCTCTCTATTTATCTCCCCAATCTACCTTCCTCTATATCACCTCCTTTATCTCCCACTCTTGTCCCCTCTATCTCTATCTATATAGAGATATATCTTCATGTAAATATATGTCTCATTATCTACGAATCTCTCTTATTCACTCCATCACTCACTCCATTTCTCCTACTATTTCTATCACTTTCTATCCATATCTATCTCTACCTCCATCTTCACATCTTTGTGTCTTTCCCTATCCATTTCTCTTTCTATATCTCCCTCTATCAATATATCTCTTTCTTTATACATGATTAATCTATCTCTCCCTCTCTTCCTCTATTGCCCTCTCTATGTATCTCTCCCTTTTTAGTGTCTTTCTCTCTTTATTTACTCCCTCTCTATATATATCTAGCTCTCTCTCCCTTCATCCTTCTCTATACCCCCTTTATATCTCTCTACATCTCCCTCTTTCTCTCTCCCTCTTTATCTATCCCTATCTATAATCTCTATTTTTTGGTGTGTGCAACCTGATCATGGGGGTCCAAAAAGAAAAAAAAATGGTTTTAAACTTTACCGAACACACTAAATTATACTTTGACTTTTTGTATGGGTCAAACAAAATTTGAATCTGGTTTGTTAATACCAAACTAAATAGGTAACAAATATCTGTATCCTGGTACCATTGTTGCGATGTCATTTCTTCCAAAATGGATATTTGTTTTTTTAAGCCTAAAAATATACATTAGTAAAATGGGCATAACTTTTACATTTCTTATCATTTTTTAAATTTTTTACAAGCATTTAAAAGGTGATTCAAAGACCTTTCAAATGGATAAGGTTATTTTATTAGAGTATACAACAAATATTAATTATAACCATTCCAATCTAATCCTTTGTTTTTAAAACTTTAAATAGTCATAAATTTTGCAGTCTTTTTTATTTTACTTTTTTTGTTCCCAAAAGAAATATTGTAGTAAATAATAAAACATTTTGATTTTACGTACTAATGAGATAAAATTACATCATCATAGAATATTACTTGTTTTCTTCATAGGGGCTTCACCTAGTGAACTTTAGTTATAGCACGTGCATTCATGGAATACTAAAGAATCCCCCTATTTTAAAAAATTATTGCCCTAAACTCCTTTTTTCTCACCCCTTCCCCATACACAACTCAAATTAAAATCCCCCCTATTTTCACCAAATATTATATTTCTTCATAGATAAAATTAAAAAACCCCCCATTTTCACTGATAGGAAATATATTCCACCCTCGTTTTTGGGATATTAAACCCCCCAACATGAATGCATATGATATAATATTGCCTAGTTAGTGAAGCCCCCGTGGTTGTTTTTGGTCCTGTGCACATCTTTGTCAAAGTTGACGTAGGATAAAGTAATATTCCTTTAGATGTATAGATGTATATCCTTCTATACATCTATGTCCTTCTCTCTATTTACCTAGGTATATCTCACTCTCTCCCCCTCCCCTTCTATCTCCCTTTCAAATCCATCTCCCTCTTTCCCTTACTCTACTTCTATATATCTTTCATCGATCTCTTCCTTCTCTAGTTATCTCACTCCTTTTGTCATCCCACGTAGATCTTTCCCAAGTTATGTCTATCTCAACATATATCTCCCTCTTTCTATTCCTATTCCTCCCTCTTCCACTCCATCCCTATCACTCTGTATTTCTATATATTTCTAATAATCTCTCTTATCTCTATTTGTCTCCCCCCTCTACCTTCCTCTATCTATACCTATTTATTACTTATCTCTATCACCTCCTTTGTCTCCCACTCTTTTCCCCTCTATCTCTATCTCCATATGCATGTATCTTCATGTATATCTATATCTCATTATCACTAGATGTCCTATATTCACTCCATATTTCCCCCCATTTGTCCTACTTTCTCTATCACTTTATGTCCATATCAATCTCTACCTTTGTCTTCATATCTCTATGTCTTTCCCTATCAAGTTCTCTTTGTATATCGCCCTCTATCAATATATATCTTCCTTTATACATGATTACTATACCTCTCCCTCTCTTCATCTATTTCCCTCTCTACGTATCTCTCCCGTTCTCTACCTTTATCTCTTTATTTACTCCCTCTCTATATATCTATGGTTCTCTCCCTCCATTCTTCTTTATACCCCCTATATGTCTTTCTATCTCTCCCTCTCTATCTATCCCTATCTGTAATTTGTATTTATCTCTTTATCACTCTATCAAACTATAGACTATATCTCCCTATCTATCCATATTCTCTTCCTTGATATCTCTCTATCTCTTCCTTTTTGTATCTCATTCTATATACTAATCTCTTTATGTATGTCCCTATCTCTGTATGTATTTATCTATATATTTACCTCTCTCTTTCTCTATATCTATTTATATTCCTCTCCCTTTTTATTCATTTATATCTCTATCATCCTGTCTCCTTTCCTATCTCTAGATATGACTCACATTTTCTATCCATATTTGCCTTTCAATCTTCCTCCCTCTCTCTTTGTCATGGGGGCTTGACTTCGTGAACTTAGGTTATAGCGCGTGCGTTCATGGCATACTAAAGAATCCCCCTATTTTAAAAAATATTTCACTAAACTCCTTTTTTGTCACCCCCTCCCAATACACAGCCTAAATTAAAATCCCCCTTATTTTCACCAAATATTGTATTTTTCATATAGCCTAAATTAAAAAACCCCCTATTTTCCCTAATATGCAATATATTGTACGTTCATTTTTGGGATATTAAACCCCCCAATATGAATCCATGTGATATGATATTTCCTAGTTAGTCAAGCCCTTGTGCTCTTCGTAAACATTAATACCTATATCTATATGTTTGTCTCTATCTCTCTATATTTCTCCTTCTATCTCTCCTTCGCAGAAACTCAAAACAACCATCCACAAAATCATAACACCAAGATTTTTACTTGGAAACCCAAATGGAAAAAACCATAGTAGGATTTGAACCCACAATATTATCTCAGTATGGTCAATAGCAAAACAATATTACACGAGGGGGAATGCACAAGAATTTAGGCACACTGCCTAGAGCTCACTGCTTAATTAAAATAAGGGCTACAACCCTGGAAGGCTCATTTCCTTATTGATCAATTATAGAGATGAAATATAATGAAAGAACTCAAAAATAACATCTAGCAATCCCTAGATGAGTTTCAGTTAAGCACCAAATCTTTGACTATATCTACTTTACAACTCTGGTCTGCTTCTTGTCTCAGTCAGCTACTAGATCAAGAATGCGCATGTGAAACTACACTACAAAGGATTATCAATCACCAAGCTCACATTTAAATCATACCACACACCAAAAAGATCTTCTACGTTGGTCTTATATATGTGCAATCACAAAATAGATCATTCATCAAGTTGGCTTGTTAATGTAATATGGTCATATGTAAGCTTGACTGGATCACCAAAGAGAAATGAGGATCACCAAATTGATGATAAAATGATGTCTCTATGTCGGCCCAATCATCTGATACATGATTACACCCTAATCAACAGAAAACTTCCAGACCAAAACTGCTCTGCTTGGCCTAAATTATCGGTTAACTGGCTACCAGTTGACATCCGCTTCTGGATATCAAGATATGTGATTACCGGATAGGAATCTCAAGAAGAGTTGCCATCAATGACAACCCTAAACCACTAATCAAGCATTATAATGCACCAGATGAGTGTCAATTCCAACACTATTTTCATCTATATAGATCTCTCTCCCTATTGGCAATGAAGCCTGATTATCTTTCTAATTATATGTTCTTATGTTAACTATATTTGGATATTAGTTCTTGATGAGTTGTGTGCAGTATTTTCCCCTCTAATTTTTGTTTTTGGGGATGGAGGGGAAGAGAGCTGTGAGAGAGAGGGTAATTGGGTAGAAGAGAAAATGCTAGAGAGAGAGAGAGAGACAGAGAAGAAGTTGGAGGTAATTAGCAGGTTTGGAGAGAGAGAGAGAGAGAGAGAGAGAGAGAGAAGAATTTGGAGGTAATTAGCGGGTATGGAGAGAGAGATAGAGAGGATAATTAAGGGGAGGGGACAAGGGGAAAAGGGAAGTATCAACAAAGGGAGAGTGGGAGAGAGGTGTGAGAGAGAGAGGGTAATTGGGGGGAAGAGAGAATGAGAGATAGTTAGGTTAAATGGAGGGGGAGAGATGTGTGAGAAAGAGAGGGTAATTGGGGGAAGAGATAACGAGAGTGAGATTTGGGGATAATTAGGGGGTAGAAGGATAGGGGGAGAGTGGAAAGTATCAACAAAGTGAGTCAAGGAGAGATGGGGAGAGAGGTTAAAAGAGAGAGGTCTAGAGAGAAGGTAATTAAGGGGAGGTGGAGAGGGGGGAGATGAAAGTATCAATAAAGCAAGGGGGGAAGGGGGGGGACAGAGAGAGAGAGAGAGAGGTGAGGGAGGGAGAAGTATCAACAAATAAAATAGGGGAGAGAGCCCCCAAATTACCCTTTGTCTCTCTATCCCTTTTTTGATACTTCCCTCTCCCCCTCCTCTCGCTAATTACCCTCTATCTCTATCTATCTCTTTATATCTCTCCATATCTCTCCCTCTTTACCTTTGTTCATACTTTCCCCTCCCCCTCTCCTCCTATCCACTAATCACCCCAAATCTCTCTCATTCATTCTTCCCCTCAATTACACTATTTCTCTCACCTCTCTCCCCCTCTCCCCCTCTATTTAATTACTCTCTCTATCTGTCTTTACCTCTCTTCCCATCTCCTCTTCTCTCACTTTCTTGATACTTTCCCATCTCCCTATCTCCTCCAACCTCTTAATTATCCCATCTCTCTCTCTCTCTCTCTCTCTGTGTGTGTGTGTGTGTGTGTGTGTGTGTGTGTGTGTGTCGATACTTTCCCCTCTCCTCCTACCACCTAATTACCTATGTGTGTGTAAAGCGGAAAATCACGATCGAACCCTAGTTGTTCTCCCCTCTTCCAACTCCGAGGAGAGAGAAGGGAGGTTTGCTAGGATTCGATGGTTTTCACTTAGGGGAGAGACTTTACATTCAAAAGAGGGGTTGAAACTCATAAGATCCAATCCCACATAATGCAAGATTGGATGCTAAATGAATTTCAAGGGTTATGACAACAAGGCTACCCTCTTTTGTAAAGAATATCGATAAAGGAATTGAGCTAGGAATGCATAGAAAGTGACAAAGATTCGCTTATAAACTGAGATAGGAATACAATATGAAGCTGCGGACCTGGAATTAGCAGTAAAATGTCAATACGGCGTTGTCCTGCAAATTTGAACAAAAGTTGTCAGGACGATGGCGCCCGGCGGTCCTCCGAAAAATCCGCGAAACGAAGGGGGATCTGTTCGTCTCTGCACAAGGATTCCAGATCTTCAATTTCAGCCGCGTACCTGCAACCTACACACAGAAAAGCGAAGATGATTGGGGGGTTAGGGATTAGGGGTTTGCCTTTAGGTCAAACCCCAGTTTTGGAATTAACCAAGAAATGAGCAAGTGCTGTAAATGTAAATGACTGTAAAACAAGTACTAATACCTTGTTCTAAGGATGTTTGTATCCTTATGTGCGAAGGTTTAGATGTTGTATGTTGTATGTAGTAAGTGATCTCCTCTTCAATGGTTGAATCCTTGTCTTGAATGCAACACTTAGCCTTGAATGGAGACTTAGAAGGAATGCTTGAATGTTTAAATGCTTGAACGCTTGAATGCTTGAGTATAGTTTCCATGCCTTTTCCCTCATGTATATGTTATCTCCCAATGAGAGAGAAAAATGTAGTTTATATACTTGTCAATTAGGGCTGATAGACTGATTTTCCCGACCTTAGGCCGACCAGGAAATGTAATTTCCAAATTGCAAACAAAAAGACCCGCAATCTCCTTAGGAGACCGGGCCCAAAATAGGACCCAGGGACCAGGGCGCTGGGCGCCCTGGTCCTGAGAGACCAGGGCGCTGGGCGCTCTGGTCCCACCTCCCGGGACAGCAGGGTGCAAGGAGGTTCAGGCCAGGGTACTTGAAAAATGCAGTTTTTGGTGTCGTGAGCAAGTTTCGGGGTCTCCATTCAAGTTGCGTGTTGCGTCGCCATCGTGAAGACCGAAATGCCGTCGAAATTGCAAGTGTCGCAATTTTAGGACGCTACATTTAGCCCCCACTTTAGCGGGAGTATGTATGCTCATACTTCCGGTAAAGTACAAGGAAACAATATTGAAAAACTTTCACCGCGTCAAGGAGGCAAGATACACCAAGCCCCCAGTGGACTAAGGATCTTACGACTTCGATTGACAAAGTAAAAGGGAAGATCACGAGGGAGAACCATGACTGTTAGTAGTAAGGTTCCCTCACTATGAGTCATGCAAGAAAGATATCAAAAATTCTCAAGGCAAGGTTAAATTTGCCAAGAAATTCTCAAGTATCTTGAAAAGATATGAATGGGATGTATGCCCCCCTACGTTAAAGCGATCGCACACGCCTCACCGAGGGTGATTGCTTTAAGGTAGTGATACATATAAGAAATGAGAAAGGAGCATGTTATCACAAGGATTTAGCCCCCAAGTGTGAGATAAGCCCAAGGATAATAGACACAAAACACAAAGCACGAGGTGACTTCGCTTTCCTTGGGGTCAGTATGCTGTATGATAATTCATGTATATATATCATATGTATGTATGCATAATTGTTCTTCATTCCCCAATCAAGGAAGGTCACCTAGAAGAAGGGAACACATGTGTCTTTTGAGTCAACATGAGAGAGATCGAGAGATCTCAATGCTTTGCATCGTCCTCAAGTAGACAACACTAAGGACGACAAATAGAAGAATGAGAATAACATATAGAAGAAGTAACAAAAGAGAGGAGGAGAGAATCTGCTATGCTAATGTAACTAGTCTAGCACGTCATCTACCCCCCGATCTTGCTGATCAATGTTTTGGGAAGGCAGGGAACACGCTAGAGGAGGAACATCCAACACAGCAGATGGAGCTATCACAAGATCCAAACAAGGGTTATGTTCATGTCCCGAGCCACATTGTTCTTGTCTAGGAGCTAGGATAAGTGCTTTAGAAAATTCATTAGATAAATGGTTATCAATATCAACAAGTTCATATTCACTATCAGAAGCAAGAGAAGTAACATTTTCATCATGAATAACATTTTCATCTATATCATCATCAAGATTTATAAAAATAGGATCTTTAACTCGCACAGGATCAAGACCATCATGCATCTTATGTTTAGGAGATTTAGGCTCAATGTCTGGCTGAGGAGAAAATGGAATAATGCTTGTTGAAGGTGTTTTTGGAGATGGCAAAGTTTGAGAAGCAGCTGCTTGAGCTCTAAGACGACGCTTTCGTCGACGTTCGCGTGCAGAACGATTTCGTCTAGTCTTAGTAGGAAGTGAAGAAGATTGAGGAGGAGGAATGTTCTCATCCCTATCACTTGGGTGTTTAGGTTGTGGTCTCTTAGGCTGGATAATAGGAGAAGAAGAAGGTCTCTTCTCTCTATAAAAAGAAGGAGGAGGAACTGCTCCATATAAGGGAAGAATATTTGGTTTAGGAAGGAGACCAAGTCCATCATGACGAGGAGGGATAGGTCTATTTTTAGGAAGTTTATTAGATATAGACATAGTCACATCCATAGGGATGGGTTGGGAATCTTCTTGAGGAAAGACATTAGTTTTATCTTTCAAAGGAAGAACTTCCTTCTCAAGAATGATAGGAATGTCAAGTTTAGGTGTTCTAGGTTCACTTAAAGATAGGATCATATCTGTTTTCCACTTTTGATAAGATTTGAAAAGATGATCACTTCGCGGAGGAAGAGATTGGAATTGTTTAGGCCAAAAGTAATCAAGAGGAACACTAGAGATTCTTTCAGCTGGTTTAAAGAGACTATGATTGACAGTAACAACTTCACCATTATGGGGAAATTTTAAACACTTATGAATAGGAGAAGCAATAGCTTTCATGGAAGATAGCCAAGGATAGCCAAGCTTCACACGAAATTGTTCGGAAGATGGAATAATAGCAAAGTTCACATCAAGGGATTTGTTATGGACCTCAATAGGTAATGTAATTGAACCAATTGCAGGAGAAGAAAATGCATCAAATAGTTTCACAATCACATTTTTTTTGTCATATATCACTTGATTCAATTGCAAAGTAAAAAGAAATTCTTCAGTAATAACATTAACCATGCACGAAGGATCAATAAGCACTCCACGGCAAGGTGTATTCTTGACTTTTGCAACTATGTATAAAGGACCATCAGGTGCCCTAATGGTTTCACTGGAATCAAATGTGATGGAAGGTTCTTTAGGGTTTTCTTGCTGCTCTACAAAGTTAATCACATTCGGAGTCATAGACACAAGACCATCAGATGAAAAAGAGGAATCATTAGTCTCAATCGCATTAGAGGTATGAGAAGGTAATGGATCAGTGAAAATCTGAAGATTTTGATTAGGAGTAGCTATAGATGTATTGCCTTTATCATTCACTCCAGAAATAGAAATAGTATTATTATCAATCAAATCTTGAATTTTACCCTTTAAAGAGAAACATTTTTCAGTATCATGCCCAGGCTAACGATGAAATTGACAAAAGGCTTTGTTATCAAAATAAGGTGAGGTAATCTTTGCAGGATCAATTTTCCTTATAGGAGGAAGAGTAAGCACATTTTGTTCCAATAACTTATTCATAATACTATGCAATGATTCATTCAAAGGAGTATACTTTCTTTCTTTCTTGAAAAATTTAGAAATAGGAGGCACACCTGATGCTGCATTCACATTGTTGTTGATGATGTTTTCATTGAATTTGATGGAATCTCTGTTCGGTTTAAACTTCCCAAATGGTTGTTGACTTCTATCACCCTTATCACTCGGAGCCATAGGATGTGATTGTTCCATTTGACTCACAGTCAGTTGATAATTGTGAAGAATTGCACACAACTGTTGGAAAGAAGTAAACTCAGAAAATAGAAGTTTGTCTCGAATATCTTTTTGTAAATTAGAAATAAAGATTCTTTGAATATCATTGTCAGGCACTGGAAAAGAAATTTGAGCATACAAATGCTTATATCTACCAATGAAATCAGTCACTTTTTCTTTAACACCTTGTTTACAATGCATTAAATCAATCAAAGTAACTTTAGGACTTATATTGTTTTGAAATTGTTGAATGAAAGCATTTGCAAGTTGTTCAAAAGAAGTAATAGAATAAGAAGGCAACGAGCAATACCATTGTAGGGCTTTGTCTCTTAATGTTCTAGTAAACAGTTTTGCAAGCAACCTTTGGTCATAAGCAAAATCAGTACATATTGTTTGAAAAGTCTTAACATGTGTTAGAGGATCTCCTTTACCATTATAAAGTTCCAAATGTGGGATTTCGACATGTTTAGGAGGAATAGCTCGAACAATGTCAAGAGAAAGTGGGCTCGCAACATCAAATGTGGGCACACTAAACTTAGATTGGTTCATAGAGGCAATTTGTTGCTGTAAAGAAGAGACAGTTTGTGCAAGATTGTTAATGGTCGCTTCAGTCGAAGAATTCATATTAGATGTGTTAGATTGAGATGGAGGTGTTATGTTATTGAAAGAAGGCAAAGAGTAAGGTGGTGGGACCCTATGATAATTAGTCATAGGAGATGATTGGACAGGAGGAACACTACAAGGAGGAATGGAATGGTTAAATGAATTGCCCCTTTGCGTCATGTTCATTTGCGAAGATATAATAGGAACACTCATTGAAGAAATGAATGAAGAAGTTGGATTGAATGAAGGAAGAGGGTTAATTGAAGAAGAGGGAGGATCGCCCCCATGACTAGTGATCACAGGAGGAATGTCTTGTATAGAAGTGGTCATTATGTTTGATGTAAAGGTAGGTATGCTAGCAATAGAAGTCATCAAAGGAATAGAATGATTGACTTGTGTAGGAGGTTGTGTATAACCTAAAGTTTCAGCACAACTCTTCATAGGCATCACATTCGAGTTCACAATGTGTGAAATACCACGCAAAATATCAATTCCATTCTTATCACTTTGAAGCATGCGTTTTAGACCCTCAATTAAAGGAAGAGCTTGACTATCGGGGTACTCATGAGACATCCATTGTCGAAAATCGTCAAATTGGTTATCCAATTTCGAAAGTTGTTCTTCAGAAACCTCATGGAGAGCTTCTTCATCATTAGGAGGATTAGAGGAATTACCCATGTCCTCGTTAAAAAGGCTATTCAAATTAGGTTCCATCTCTTCAGTAATTAAACCTCGGAAAGACTTAATTCTACGGCTTCGTCTAACGGGAATAGTGTAAGTAGGGCTTATTGTTGTAAAACTCATGCACTAGAGAAGGAGAGAAAATTTTGATTTTAGAGGTAGCAATTTTCAGTAAAATCAGCCAATCTTCTGGATTTAAGCTGTTAAATGCAATCACGACAGTCTCCCGAAATTTCAGAAAAAATGTCCAGGACCGTGGTGCTCGGAGTGCAACACGGTCCTTGCAACTTTTTTCGAAATTTGCAGGGATGAAAGTTATGATGATTTTAAAGCCAATCTGAAATAATTGAGTAATTTTACGATCTGTAGGTAGGCCAAATTAAAGTTGCAATCTCAAAATTGAACCCTACCCAGATTGTCGAAAAATGCAAAATTTGAATTTTGAAAAAGAGAGGGAAACTGAAATTTTGAATTTTATGATTTTTAGAGAGAATGCCAAAAGCAATGCAAGTTTTGAATTTCAAAAGTTGACTCAATTTCACGCAAAATTCAATTTTGAAAGCGGAAATCAAAGTTGTTGTAATTAAGCACTTAATTTCAAAAGTCACAAAATGCAAGAATTTGAATAAAGCACTGAAATTTTTAATGAATGTTAACACACTTTTCAGATTTAGGACAGTAAGAACACAATTTTGACACAAAATTTCAGTTTCAATGATTTTTGAATGTTTAAAAACCTTAATCCAAGCAATCACAGGACCAACTTTGACTGTAATTTTGAAGGTGTTAAAATTGATAAAATCAGCCAAAATTCTGGATTTTAGCAGGAAAATACAGTAAGATCTCGCTCCCGAAATTTCAAAAAAAATGTCGGGGACGATGGCGCTCGGCGCCACGGTCCTTGCAACTTTTTTCCAAATTTTCAGGGATGAAAGATATTGTGATTTTATTGCGGAATCCAAAGTTACAGCTGATTTGGAGATGTTTTGATCGGTCAAATTGTCAAACAAAGGTTGAATCAAGAGGGTTTCAAAAATTAGGGTTTTGACAGTTAACCACTTAATTTTCAAAATTAAAGCACAAATATGAATTGATAATTTGTAATAGAAGGATAGATCTGAAACAAGCATTAACATTTAGACATTTCACAACCTTAATTACTAAAAAGAAATTTTAGGGTTTTTATGCAATCACCTCTAAAATTTTGCAAAAGATCAAACATGGAAATGTAATCAATTTTTTTTCAGATCTAAGCATGAAAAATCAGAAAGGATGTTCACGTCGGGTTCACCAAAATGTAAAGCGGAAAATCACGATCGAACCCTAGTTGTTCTCCCCTCTTCCAACTCCGAGGAGAGAGAAGGGAGGTTCGCTAGGATTCGATGGTTTTCACTTAGGGGAGAGACTTTACATTCAAAAGAGGGGTTGAAACTCATAAGATCCAATCCCACATAATGCAAGATTGGATGCTAAATGAATTTCAAGGGTTATGACAACAAGGCTACCCTCTTTTGTAAAGAATATCGATAAAGGAATTGAGCTAGGAATGCATAGAAAGTGACAAAGATTCGCTTATAAACTGAGATAGGAATACAGTATGAAGCTACGGACCTGGAATTAGCAGTAAAATGTCGATACAGCGCTGTCCTGCAAATTTGAACAAAAGTTGTCGGGACGATGGCGCCCGGCGCCACGGTCCTCCGAAAAATCCGCGAAACGAAGGGGGATCTGTTCGTCTCTGCACAAGGATTCCAGATCTTCAATTTCAGCCGCGTACCTGCAACCTACACACAGAAAAGCGAAGACAATTGGGGGGTTAGGGATTAGGGGTTCGCCTTTAGGTCAAACCCCAGTTTTGGAATTAACCAAGAAATGAGCAAGTGCTGTAAATGTAAATGACTGTAAAACAGGTACTAATACCTTGTTCTAAGCATGTTTGTATCCTTATGTGCGAAGGTTTAGATGTTGTATGTTGTATGTAGTAAGTGATCTCCTCTTCAATGGTTGAATCCTTGTCTTGAATGCAACACTTAGCCTTGAATGGAGACTTAGAAGGAATGCTTGAATGTTTAAATGCTTGAACGCTTGAATGCTTGAGTATAGTTTCCACGCCTTTTCCCTCATGTATATGTTATCTCCCAATGAGAGAGAAAAATGTAGTTTATATACTTGTCAATTAGGGTTGATAGACTGATTTTTCCGACCTTAGGCCGACCAGGAAATGTAATTTCCAAATTGCAAACAAAAAGACCCGCAATCTCCTTAGGAGACCGGGCCCAAAATAGGACCCAGGGACCAGGGCGCTGGGCGCCCTGGTCTTGGGGGCCAGGGCGCTGGGCACCTTGGTCCTGAGGGACCAGGGCGCTGGGCGCTCTGGTCCCACCTCCCGGGACAGCATGGTGCAAGGAGGTTCAGGCCAGGGTACTTGAAAAATGCAGTTTTTGGTGTCGTGAGCAAGTTTCGAGGTCTCCATTCAGGTTGCGTGTTGTGTCGCCATCGTGAAGACCGAAATGTCGTCGAAATTGCAAGTGTTGCAATTTTAGGACGCTACAGTGTGTGTGTGTGTGTGTGTGTGTGTGTGTTGATAGTCTACCCTCTCCTCCTACCACCTAATTACCTCCAACTCTCTAACTCTCTCTCTCTCTCTCTCATCCTCCCTAATTACCCTCGCTTTCTCACATATTTTCCCCCTCTCCTCCTCCCCTTTGGTGTTATTTTCTATGGATGGGAGGGAGATGTAAAGAGACAAGTCTACATCTTTGGGGAGAGAGAGTGAGATAGAGGAGGAAGTGATGAGGGTAAGTTCACCAAGATGGGGGACCAAAAAGTTGCCAGATTTTATTTTGCCCAAACAAAGCTATTTGGTGCATGCCAAATAGGGTGCTCACCATATTTGGTATTCTAAACCTAAGGTTTGGTCATGCCAAACCCATTTGGTGTGCACCAACTTTAGTGCTAGCCAAATATCTAAAATTGATAAATTATCTTTCTCTTTCACTCTCTCTTTCCAAACAAGATTATATACATGAAATATAATATTTAAATATAAGTCACATTTCAAAATTTATTTTTTATTTCGTATACTTTGTTATATTTCATGTATATATTGGCAAGATGTTTGAGAGTGGTTTTAGAATCTAGGAGTTATAAAGTAGATTCTAGGTTTTAGACAATCATTTCAATTTTAAGACTTAGTCAAATTTCAGTAATCAACATGCTTCCTTCAACATCTCTCACTCTCTCCTCTCAACCCTAAGATCTAACACTACCTCTTTACCTATCTTTCCTACCCTTTACTCTCTACTATATATTTTCTTTCTATCTTTGTATGCCTCTCCCACCTTCTCTCCCTTTATATCTCACCTTCATTCCTTACCCCCATCTCTATCCCTTCCTCCCTGTCTCTTCTTTTCTCTCCCTCTCTTATTATATCTCTCCACTCTCTCTCCATTCTCTCAATCACTAATTCTTCCTCCCACCCTTTATCTATCCCCATACCTAGGTCTCTCCTTCCCTCTATCTTTACCTATCTACTTCTCCATCCATGTCTCATTATCCACCTTTATCTTTCCCTTAGGTCTCTTCCCTCTCTACTTCTTCACCTCCTCCATCTCTTTCCATATCTCCTTACCTCTATTTCTCTCTTTGTTAACATCTCTCTCTTACACACCTATCTACATCTCCCCTCTCTAGGTATCTCCCACCATCTCTCCTTCTCTACCTTGCCTTCCCTCCTTACCCCCATCTCAATTCCTACCTCCCTTCCTCTCTCTTCCCTCTCCCTCTATCTTTACATCCCTATGTCTCCTCATCCCTCCATAGAGAGAGAGACTATAGAGAGAGGAAGAGAGGGAGGGAGGAAGGAATGGGTTGGGAGAGACACAGAGAGAGATCAAGTGAACGAGATGGAGGGAGGAAGGGAGGGGTTTATGGAAAGAGAGGGATATACTAAAGAGAGAGAACTAAACGAGAAAGATCTTGAGTGAGAGGGTGGAAGGGATGTAAAGAGAGGGAGAGACTAGAGAGAGATAGAGCCTAAGAGAGAGGGAGGGAGGGATGGAAAGAGAGGGAGAGATGTGAGGTATAGAGAGATTAAGTGAGAGAGGGAGGGAGGGGTTAAGGAATAGAGAGAGAGAGAGAGAGAGAGAGAGAGAGAGAGAGATGGAGGGAGGAAAGTAGGGATTGAGGAAAAGAGAGGGAGAGATGAAGGGAGTTGATGAAAAAAGAAGGAGAGAGCAAAGAGAGAGCCCAAGAGAGAGAGAGAGAGAGAGAGAGAGAAGAAGCTAGGGGTTGAGGAAGAGACCTAAGAGAGAGAGAGAGAAATAGAGAGAGAGGTGGGGATTGATTGAAAGAGAGGGAGAGACTAGAGAGAGAGCCATACCCTTCTCCTTTTCTCTCTCTCAATTTGGCTTCTCTCTCTATCTCAACCCCTCCCTTCCTCCCTCCCTCTCTCTCACATTGGCTCTCTCTTAGACTAGTCTCTTCCTCTCTCTATATATCAACCTCTTTCTCTCAAACACTTCTTCCCTTCCTCTCTCTCACTTAGGCTCTTTCTCTGGTCTCTTACTCTATTCGCATCCCTCTCTCTCTCTCTCTCTCTCTCTCTCTCTCTCTCTCTCTCTCTCTCTCCCTCTCTCTCTCTCTCTCTCTCTCTCCCTCTTTATCTTAGGAATTCTCTCTCTTAAGTCTCTCCCCCTCTCTATGAAGGGGTTGAGAGAGAGAGCCTAAGTGAGAGAAAGTGGGGGAAACAAAGAGGGAGGGACCTATGAGAGAGAGATCCGAAGTGAGAGAGAGGAAAGGATGGAAAGAGAGGGAGGTGTTGATGATTTTTCTTGATACCTCCAACCCTAAGGAAATTGTAATCCCTAGGATAGGGAATAAAACTTGCGGCATTCAACTCGCACTATCAATAGGCTGAAGACAAGAAAACACAACATAACAAGGCCTTATCAATCCTTCTTCACTTCGAGCTCTACCTAACTAAGGAGAGTATTCATATGTCAAGTTTGCAAAGGTTATATGCTTTTAAATCTATTATGATCATGCGATCTCACAATTGGTAGATGTTTCTCAGCTATCGGGGGATCTCCCATGATTGCCCTATACATACCCCTAATCTCACAAGCTCTGAGGTTCAACTGAGAATATAATACATGCATCACTCAAAGGGTATAAGGGAATACCAAGCATGCATGTTGAAATTTGCCCTTTAACACTTTACAAAGAAAGAAAGAAAAGAAAAGAACAAATTCTCAAGAAATGCTTCTGAAACTAATTCTAAAGCCATATTTGCAGTCCAGTGCTTAACCAAGGTAACAAAGTCACACCCACAAATTTAAAGAACAAACCCATATTGAAAAAGGATTCTAATTAGGGAGTTTTTGGAGTACTAATGCCTCACATTAGCATGAATCCGTTTGTTTATTGTATCAACCATTCTTATTAATCCATTATGCACACCTAAAATTCATTCTAACATGCAAATAGAATTTAGTTCCTTACTTGAAGGAAACCCATAAGCACAATCACACACTGATAGAAAAATACTAGGATGAACCAAAATATCCTTAATATTATATTCATGTGAACTTTAATAATACAGAAGGAGACAATTTCTGCAACACTTAAGATATTATAACCATTGCTAATTGAAGATTACAACATGGAAAGAGAACTCTCCTTCTCTATGGAACTACTTGAAACCCTATATTAACATAGTCCTTCTTCTACCTACCCAGAATACCAAAATTTCATAATCACATAATTACAGCCTTGGTATTCCTTTTATAACAAGGAATGCTATAAGCTTCAAGATGTTTACATGTGTCCAATTTTGTTACCTAATTAGCCCATTTGTAAAAATATGACCCAATGAAGTTGGTTGCCTCTATTTTATCCTGAAGTGCAATTGCCTAGATGATTATATGTGAAAGCCTTCATGACCAACTTAGAGTTCTTCCATGAAATCCAACCATTCTATGAACCGAATCACCACCAACCATGGGTGGTTATTGATGCAGAGAAAATAAGGATGTAGGGATCTTGTTGTTCATCCTAGTAGGGGAGACCTTTGAGAATTTCCAATTAGTGAAATTTTTGGGCTTCAAAATCGCATCTCCTGTGTCTTCAACCTTTGTTGTGTCCACAACTCTGTGCTTCCAAAGGTAAAGTTTAGTTGCTAGGAAGATCGTAATTATTTGCAAGCTACAAAGAAGTCTTGCAAGTCAACTTTGAGTTTCTTGTTCCTCTTTGGAAACCGTGTACACTTTCAATACCACTTCGACTATACAATAGGCTCTTAATGTGCATCTATTCAAGAAATGCATATTTTCTACAACATCATCCATTTCATACATGTTTTCCTTGGCCAAGACATGACTATATCATTCATAAGCTTCTTATTGCTTCCTTTACTAGTAACAATGATTTTTCATATATAGCATTGTCATGCTATTCTAGTTGAACACATTTCCCGAAACACTCAGTGGTGGCAGCCAACTATCAGGTTCACATATTCAATCTTATCTACATATTGTGTTGATTTATGCAAATAAGTCTTTTCTTCTCTTTTGTACGAGGAAACTTGTGTCAACTACTCATAATGATCCTGATTTTCTGACATTTGTTTCTGGCTTAGTTGCTATCATATTCCTCATGCAATTTTTAGGGCATTCCCTCAAGTTTTGATGACATGGCTAATAATTTGAGCTTGCCTTGATTATTGGAACCTCTTCATTGGTATTGGTAACTCGTCGTGTACCAAATTCTATCAGTCAACCCATATTCTCTAGTGAGCAACAACAGACAACCCCTAACTAACCAACATCAGTATTTCTATGTCCACATGATATTATATGGCGAGATAATTCATTATATGATCCTTAAAAAAAAATAGATATTCAAAATGGACCCTGCTTATAATCTTTACAAGTGATACGTCTTTTAGTGGGGACTACCTAGACTCCATCTTACTACCAACCACATTCAATCGCAATGTATTCGACTTACCTTACATGATCATCACGGTAATATGGGGTCACATATTCTTTTTTGCCACTTCTTCTATCTTCTCTCCTAGCTACCCTTAAAGTGTTCACCTCAATGTGTTGTTACTTCATGGGACTAAAATCATTGTATTATCCATTCCTTTTCCTTCGCATACTTGCAAAACAATGCTAAAGAGGATGAAAAGCATTGCAGAAGAATGGGTGGGGCACAGAAAACATAGCTTTGACCACAAAGCAAGGGTTATGGTGTTGTTCACTTTTTGAGCATAATGGGAAAAGGTTAGGCCATAGAAAGAAACAACTTAACCAGTAGTAACATGTTTAGGACTTAATGAGGGGGCTAGTTTTGGAACGAAGTAGAACCCACAAATCCATAACTTATGTTATGGGTGACCAGGAGGAAAGATCATTTGTGAAAAATAAATGCCCACCAAAGGGATATTCAAATTCTTATCAGGACACAATTTTAATTTTCTCCATTGTCCCCAAGTTTCTGAAAAACTTTGAAGGTTCCAACAGTGGCTCTAGTCGGGGATGCATGCCCCTTGTAGGCATGGCAAGGATCCAGATCTCTGGTTCAAAATAGTCTAAGCTAATTCCATTGGGCATCAAAGTCAATTAAATGAAAATCAAACCCAATCTTCACTTGGCAGCCCCAGCTCTCCAAGAAGATAAAACTAATGCCTTCCTTTGTCAAAAATATGGTTTTCATCAAACAACAGTCCGATCCACTTGAAAATATTGTTGAGCATAATATAGCCACACATGTTACAGATGACATCACCTATATTATTTTTCCATATTGAATCTTTTAATACCCTTAACATTCAATGTTACTATGTTAACAACCCGAAAAAGGAAACAAAAGGTGGGACAACAGAAGTACATTAAGAAAATTTGAATATGCAGAGCAAGAGTGGGAGCAAGTGGGTGTCTGCTAGGGTTTCAACAGGAAGTGAAGATGCAGGGGAGAGTGAATGAGATGATGTAGATGGAGACTGTGCGACTGTCCTTGGTCCTATGCGTGGGCTTTTCCTCAAGGATGTTTGCTTGCTGGTCGGTGTGGATCAGTTTCCGACTACTCTGGTCTAGTGTTGTTCATTCTCTGGGGGTGCATTTGGCATGGATAACTTAGAAGATTTGGCCCAGGTGGGGAATATCGGTGTTTCTTGGGCCCAGATGGGTCAGCTTTCCCCACTCTCTGGCTCTGGCTTTTTGGGCTACATTTATTATTGTGGCCTCTATGCAGAGTTTTGGGTTTGTTGTCTCATTGGAGACTTAACCAAATCATTGAATATCACCAATCGATAAAACCAACTGGTACCAAGAAATATCAACCGGTAATCGAGAACATAAGTGATAGCTTCTGGAGCACCAAATCATGAACCAACTAAATGTGACAAGCATATAACCAACCTGAATAACCATCCAAAACTGAAACAACCAATCTAATCATACCAGATCATAAACCGGTAACCAAGTCCAACCGAGATAGCAACAGCCAACTGGGATAGCAGTAACCAACCGGGATAGTAGTAACCAATCAGGACAGATCCATATCCAATTGGAACACAGTGTTGACATCAATGACAACACATAAGCAATTCCAACATATTGCCAACATCCCCAACACATCTTCAAGACTAAACGCATTTGCAACGAGGCCTTTAGGTGTTGTAGGATTGAGGCTCCTCAATGCCACTACCAACTTTCTAATGGCCTTCTCTGTGATCACATAGTCTGGTGTAGTCCGAGCCATCGTATACACAAACTTGCCCAAAATCACATCGCTGTGAGAATGGGAACCTACCAGCATGTTTCCCCCAAGAATATTCTTCGCCATGTCCACAACAACACCCCCCTTCAACGTAAAGATTTTCCTCAACTGGGCGTCCACCGTATCATTAGTCACAAGACACATTTTTGATATCCACCATTTGTGAAGCTATCTTCTCTAATGTGCAGACTCATCTCTGCTGCTTATATCAACGATGGTGGTCAAGGTCGAGTCTCCAAGAAAACTACGCACAAAATTGAGGAGACACGGATATGAATCTACAGATATAAGAAATGGAGATTAGGGAGAGTCCTTCCAATGTATCCATTATATTTGAAATGAACTCCGATTCCATCCAATCAATGGCGTGGTTCGAGAGGAAGTCTCCCTCTTTATTAACTTCCCTATACACATATTTAATTGTGAAATCCATGTCCTTCAAAATACCTTTAATACCTACAAGCCACATTTCTGACTTACAAATAGGAGTCGATCCAATTGTGATTGCTCAAATGACAGTGAGCGAATCTCCTTTGATGTCTATCAGCCAATGATTTTTCTCCATGCATAATCTAAGGTCGCCAAGCAAGGCCACATATTGAGCATCATTATTTTTACCATCTTGGAAGTTTAATAGATCCACCCCAAACCGATTCTCCTCTCTCATTCTGAATATTAAATCTTTCCCCTAATGGTCTCGGGTTGCCTTTGGAGGCACCATCGAAGTTAAGTTTCAAACGAACTATTGGTGGGACCATATTATACTATTTAATATAGATCAGAAAACACATATATAAAACACATATATAATACCAGGAACATTATTATTACTATTTACACCTTATCTTTTGTAAATATTATTTAATATATACTAAATTAATATTAATAATAATTAACTTAATAACATAATAAATCTCAATTAATTTAAATAAATTAAAATAGAATAAAAGGGATAAAACACAACTATACACATAACCATCCTCAAGACCACACTTCTCGAATGAAGATTAAGCCAATGATAATTCAATCAAGACAAAAGTTCCAAACCAACGACATAGACTAGGATTAGGTGTGGTAGTGTCTTAGCGTCACCTCTAATCAACTACAATTGGGAAAGGAGACATGTTCAAACCTGTTGGACTAGGTGGAGTCGGTGCCTAGTACTTGCATGTCTGTGCAACATCATCAAGGAACAAACATGTACATGTATATATATTCATCAGCTCAACATAGTCAGGTGAAAGAAGATTGTAACATCACATCCTTCTCATGATGAGTGATGTGATATCATCCTTTACACACTTGTAGACAATAAAACAACATAAACGTAGATATAGCATAAATTTTAGAGAACCATCATCCATATCCCATATATAAGACTATCAGAATTAGGGTTAGCACAAGAGATAACATCATAAGTAGTAAACAAAAACCATATCATCTATGAAATGCATTATCACCAAGTCCATCAAATTATAAACCCTATCATCTTCTTGTAGCCCTAAATCTAGAATCATCATCATAAATACCATAATGTATCCACTGATATGTAGAAGCATCTCAAAATATGAAAGAGAAAAACATGAAACAAGAAGTGTAGTCACATAAATCTGTCCACTTAATTAAATGAATACTTAGTATTTATTTGATTATTTAACCATCAATTAATGAATTAATTAAATTAATATTTAATTAATTCATCTTAACCCTCTTCTCCTATTAATTAAATAAATTATTCAATTTATTTGATTTAATTCACTTAACCAAATTCATACCATTAATTAAATAAATAAATCATATTTGTTTAATTAAATCTTCTCTCACATTTAAATAAATTAATATTTATTTAAATCCCCCAAAATCCCACCTCTCACATTTAAATAAATTAATATTTATTTAAATCCCCCAAAATCCCACCTCTCACATTTAAATAAATAAATCATTTATTTAAATCACCTTTATCCTCCACCCACTTGTATTTTCCTACAAAAGCAAGTTGCACAATTATTTTAAATAAATAATTTATTTAAATCACCTTTATCCTCCACCCACTTGTATTTTCCTACAAAAGCAAGTTGCACAACTATTTTAAATAAATTATTTATTTAAAATCCTATTTATCCTCACCCACTTGAAACCTTTAATGGTTTCCCTTAAAGTATTCAAACTTGATGGCTTTAAAGTCTTCAAACTTGATGGCTTCCTTCTATAGTCTTCTTAAGACTTTAATGGTTTTCCTTAAAGTCTTCAAGCCTTTAATGGTTCCCCTCAAAGTCTTCAAGCATTTTAATGCTTTATCTTCCTTTTTCTCATTTAAATAAATTAATATTTATTTGAATATTTATCCAAATACAACTTGCACACATTTATTGAAATAAATGAATTTTTATTTTAATAAAATCCTATTTTCCCTCACCCACCAAATCCACTTGCAAAATCTAATCCCCTTCTAGATTCTTCTAACCCCTTCCTAATTAACTTAATCCATCCCCTAATTATTGTCACATTCCTAAGCAAAATGGAGTCACTTCTCAAAGCCTAAAAGTCTTTGATAACCATTAAAGGCTTTCAACCTTCAACCACTAAATGTCTCAAAGTCTTGGATAACCTTTGAAAGCTTCCAACCTTCAACCACTTAATCCACAAAGTCTTCAAAAACCATTAATGGTTAACCCAAACCCTCCTACATGGTTAAAACATTTGTTTTGACTCAACCTCTACCCAACCCAAGGGTCTCATCAAGCCTTTAATGCTTTGACCATGATTATCTCTTAATCATTTGCACAAAGGTTTATCCTTGCATTAACTCCTAATCTAGTGGGTAATCCTAATTTAGGCTTGACCCTTACCTTCTAGATAACCATGAGGTCTCCTCAGGCATTTAATGCCTCCAACCTCTTCTCTCAACCCAATCTTATGTTGACACTTGTCACCATTTCATTGGTGCAAATTGTGCACATGAATCCCCAACTTTCAAGCTTGACCCTTGATTAAACCTTTCAATCCTGGCCATCCATTGCTCCATTTTTTCTATAAATAGAGCCCATTCCTTCATAATCCAGATCCTGAAAACTTGTATGCATTTAGGCTATAGACATTTTTAGAGAGCATTTAGCATAGCAATATAAAATCTTGTCTTTTTGGTAAAATCAATCATTTTAGCATCAATAAGCATAGTATTTAGCTTTTCATTTCATATTTGAAGCTTAATATTAAATCTCAATCCTCCATAAGCATCCATAGTGCAAAAAGCTGCTGAGAGCTACACTCATTTGGGACTTGGAGAGGAGAGGAACAAGGGAGGAGCAACTATGAGCATCTTGATTAGCTATTTTATTCTATGTTTATATGCTTTCTATTTCATGCTTAATATCTCTCTTGATATGCCTGTTTAGGATAATCTTTTGTTGCTAACACTAACGTTTGTTTCTTGTGCTCTTGTGTGTGTTGCCATCAAACAGATTTTCTAATCCTTTTTGCAGAGCATCAAGAAGTATCAAGACATGAGAAGAGTCCATCAGTTTCTATCATAACTATCATAAAGTATGAATCATGGAGGGACACTACATCATCACCAACTAGTATCCAACCATCATTAACATATTTCACCCGCATCATCAATTAGATACTCATGACCATTAGGTTGCATGTACAACCTTGACCCTCTAGTTCCAAATTCAAAGTTTATTATGACCCTAGTCCAACATAGCCTAATCTTCTCATTATCCATTTACTCAATGCTAAAATATTTATATGGTTCACATTGAATTTTATAACAAAACATAACCCTTAATTCATATCAGTTATCTAAAACCACTCACTACAACCATTGTCATATATTGAAATACTTAGATTTACATAATTCCACTACATCATAAAAATATTACCACATAATTTTGAAGAAACAAATTTTAAAAATTAATCATTGACTAAAAACATTCGATAATACTTGTCTATGAACCAAACCATCTACATCTAAACGTCATAAACATCTAACTTTTAGAAAAATGACTATAACCCTTAAGATGCACCAAACATCTATTACAATGTATAAAAGTCTGATTACTAATCACGTGCAATGACTTTTGAACGAATAATTAGAAATCTTGCACTGCAGGACTTCATTCATATGGGTTGGAAGACTGACTGTTAAGAAATTAAGTGTAGACAAAATTAGATAAAAGACTTGTAACGTGGGTTTCGTTGAACGTTTCTGATTTAGAAAATCCCGGAACAGGAGTCAAGCGTAATGAGTTTTGAACGAATGGAAGTCTGAGCTTCAAAACCTCCATTAAATTAAATTTCAAACACTAAATAAAGCCTTCAATGAATAATTAAATGACTTGATGACCACTGTAAAGTGTTTGACTGCACAAAAGAGTAGAAAAAAGACTAGCATCTATACTTCATAAGTCACTTTAAGAAATTTTGTTTAGAAAAAACATGTTGAACAGCTTTGACTAGAATTTTATGCAACTCAAAGTTGACTCAATGTTTCAAAAAGACCAGACATTGTCTATAAACAACTGTAATGGTTTGAACAGGTAAGGGTTAAGTGTTGAGAAAATTAGTACAAATAAAAGTTGGCTTGAATTTTTCTATGAAGATTTGAATTAGAGTTAAAAAAATATTAAAGTTAATTAAATTTAAAAAGGAATAAAGATTGAGATTTTGAAAGAAGTAGAAAATATAAGAGTCAATTTAACATTCAAAAAAAAAAATTAATGATCGAAAGGATTAATTAATTTATTGGTAAAAGGTTGTAAAATATCTATAATATATTAAATATAATATTAAAAAATGTATATGAGAAGAACAATATAATAAAAGATATATAATATATACAAACAAGTCTAATCAAGTAGGTGTATCAATCCTCGTAGACTAATAGATATATTATATTTGAAGATGTAGGCATCCTCAACCCTTTATTTAGGACCTTGGATTGTGGGGAGCAACACCTCACCTACATTCTAGCTTGTGGAAGGAATACAAATTTATGTGCCCGTAGCTTACTATAGTCAATTCCCAAAGGAACAATGAGTTACTTCCTAGGGCTAACTAGTTATCTATGCATTGAAAAAAAGGCAACCAAGTGGATGTCTATTTAGGATATAAAAGGTTAACTGTGAGTATCCTTTATATTTGCTCAAATGTACATGAGGATCAGGTTCATGAATGAAACTCTATATGTAAGCATGTGTTCATGGAAAAATCCAATTACTTTTTACCTTGTCTTCTTATGAAAGGGGCACTAATGTTGTACTAAACATGATGATACTTCTTTTAAGGTATAACTTTCACTCTCCTTCTTTTATATATCCATTTAGAACACACGGTTCAAGTTGTCTCTTTAGGTGATGAAATCTTTATTTAGGCCTACTTAAATTAAGAAAGAAGAAGAGTGACTAAAATCACTTTTGACACTCAAGATCATCTAAATGGTGCGAGGAAAGAGAATATATGAGTACAATCACTAAAAGATAGAACTAATCTAAATAATCAAGGAAAATAGGTGAATTTTAGTAACCCAAAATCAAAAGTGAAATAGTTTCAAATCGAAGTCTTTCGTAAATAGGGTTGCAAAAAATGGATTAGTAGTTTTGAAAACATATTTTTGCAACAAACATTTTGCATGCAATTTGTGTTACACTAGAAAATAGTCTACAACAAAACAATGTTACAAATTGAAAAGAAATCCTCTACATAAAATGTTAAATAACTTTTTTGTATTTCTTTATTTTTTAATTATTTTATTTTGTAAATAATAACTTATATTATAATAAAATAAACTATATATCCACAAAATGCTTATCCAAGGAAGAAAATATCTTGGAATGAAATGAATTTAGTAAAATGAGATGATAAGAATACATTATATTCTAGAGTTAATCTAGGTTAATTGAATCAGATGCATACCTATAAGAATAAATCAATTAATTAATAAATCTATGTAGATGTTTTTGACATCTCTTTGTAACCCAAGTCAAAACTATTCTTTCCTGAAAAGTCCTAGTTATGTGGAGTAAAGGGCACAATGGAGTGTCACCAAATAGGTGCATGAAGTAAAGCTTGTTTAAGATGGGGTGCTAAGGAAAAAAAGATAATTAGAATCCACAATGGGCTTAATAAGAATTAATCGTATGAGGTCATCCTCTTATAGAGGATGGGAAAGTACAAGCAAACATTACTAGATTAAAAATAATTCTCTGTAATGAAATATCAAACATATAAAATTGCATTTGATAATGTGATCTGCAAAATATTATTCCATATTTAATGTTACTTCTCGCATGTTGTAGCCATTATTACTCTTGCAGATCTTAGCTAAAATTATTCAATTTGAAGAAGTGGAGGCACTTTCTAACAATTGAGCACTATTGCTCTTTGAAATCAAGCCTTGGCATTATAGAAAGTTGTTGTTATATGGAGCTCAATCAGACTAGGAGGCTAAATTTTCCCTACTTCTATCTGTGCAATTTCCCCCCATATTATTCAATGGAGGTTTGGGACCAACGCCCCCAAGATGGGGTAGCCCTAATTTTGTAACTGACATAAGTCTTGATAAAAAGGCAAAGGGTTAGGGTTTTCAATAGAAAATTTTGTAGCATTTTGCAGCGGTATTGAGTTGCAAGGGGATTGTTGGTTTAATCGGTTTTGATTTACTAGATAATAATATTAGACTTTTTTTTTGGTGGATGTATCCTGAGATTGGGTGAACCATGTTAAATATTCTCTCTTCACTATTATTATTTATTTGTTTTTCATTCCTGTGTTTAATATTTATTTTCATAAAATTGATTTTTTCTGCATGCAATTCCTAACAAAAGTGTGGTTTTTCTTTTATTGTGGGATTTGATTTTGATTTGTAAGGACATGGAAGAAGAGATATATAGAAGAATAGGAAGTGAAGTTTATAACAAAGTTTGGAGAGAAAGGCAAAGGTGTTGAGCTTGGTTTTGGTCGTGATAAAATATCTTCAACAAATACATGTATGTTTCTATCATCTACCATTGTTTATATCATTGTATTTAATTCCATATATCTTTAAATTCCCCTTTTGATCCCAGGCTTATTCTATAATCTCTATGCTTCATTTTCTATTTCCATGCCCAAGCTTTGGTTTGTTAACTCTTCCTCTGCAATGTATTTATTTTTATGAGTGGCATGCAAAGTTGATGATCTCATTTAAAAGTCTTGTTGATGTAGTGAATGCATGATATTGAATGACATCTTGTTTGGCACATTAAAGTTTCTGTACTAGACAAGATTGTTATATTTTCACAACAACACTACAAATAAATGGTGAGATATTTAATTTCTAGCACAATTTCATTTCGTGATATGCTTCCAAATATAGGGAATTTAAGTGTGATAATTATAATTCCATTAATTTCTTTCAAATTGATCTAATATGTTTACGAAATTTATCAAATAATTTATGCACCTTGTCTATAGTATATCTACACATTGTCGAATCCTCCCTTGAGACAATTTGTCAAATAGTGTTATGCCATGTTTATGTGGTATATCTAATATTATCACTTACATGAGATGTTATTTTAGGAGATATTTAGTCAAACATTTTCATTATTAGTTTGAGTTATAGATAATATGTTATCACTTCCATTAACTAACAATTCTTATGAAATATTTTTTCAACTAGTTGTGTGCTTGTAATATGTTTTTAATCCACAAATACTATAACCCAAAGATGAAATATGAAGTTGTGAGAAGAATATGGTTGCTATGTTTGATAAATTTGTGAACCAATTCCATATGTAAAGGATTTGAATTGAGTAGTTTATTCATTCACCTATAGAATGGCATAAGTAGGAAATTCTTTATTTGAGATAGAAATATGATGAATCAAGTTATTTTACTCTTGTGTGAAATCTCAATGGCTTACATTATTTCATTCTATATAGTGATATGTGGTCTTATAGGTAATTTTGAATCAAGGCACTTAATATAGTGACAACTTTATGTTCTTTCAATGATTTTGATGAATATTAGCTATTTCTATCAAAAGAGATAAAAGTACACTAATCACAAAAAAAAGTAGGAGGATACAAGATCAATTTTGGTTTACCTAGATATAATATATTATCAAATAAAATTTTGATAACATTTCTAAAGTAAATGCTTATTCAATTGAAGATTTATCTATTATAAAGAATTTTTAATCAATGGTATGATAATCTTTTGCAAATTATAGAAATTATTAATGAAGAGTTTGATGTTTATTTTAAAAATTAGAGATTTTGATATTAATTTTTTTATTATTATTATAAATTGATGATGATATTCATAATTTATCAATTTTTATGTTATTGATTTGACTTTCTTTTCAAAAAACATAGAATTTCTTGGTATAATAATCTTTTGCAAAGAAATTATTAATTAATAATTTTATTTTTATTTAAACTATATATTATGATAGTCTAATATTATTTTATCTTATAGGCTTTGTTAATCAATATTTTTATTTTCATTGAAAAGTATCGAACAATTACCTATAGCATTGAATAACTACTTATTAATATTCATAGTATTAGATTATGTGATAAAAATAACAAGTGCATAAAATTGGTAGATAAGAACAATAGCACATAACACACAGATTTACATGGAAAAAGATGGTATAACTATACCAATAAAAAACCATAGGAAAATTTTGTCTTTCGTATTGATTCTCAGGAATTATAGAGTTACAAAAATCTCAAAAACTATCCATCAAAATGTTAGGATAACCGGTGAACAACTGAGAGCGGGGGGTGAATCAGTTGTTGACAAATTATATCATTTAAATACACTTAATAACCTTTAACCACATTAAATACTGGTAAGCAATAAAACTTAACAATGAAATAGATAATCAACACAATGCAATCATACCACATAACACAATGATTTGTACATGGAAAACCCGAAAAGGGAAAAACCACGGTGGGAAGCCTACCCACAATCAAATGATACTTTTGTAGAAAGTACGTGTTACAATGAGGGGCCTACACATGCAGGAAGGCACACTGCCTAGAGCGTACTACTCATTACAAAAGAGTCTCACTGAATACAAAGAGGCAACAATAATCTCAAGATAAATGGACAACAATCCAGAATAATGAATTGTCAAAGATAGCATCTACCATGCTTGATTACAGTCCCAGTTAAGCTCAATACCAAAGGCCTTTGACCTCTTCCTTAATCCCAATTCGATCACCTATGATCGACCAAATATCCTTTGCATATGATATTGCATTCCAAGACTACGACACATTTTGTTACAATGAGATCTTACATCATTTTATACCAACCCTAAGGCCTAAACAAATTAGGTCAGCCACCTAAAAGATATTACAATAAGATCATTACATAAATCCATATTACAATGATATGCCATGTCGGCTTAGGACCAAAACAACAATAACCAATCCATAGAACATCCCGAAACATCCCGGTAATGTGTAGAGTACACATTAACATGATACCGGTCCATAACCTAGATAGGTACCAGACCTATTCTGGGTCCACCATGCCAAAGCAATGTCTTCAAGCAGTTGAAGCACGATCAAAGAACATTTTCAACATCCTGAAATCCATCTAGAAGCCGCACCAACACCACTTATGCATCCTGTCAAGATTCCTTAATGAAATCTCTGCCGATTAAACCTTAAACCAATGCCGGTAAGAGTGTATGATAGCATCTGATTAGCAAGTCAATACCAACTAACCAAAGCATATAAACCAAACATACTCTATTGATCCAAACATGTCGGAAGTGTCCAACAAATAGTCTCTTTTGTCGGTAACACTAGATCTTCTACCGGTAATCAAAACCTGTCTGCCAGTAACCAACCATAACAGCTAGTCTTGACATCAATGACAAAACATCAATGCAACACATAATCAATTCATCCATAATGCCAACACAAAACATGACTTCGAGCAACCTAAAACAACCGAGTTGCAGAGTCCTACTTGAATACAACTTACTAAATATAGTAAGTATGACTCGCACAACTGCATATAAAACACATGTCGAAATTACTATTTATATAAAGTTTATTAACCAAAATTTCTATTTTTAGAAAGTCTCAAAAAATTACTAGTGGACAATCCATAATGATGCAACCACTGCTAGCTAAGATAGCCATGATGACTCAACCATTGCTAGCTAAGAGTCCAATTTGGACTTAACATTCCAACAAATTATAGATTAAAATTTTTTTGAATAGTTATTGATTGATATATAAATTGTATAAATAAATGATCACTTTGATAGTATAGTATGGTATACTTGTATTTTTCCTTAATGAATGTACTCTTTCGAATTCTTGATGTTGATCATTATAATTGATAGATGATTTGTTACTATTTTCATTTGGTAAAAAATAGTATGTAATACAATAATTCTCTCTTGTGTGGTATCCAAACCTATAGATAAAAATGTACAACCTCTAACTAGGGTTACCACACCATCACCAACTTCCAACTATTATTGACATATTTCACCCACATCATCAATTAGATACGCATGACCACTAGGTTCCATGTACAACCTTGACCCTATAGTTTCAAATTCAAATTTTATTATGACCCTAGTACAACTTAGCCTAATCTTGTCAAAATCCATTTACTCATACTAAAATATTTATGTAGTTCACATTGAACTTTATAACAAAACATCATCCTTAAGTCGTTTCAATCAAACCACTCACTTCAACCATTGTCATATATTGAAATACTTAAAATCACATAATTCTGATGCCAACTCACAATTTCTCCGTACATAATTTTAATTTATGTTTACTTATGAAAAAAATAAAAATTTAAAAAACTAACCTCTCACTAACAAACATTCAATAGTACCCTATCTACGAGCCATACCATCTAAATCTGAACACCATAAGCATCTAGCTTTTAGGGTATTGAATTTCTAAGCATCACACCTTATCTTGATTTCTTAAACAAGTGAATTAACTTCGTTAACACCCATGTTATTTAAGCCAATTTAGTCTTTACATAAAATATATTCTACCTTAGATTATTAAACTTCTCTCATAGTGTTTGGATGATGGAAACGTGAAATTGAAGTTCTGGTGCCGTGGGATTTCTTCAGCGCTTGCGTTGTTGAAAACTCTGGATTACTAATCATGTGCAAAGACTTTTGAATGAATGGAAGTCCGAGCTTTAAAACCTCCCATTGAAATCTTCCACTGTGAGACTGACTTCTTTCATGGCCTGCATTTCCGTGGCAGCTCAACATAGGTATTCATATGGATTGCAAGACTGGCTGTTAAGAATATGACTGCACACAAATTTAGATAAAAGACTTGTAACGTGGGGTTCGTTGAACGTTTCTGATTTAGCAAAGTCCGGAACACGAGTCAAGCTTCAAAACCTCCATTACAGATCTTAGACTGCAAGACTGACTGATTCCTTGGCGTACATTTCCGTGATTGAATAGTTACATGACTTGATGACCGCTGGAGAGTGTTTGACTGTACAGAAGAATAGAAAGAAGATTAGTATCTATACCTAATAAGCTACAGAAACGTTGTTTAAAAGTAACATGTTGAACAGCTCCGACTGGAATTTTATGTAACGGAAAGATGACCCAATGTTTCAGAAAGACCAGACTTTGTCTGTAAACAATTGTAATAGTTTTGAACAGGCAAGGGTTAAGAGTTTATTCAAAAAACCTCTAAAACGGCGGACTGAGAAAATTAGTACAAATAAAATTTGGCTTGAATTTATCTTTTTATATTTGAAGTTGGCTCGTGTATAATATTATATTCTATGTATAATATGTGTATATTCATATAATATATGTAAATATATAATGTGTAGTATTCATATAATATATAAAATATATAATATGTGTATAATATGACATTGTATATATAATATGTTTATATACATATAATATATTAAACATATATTATACACATGTAAGTGTATCGTCTCTCTCTCTCTCTCTCTACCTCTCCCTTCCCCCATGTTCTCTCCCTCTCCCTCTCTCCCCCTCTCCTCTCCTCTCCCTCTCACCTCTCCTCTCCCTCTCCCCTCTCCTCTCCCTCTCTCTCCCTCTCCCACCTCTCTCTCTCTCTCTCTCTCTCTCTCTCTCTCTCTCTCTCTCTCTCCCACCCCCCTCTTCTCTCTCTCTCTCTCTCTCTTGCTCTCCCTCTCTCCCTCCTCTCCTCTCTCTCCCATCTCCTCTCCCTCTCTCTCCCCTCTCTCTTCCTCTGCCCTCTCCTCTCCCTCCCTCTCCCTCTCCAGCTCTCTCATCCTCTCTCTCTCCTCTCTCTCTCTCTCTCTCCTCTCCCCCTCTCTCTCTCTCTCTCTCTCTCTACTCTCTCTCTCTCTCTCTCTCTCTCTCTCTCTCTCTCTCTCCTCCTCTCTCTCTCTCTCTCTCTCTCGTCTCTCTCTCTCTCTCTCTCTCTATGCTTCCAAACTATGTTACCTTCTTCAAAATTGGTTCAATGTGTGTATGAACCTTGTCAAACAATTTACTCACCTTGTCTATACTATATGTACACATTATTGAATACTTAATTGAGGCACTCTATTGAACAGTTATGAGTCTATGTGATATATTTTCTATTTTCACTTCAATGAGATGTTATTTAAGGAGATATTTGGTCAAACATTTCCATGATTTGTTTGAACTATAAATATTTTCCTATCTATTCTTATTGAGGAATGCTATTTTATATTTCATTAACACTATGTAATAGAGGAGTTAGCCACATCATCTTTCACTGAAATACTATAGTTATAATTGGTAGAATTTGATATATTTTTTGATTTAAACATTGCCCATGTAGTGGGAGTTTTTTGATATATTTTTTGTTATCCATTTTTTTATATTTTGTCTTGTTTCTTATAGTTGTGACTGATGAATTTACATGTTTTTAATGGACTTAGATCTATGACTTATGTGGTTTGTAGATATGTTCAACCCATTGATTGTAGTGTGATGAATCAAATGTGGACTGTCTGTACCTACAAGATTGTTTTATTTCATGCACAACTTGATTCATGTTATGTATGCAATGATAATATGCATAACCTATATGGATGTTTCCTACCTATAGATGGTTGGTTCATTTCAATGTTAATGTAGGATTGTGTTAGTTAGCAATGTTTGTGTTCATTTATATATTGGTATTTTGCATTGAGATTGGAGGATGGATATACAAAGAGTTGATATGTTGATGGCATGAATCTCTACCTATTATGGTATACCCTAGTTTGATTTATAGTCATCTTGAATGAATTGCAATTTTCTATGGGTGCTATTCTAGCTAGTATTAGCAAGGAAACTACTCAGAGCCTCTACTATTATTTGATTTTTATACTTGAGTTTATGTAAACATCAATATAAGTTTAACGGATAGTTTGATATGGTTCAAATTATAAATTTTCTTTTTCTTCCATGCGTGATGTGTTGAAATATGTAAAGATTTTTTTTGCTTGATGACAGTTATCTTGTAGGTATCCTGTTATAAAATGAAAGCATGGTAAAGATTTCAGGTGGTACATGATTGAATAAGGGATGCTTTTCCCTTGTTGTGATCCTTATTGGTGTATTTACAATATATGATTTCAAGTGGGGGAATATTAGGATTAAGGCATTATGGGTGTGTGCAGGATTGTAATGCCCCACCAAGAAACCCTAAAGGATACAACTAAAACTCTCGAAAAGAGTGCAAATATATTTCTTTTAAAAACATTAATGAACTTAAAGATGCATTAAGTTAAACATTGCAATAACATTTGCACAAGTGGAAGACTTAGCATAAACATCCTAAAGGGTTTTCAATCAAGATTACTTGATTAATCCAGATGAACATTAAAATGTATTAATCCAATTAGCAACGGAGATTGATTAAACCTACTCATAATAGAATGATTACCACATTGAAAATAGAAATTAAACACCATAAGAGATTAAACTAAACACGATTGAATAAAATACAATTTGCCATTAGTTACATTACATCACTAAAGCTACATCCATTATATTCCATATTATTACATTCAATTAATAACTTCATACATACAATTCAGATTAATATAGCCTAAATTGAATTATGGCCTTTTTTTTTACCGTATTGTCATACATACATCCAAAATTAAAAGGAACCAAATGAACACATACACCATACAACACCAACTGATATCGCAGTTCACCCCTAATGGGGTAACATCTCTAGGTCTACTCAAGTGCTAGACCATTATATTAAATAGCGTACAAAAGAAAATAATACATATGACCACATAGGGTCCAAGAGATACATGAAATGATCCAAGAAGAAGGAAGAGGATCCATTTGAAACATGGTATGGAGTAAATACAAGAGTGTTAGATGAAAAATCCCAAAGACACTTGAGAGGGGCGGGGGGGGGGGGGTGAATCAGTGTCTAACCGGTTAATGGAATATTTGAACTTATTTATAACTTTGCAATACAAATTAATATACCATTTAAACAATTAATAATGCAGCAAATAGGAATAACAAAGACAACATAAATGCACACCATAACACAAGATATTTAGCAAGAAAACCCGGTAAGGGAAAAACCTCGGTGGGATTTGTGACCCAAAATATTTACTCACTGGCCAATATGAATAAATATTACTTACACTAGGGGCCCGCACATGCAGGAAGGCCAAAATTCTAGAGCTCACTGCTCAATGAAAGAGTCTCACTGACTACAAAATAGATAATTAAATCCAAGACAATGTACAACTCAAATTAGTATTTGTAATGCTTTGATTCAATACCGTTTTAAGCTCTACCAAAAACCTTCCAGTGAATGATATTCACTCACATAACCTATATGCCCTTATTACAAAATCTTTTCGCTATCTTCTACATAATCCCATTACATAATTTCCTCTCCATGCTATATCAAAAATGACCTATAAGATCTCATACATATATGAATCTTTACAATACATCATGTCGTCTTACAATTAATTAATTACATTACAATATAATTTACATAAACAAAACTTGTCGCATGTCGGCCTAGATGTCGGTAATGCTTCGTTGTCGGTGTAAACTATATGCCGATGAATAAACTTTTTGTGCATGTTGGTGCTGGTGAATGATGTATGCATTGCCGGTGAACCTGTAGAATCCTGTTATCGGTTGGTTTCCATAAATGACAACATCAACCATTCTCATGTGAGTGTAGAATGCAACAATCTCCCCCTTTGGTATTGATGACAATACTCATGTGAAAAATCCAAAAATTGTTGTCCAAAAATGAAGTCCAAAAACTGATCCCAAAAAAGGTGGTGTGGCGCCCCCTAAGCAAGTGATTTCTCCTCTGCATTTTCTTCCATACATTTTTCTCCATACTACTCCCCCTTTGACATCAATGACAAAGGATGTCAAAAGAATCAAAGAATACAAAAAATTCTACCTCATAGCCTATAATCGGTTGTTTACAATTTGAAAGATATATGCCCAATATTAGAGTCAGGCTTTGCATGAATTTATTACTGTTAGAGATAATGGTTTCTGTCTTCTGGATCATGATAGGTCAGATAATGCATATGTTGCTCTGGTGATCGTTCTCCTTGAATTAATGCCTTAGATATATCAACCCACTAAGTTATAAGACTGTCCAATTTTGGACCAAGTTTGTTTTCAGCTCATGGGCCTCCAACCTTATCCTTGCTTTTTCCTACTCCAGTTTCTCTATCTTTTCCTCAAAAACTGCCATCTTTTGATCAAGAACTGAGGTAAGTTCTGAAGACCTATCATATTATCTGTTATGTTATCTATCTCCTTTTGTGTTTCCTAATCTTCTCATCAATGTCTTCAGTTAGGTGGTGAGGCTTGCAAGCTTCCTTATACAATTCTTTGTATCCAAAATTGTGGAATTAAAGTACCGGTAATAAGGAATCAATATGCTTAGTATAGTCCTTGATAGTTTTCTCAAAGAATTCACCTTTTTCTTTATTTACCCTTTCCTTAATGGTTTCTTCCATTGATCTTATCTACAGTTAGAACATTTGAAGCAATAAATTTGGACAATGTGTCCAATTTACTCAAAGAACCATCAATATGATCTAACTTATATGTCGGTGCAATCATTTTATAAATAGGCAATGTATCATCAATGACCTTGTATGCTAAGGTGTTGCGCTCTGTGATCCTCTTAATTAAATCCAAAAGAACATTTGTTATATTTGTAGGGCTGAAATTTGTAGTAGATGTGCTCGGTTCTACAATAACTTTCTTTTCCACTGATACTTGACCAATTACCTTAATAATTTCTTCCTTGTTACCATCATTTGTTTCCTCTTTATTTACAGTTGTTGCCGGTTTCTCACTTTGTGTTATTACCTCTGCTTCTACTATTTTCTTAGTGTTGTGTATGTACCTCTGCATCTTCCAGTTTCTCAGTTTCAGGCTTTCTTAGCTTCTACCGATATTTCAATGTTCTAAGAGACAGCAGTGTTAACCGGTGACTTGGAGATTTCAACATTCTAAGCATCAGTTGTCTAACCTCCGCAGTCTATTTATCCATAACAATATTAACATCCTGTGTATCTATATTCATAGTAAAAAGAATTTCAGAATCCGGATTAGTAATCATCATGTGTTATTTCTTCAACCTCCCTTATCCGGTTGACTATCTGTATGTAGTGGGTGTTGCTGAAGTTATTGGTGGGGGTGTCCTGTGCTGATGGAGAAAGGTTATCTATGACCTTTATAATAGGTACACTACCAATTTTTCTTTTACCTTTGTCCTTTTTGATATATCTTCGCAATAATATTTATCCATTTTCTGTCTCTCCCTTTCCTCTTTCTTTTCTTTTTCAACAAAAAATATGTCCCATTTTATGGAGTTTTATTAGCTATCTCTTTCACTCTCTTACCATTAGGCTGACCTGTTGGTGACCACTCATAAAAATTGACTGGTTGTCTTCAGCAATTAGTTCATCAATCTCCTTCCCTCGAATTAATGGGGTGAACAACCAACAATGCTTCAACCTTTAACTTTTTAATCCAATTCCATCACTAACATTCTTTTAGCTTCTAATCTTATGTACAAGTCATTAGGCAGATCATCCACAACCTCAATCAAAACTTTCTTTTAGATGTCAAGATGCAAAATGATGCTCTCCTCTATTGTGTCCTTATCAGAATCCTTGAATGAATGATAAAGTTTATTTACATTGCAAAGATTAGCATCTTGAGTAATTTCATTTACCAGTTCCTCCGGTGTAAGGGGTATCTAGTGCCTTAGGTTGTTTCTTCTTTGGAGTTAGTTTCTTCTTAGGCTCCCTTACAGCCTGCTACTTCTTCCTTAATGTTCTTGCCTTTTTAGGAGAAGGAGAAGGTACCGATGAAGGTTTCCTCTTCTTCCTTTCAACTCTCTTGAACTCTTCTAACTTACTACTGTTTGTATCAGAAGAGAGTGACAACTAGTGAAACATGAGCTACCGGTTCTAGTCCTTCTAGTTCACTAATAGAAATACCACTCAAGTCATCACATTTTCCTTAACTTCTTTAGCCATCTTGAGATGCATCTCTGATGAATTTTTATCTTCTTTTTCTCTACTTTTACATCGAAACAACACTCTCAATAGTCTCAGTACTACTAAAAATTTGTTTGAAGGTTCCCTAGGTGCATCAAGAAGTGTCTTAATATAAGCCTAAAGAATATTCAGATCAACTTCATATCCCATCTCTATTTTCCAAACAATTCTAGGAGTAACAACTTCCATCCATGTTTCATCTCTTTTGATTACATAATAAATTTTCTTATCATACCTATCCACAATGCTTTGTGGTATCCTTTCTCTAGCCTTCATTTTGGTTTGAAAGTTTTCAAAATAGACTTTTACCATGTCATCACTATTAGCAACAATACTGATATAGCGTCCATGATTGGTCTACCTACCGGGATGTCATATGCAAAGTCCTTGTGACCAATGTTGTGGTATCTCCTTTGTGAAGTAAAGCATTAAACACACAAGTATATTCCCAAAATGGAATGTCCCCTTCTTGTCACCCCTAATCTTCTTTAAGTTATCTAGAAGTTCATCCCTAAGCCACTCACAGATGTCAATTTTAGCATTTTTCTTAACCATCTCATATGCAATATGAATACACAACTAGAAACATAATTTAACCTATTTGCTGTGTAACCCTATATCCAAATACCATGCTCACATATTTCATATTTGCATCAGTGATATCATTAACCCTAATGGATCTATTCTCAAATGTAGCTTTGGTTAGGTCCATAACACCCTTTTGTTTGGTATCTTCTTCTTTTTGTCGGGTCTAGTACTAGTTGAGGGTAAACCAATAACTGCCTTGATTGCTTCCTTAGTGATTTTAAAAACAAAGTCTAGCCACATAAACTCCCCATGAACTCTGCTCAGTACAAGATGAACTATCTTATCCAAAAAATCAGGAATGTTCAGAATTTCAACAAATCCTAAATCGTCAACAATATTATGCTTCGGCTTGACTAAACCTTGTTCATTAGTTATAACATCTCTGTACATGTTCTTCAAGTCATCAGACCCTAATTTCTCTATGTTGTAGTGAATATAAATCATTGGGTCTTCGGCAAAAGCAATTCCCTTCGGAATCTTAGAAAAGGCTCTGATGGAATCATCTTGCTTACCAATCATCAGGGATGATTTTAAACATGGGTCTAGGGTGCTTAATATTTTTCTACCATAGTAGGGTTTGCAATAAATTCAAGTGCAGAAGATGAAGATGCCATTTCGGAAGATAAATACCTTTTGACTTCAAATCCTTGGAATGCCTGAAAACATCTTGCTACTTTCCCTTAGGGATGCCTTTGGTCTCTCTTTGCGCTCTTTCGAATGCTTTGGATGCTGGTGGATTGAAATGAGGCTTTTTCGGTGTTTTGTAACCAAAAAGTTCTCCAACAAGCACATTAAATGCTTTCCAGTTAAGTGAAATCTTAACCATATCTATCAGTAAAGAAGAAATATAACCTATTACCATCAATCAAGGGTAGAATGCATGATTTTCAATTTGCTGCCATACCCCCTAAGGATTATTCCTCAGTTAGATGAATAATCTCCTACTGGTGGAGGGTTACTATGTTCTACTGGTGCACAGACAGATTCATCAACTCTTTGACCTTTCTCATTAGATCCTTTATTGTTCTGCTGTATAGTCTTGCTTCTACAAAATTTTGCAATATGCTTAATCTTGTTACATGCATAACAAGTTACATTATACCTCTGAATAGCTTTTCCATATCCTCGACCGGTTTGTGTTCTACATTGATTAGCAAATGTCCAAATCTACCACAAACATAGCATTTCACATTCATTCTGCAATTTTCTGAGTTATGACCAACTTTATTGCATTTGGAACATTGACCGGTGGGTAAATTTGTACTCTGTTTATTTCTAAATCTGCACTAATTTTCTCTATGACCAAATTTGTTGCAATTAAAAATATTTCCCATTAAATTTATAAGCATTAGGTTGTCTTACCCGGTTTGCTGTGATCTTGATTATTTGCAGTCCTGGAACTTTCTCCATGTTCAAATCCAAGTCAATTGTATCTCCATCAGGTTTCTATCTTTTCAGCATGTCATCAAGCCTTTCTGAACTTTTCTTGAATTTGTCTTTGTTTCATTTGCAGTGATCAACTCATTTTCCAGAATGCCAATTTGTCTTCTAACCTCCTCTTTATCATGTTGCATGGAATCAGATCTGCTTTAGCATATCATTCTCATGACAAAGTCTCAGATTTTCATTTGCTCCATCATTAAGTCTCCTAGTCAGTCTTCTTCATTCTTTTTCTATCTTCAATATCCTTACATGGCCTCATGGTAAATCTTGCATTTCATTCCTCATGTTAGTTTTCTCTTGCCTCAACTTCTCTACAATATCTCTAAGAGTTTCCTTTTCATCATCATGTTTCTGCATTTTCTCATGAAGTTCCTTCCTCTTGTTTGTGCTATAACTAGGTTCTCCTAAAGTCCTTTAATGAATTCCTGGGTAGTCCTCAGTTCATCTTCAATTTTGATATTCTTCAATTTTTTTGCATCAAAATCTTCAAGAGCTCCTTCCAATTGTTTTCCTCAAACTCTCCATTAGTTCCGTTTTCAAAATCTTCCTCAAGCTATTAGGCTTTTGCAAATAGAGGACTAGGCTCTGATCCAATTTAAGATGCAATGATAGTCCCAAAGACACTAAGAGGGGGGAGTGAATTAGTGTCTAACCAGTTAATGAAATATTTGAACTTATTTATAACTTTGCAACCCAAATTAATGTACCTGTAAACAAGTAATAATGCATCAAATAGAAATAACAGAGACAACATAAATGCACACCTTAACACAAGATATTTTGGTGAGGAAACCCGGTAAGGGAAAAACCTCGGTGGGATTTGTGACCCACAATATTTACTCACTGGCCAATATGAATAAATATTAGTTACAATAGGGGCCTGCACATGCAGGAAGGCCAATAACCTAGAGCTCACTGCTCAATGAAAGAGTCTCGCTGATTACAAATGGATAATTAAATCCAAGACAATGTACTGCTCAAATTAGCATCTACAATGCTTGATTCAGTACCGGTTTACGCTCTGTAAAAAACCTTAACCAAAAACCTGTCGGTGAATGATATTAACTCACATAACCAATCTCAGAGTCCTACTTGAATACAACTTACATAAATATAGTAAGTATGACTCACACAACTGCATGTAAACACATGTCGAAAGTACTATTTATAGAAAGTTTATTAACAAAACTTTCTATTTTTAGTAAGTCTCAAAAATTACTAGTGGAAAATCCATGATGATGCAACCCACTGCTAGCTAAGAGTCCAATTGACTTCACATTCCAACAGATTATAGATTAATAATTTTTTGAATAGTTATTAATTGATATATAAATTGTATAAATAAATGATCACTTTGATAGTATAGTATGGTATAATTGTTTTTTTTCCTTAATGAATGTACTCTTTTGAACTCTTGAGGTTGATCATTATAATTGATAGATGATTTGTTACTATTTTCCTTTGGTAAAAAAAAGTATGTAATACAATAATTCTCTCTTGTGTGGTATCCAAACCTATAGATAAAAATGTACAACCTCTAACTAGGGTTACCACACCATCACCAACTTCCTTCTATTATTGACATATTTCGCCCACATCATCAATTAGATACTCATGACCACTAGATTCCATATACAAACATTGACCCTATAGTTTCAAATTTAAATTTTATTATGACCTTAGTACAACTTAGCCTAATCTTCTCACAACCCATTTACTCATATTAAAATATTTATATATTCACATTGAACTTTATCATAAAACATCACCCTTAAGTCGTTTCAATCATCTGGTACCACTCACTACAACCATTGTCATATATTGAAATACTTAAAATCACATAATCCCAATGACATAACTATTTTTGTAATATATCTCACAATTTCTCGAAACATAATCTCCATTTATGTTTACTTATGAAAAAAAAAAAAAAATTAGAAAACTAACCTCTCACTAACAAACATTCAATAGTACCCTATCTACAAGCCATACCATCTAAATCTGAACACCATAAGCATCTAGCTTTTAGGGTATTGAATTCTAAGCATCACACCTTATCTTGATTTCTTAAACAAGTGAATTAACTTCGTTAACACCCATGTTATTTAAGCCAATTTAGTCTTTACATAAAATATATTCTACCTTAGATTATTAAACTTCTCTCATAGTGTTTGGATGATGGAAACGTGAAATTGAAGTTCTGGTACCGTGGGATTTCTTCAGCGCTTGCGTTGTTGAAAACTCTGGATTACTAATCATGTGCAAAGACTTTTGAATGAATGGAAGTCCGAGCTTTAAAACCTCCCATTGAAATCTTCCACTGTGAGACTGTCTTCTTTCATGGCCTGCATTTCCGTGGCAGCTCAACATAGTATTCATATGGATTGCAAGACTGGCTGTTAAGAATATGACTGCACACAAATTTAGATAAAAGACTTGTAACGTGGGGTTCGTTGAACGTTTCTGATTTAGCAAAGTCCGGAACACGAGTCAAGCTTCAAAACCTCCATTACAGATCTTAGACTGCAAGACTGACTGATTCCTTGGCGTACATTTCCGTGATTGAATAGTTACATGACTTGATGACCGCTGAAG